>NC_133766.1:12256363-12559393 GCF_036562045.2 Rhinolophus sinicus | reverse complement strand
CTACGTGTGAAGCCATGGACACCGAGCACACATCTGCCTCCTCACAGGCCAAGGGCCGCAGAAAGGAGGTGACAGTGGGAAATGTGCCACCTCCCCCAGGAAGCAGATTTGAAATGGTCTGCGCCCTGAGCATTCTGGGTACTTCATAAACGTGCAGGAGTAGAACTGGGGCTGCTGGCATCAGCAGGGGGAGGACCAGGAGAGAAAAGGGTGCCATCTGGGCAAAGCTGCTTGTGGCTCTTGTGTATCAGACTGCTGCTTTCCGGTCCCGTGACTCTGTGTCACCTTCTGCCCTTCCACCCCACTCTACTAGCCAGATACCTCAAGATGTTTCTAAGAGGTTCTGAATTATTGACGAACCTAGGGAAGATGCTGTGGAAAACATTAAGTACCAAAACAGACCTGTACAGCTAGTGCAAATACTGGGTCATTGGCAGTTTCCTTTCTGGGGCCAAAAGCGAAGGGGGGGGGGGGGGAAGAGCGTGCCTCTGCTAAATAATAATGATATTCACAGAACAACACACACTGGAACTCCAAAGTTCACAATCTCTCCAGCTTTACTCACCCCTAGCCATCTTGCTCCTTTATTGGCAGCCTGTTGAATCTGGACTCTTTTCAGGGTGACATGGTAAACAGCTCCTTCCTCTACCTCTTCACCCCAGTCCTGAATCGAGCTCTGCCAAGGGATGGGATAAAGAGAAAGAAAAAAAGTATTTTTTTTTTCTCCTCTCTGCTAACCACAATCTGTCCCAGCTGCTTTGCTGCTTACCCAGCACTCAGGGCACAAGATGGGCTGTTCAAAATAAATATTACAATCAGAGCAATACAAGACACACTGTGATAAAGGGAATGCTGAGATTTTCTTGGCCCCCAGCCCTTTCCTGTGGTATCAGAATCCCCGGACTTTTCCATTTAGTTATTTTTCCTAGACTCGCTCACGTATCTTAAATAGGATTTTTTTTTAATCTTTTTTTTTTCTTTCTCAGAAAAAAACAAACTGTGGTTTAGTCCTGATTAAGTTTTCCTCCTTAAGTGAAAGGAAAACTAATTCATTGGCAGAAAAGGTTTGCACTTTTATAAGTGGCTCAGTTATTTGAGCAAACTGCCTTTTAAACTCAGACACAAACAAGCATGTAAAATGCCAAGTCCTCCGTCCTTTAGAAGTCAAACGCTTCCCATGTCTTTTTCTCCTCTTATCGTTTGGGGACCCAGAAAGTTAGCAGGGGGTGGAAAGTTTTCATTTCCATAAAATCATCTGGCAAGTGCAGGAAAAGCAAGTAGAAGGTGTGTACACGGACTCCCTGGATTTCCACGTCCCCGGCTAAACTTTGCGTTGGAGCCGCTGGGACACAGACGCGCTCCGCGGTCCACGCAGACGAACAGTTCTTTTCCCTTGAAAGTTCTCCTTTCCGGTCCTACGTCTGCCCCAGACACACCAAAGGCAATTGCGGAGAAGGTGGGCATCGCTGGAAGGGAGAAGACACGCAGCGAGCAAGGCACACAAAGCAGAGGGAGAAAGCTTTAGCTCACAAGTTGGGGATCGGATTGCTCCGTTCACGCCGAGAGAGTCCAAAACACGCCCAGAGAAAGCGGGAGAAGATTCCCCACCGGAGAAGCCTTGGGAGAAGGCAGAGAGGGCTCGTTACCATTTTAGCTTGCCAAAGCAATTTCATTCTCAGTGTTCCCTTCGGTACGGGGCCGCGGCATGATGCGCCCTGCTCCCAGGCCAACGCGCTCCCTGCGGGGCTCAGCCCGCGACGCCCCCGGCCCCCGGCCCGCGCGGCCGCCGCGCTCCCCGCACAGACACGCGCCGCGCTGCCCCCGCTGCCGCCGGTGCGCGCGACTCGGGCCACAAAGGGAGCGCAGCGAGCGAGCAGCGAGCGAGGGCGCCGCAGACTCCTCCCCACGCCGCTCCGTGATGTAAGGCTTTCCTGTTTGCGCTTGGGAGCGCACGCTCCCTTTCTGAAATCCCATGGATAAAGTTAGGGTGAAATAATTTCTCCCACTCCGGAGGTGATCGGGGACACAACCCTTTCAAGTCGATCAGGTTTCCCTGATGGTCACCAGGTGCCAGAAAAAAAAAAAACTCGGATGTGGTGTGGAGGTTAGCAGTTGTATGTCTTCTTCCTTCGCTAAAAGAAAGAAAAGGGGGACACGGAGACGGGGGAGTGCGAAAAGCATGGGAGGAAAGGGTCAGAAAAACGTCGAGTATCTGCCTGTTACTAGATTGTGATTAAATCGGAGCGACCCCAATGAGAGGAGCAATCCTAGAAGCCAGGAAGTTTTTCATTAGGACAAAAACGAATTGCTCGAAGGATATTCCAGAACCCATGCCCGGGGTCTGCACTCTCTCCCGCCGCAGCACCCCACCCGTCAGCTGGACTTCTTCCTACCACACGTTAGGATAAGATTCTTCCAACAGTGACCGGCCATTGTGGGAAGGCGGGGGACAGAGCAGGAAAGGGCTTTTGCTGGGACGGACCGACAGCTTGGAAAGTGGATGGTCAGTGGCCCTGGAGGGTCCCTGAGTCTTTGTGACTTGTCACCATCTCCAGCTGTCTGTAGGGACACAGCAGGATACTAACCATAGGGGAAAGCCATTCATGAGGAGACTGCCAGAGGGAGTTTTGTCAGAACAGAAAGATCTGCTCTCAGGACAAAAGATTATAACCATTTTTAGATCCAGTTTTAATAAATCAACAGCGAGATACCAGATGATACTATAATCAAACTTTGGCACGTGACAGAATTCCATGCCAATGACAAAACCTTTAGGGCTCATGTCTTTTATACTATTCACCCCTACATGAATTTAATCGCCTTTCATTTTTTTTTAGAGGCCTCTCACTAATTGCCAGGTTAAGGCATAAGGTGGGCTGTGGATAATAATAAATATATCATGAGCTGAAAAGCTACAGAATCAAGTGTACAGATGTTCCCAGGAGAGCAGAATAGATGGCACTGAGAGTGCATCAAGGAAAAACAAAAGGATCTCTGGACACTTGAGAACATCTTGAAGTCACTCACCCATGTTCTCACACAACTAGAACCTGTGGAGCTCAGTAGCCATGGAGAGAGGCTGACCAGATCCTCCTGTGGCCACCAAGACACAGTGTCCCCAGTGTCAGAGGAGAATCGTGCAGAAGTCCTACCTCCCTGTTTCTGAAGCCACCCTCAGGCCCCCAGGCCCACCTGGTCAGTGATCGTGAAGACGACAAAATGCACCAGAGGACAGTTCAGCGGCCCATATAATTCATTTCATAACTTTCACCTGATTTTTGGCAGTAAATTTGGAAATTACTGAAAATTTTCCAAGCAGTTTGTTCGGCCGCGTCCCTCCCAGGAGGCCTTCCTGGACAGGGCAGCTTATAATTCATAAGGCCCCACTCGCGTTTCAGGTCTCAGCACCCTTCTCTCTATCCCACCAATTCGCTGGCTGGCCACCTGGCGTGTAAAGGGAAAAGAACTGGCTTTGAGCAGATCCAGCTCAAATCCACGTTTATATTGAGTGAGCGTGGGAGCTACTACCCTGAGTTTTAATTTCCTTATCTGCAAAATGGGACAAATATCTACCTCACAGAGTCTGAAAAGGGATTAAGTGGGATGTAATTGCAAATCATCTAACACATGGCAAGTGATCAAAAAAAGTTCCATTCCCTTATTATTGCACTTCCCCCCAAACTGTATTTTCCCAGACTCACTGAAAAGTTGTGTATGTATTCCGTGTGGGAAAATCTCAGATGATGTCTTCTCACTGAATTACATTATAATTTCAGAGAGCTTTTCCAAGAATAACTACTTGTGTTTATACCTGATAATATAGGTGATTTTGTCCAAATGCTGATCCAAAAAAAGGGGCTGGTTTTATGCTAGATAGTGCAATCAAGTGTTGCAGTTTACAATTTTTTAAATATTTATTTAAAAATATTTCACCTGCAGGGAGCTCAGCCAGTACTATTACACACACCTTAGGGTTAAAATATGCCTGGTCAATATGTGGGAAGGATAAACCAATAAGCCATTTATAACTAAATTTGAATTTACTTACCAGATTAGCCTACCCATGACCTAGCATGGTCCTAAAAGGACAGGTCAATTTTGTTAAAAGGAGATCAGTAATGTTTTACAGTTTTCAGTGTACAAGTCTTTGATCTCCTTGGTTAAGTTTATTATCAAGTATTTTATTCTATTTGATGCTATTATAAATGGTATTATTTCCTTAATTTCATTTTTGGATTACTCATTGTTAGTGTATTGAAATGCAACTGATTTTTATGTATTGATTTTGTATCCTGCAACTTTACTGAATTCATTTATTAGTTCTAACAGGTTTTGGGGGCAGTGGTGACGCAAAAATATGGAAAGACATCCCATGTTCATGGATTGGAAGACTTAATATTGTTAAAATGTCCACACTACCCAAAGCAATCCACAGACTCAATGCAGTTCCTATCAAAATTCTAATAGCATTTTTTACAGAAATAGAAAACAATCCTAAAATTCATACAGAACCACAAAGGACACCACATAGTCAAAGCAACCTTAATAAAGAAGAACAAAGCTGGAGGTCTGATTTCAAAACATATTATAATACAAAGCTATAGTAACCAAAACAGTATGGAACTGGCATAAAGACAAACATATAGACCAGTGGAATCTAATAGAGAGCTCAAAAATAAACCCACGTGTATACAGTCAACTGATCTTCGACAAAGGGGCCAAGAATACACAATGGGGAAAAGACAGTCTCTTCAACAAATGTGATGGAAAACTTGGATATCCACATGCAAAAGAATGAAATTGGACACTTGTCTTACACCATACACAAAAATTAATTCAAAATGGATTGAAGACTTAAACATATGACCTGAAACTGTAAAACTCCTAGAAGAATACACAGGGAAAAGATTCATAACATTGGTCTTAGCAATGATTTCATGGATATAACACCAAAAGCACACGCAACAAAAACAAAAATAGACAAGCAAGAAAACTACATCAAACAAAAAAATCTTCTGCACAGCCAAGGAAACCATTAACAGAGTGAAATAGCAACCTGTGGTATGGGAATAAAATCTTTGCGAACAACAAATCTGATAAGGAGTTAATATCCATTATATATAAGGAACTCCTACAACTCAATAGCAAAAAAACAAATAACTGAATTTTAAAATGGGCAAAGGAATAAACATTTCTCTAAAGAAGAAATACAAATGGCCAACAGATATATGGAAAGGTGCTCAACATTACTAATCATCAGGGAAATGCAAATCAATACACAATGAGATATCACCTCAGATTTGTTAGGATTTTTAAAAAAATGGCAAGGATGTGGAGAAAAGGGACCCTTTGCATAATGTTGGTAAGAATGTAAATTGGTGCGGCCACTATAGAGAACAGTATGGAGGTTGATCAATAAGTTCAAAATAGAACATATGATCCAGCAATCCCGCTTTTGGGTAAATATCCAAATGAATTGGAATCAGGATCTCAAAGAGATCTAAGTGCTCCCATGGATCTTTACAGCACTATTCGGAATAGCCAAGATATGGAAACAATCTAACTGTCCATGAATGGATGAATGGACAAAGAAAACGTGGTAGATACATAAAATGGAATATTATTTGGCCTTAAGAAAAATACTTCCCATCATATGCAACAACATGGATGAAACTTGAGGACATTATGCTAAGTGCAATAAGACAGTCACAGAAGGGACAGCACATTACATGAGTCCACTTATGTAAGGTATCTACAGTAGTCAAACTCAGAGAAGCAGAAAGTACAATGGTGGTTGCCAGGGGCCGGGGCAAAGGGGACTAGATAATTGCTGTTCATTGTGTATCAAGTTTCAATTATGCAAGATGAAAAAGTTGTAGAAATCTGTACAACTTTGTGCTAATAGCTAACAATAAGGTACTGTACACTAAAAATTGTGTTAAAGTTGCGGGAGGGGAGAAGACCAAAAAAGAGCTCTACATAAAGTATTACGATGTTGCTAGGAATAGTAATAGTTTTATACTGCCGTATTTGGTGGTCACTGATAGTAGCAATAGAAGATTCCTAGGATATAACAGAAAAAAGGGAAGAGGTATGGAAGAACCCCAAACTGGAGAGAAAAAAAATATTCTTGCTTTACCGTTTCACCAGAGCCAATACATGGAGAGCTGGTAAGCAGCTGGTGTACAGATTCCTTCAAAAATCTTTCTAGAAGTGGAAATATGTAGTTTGTATACTTCATTCATTCATTTACTCACTCACTGGCCTGTCTGACACCACACTTCACTAGATTTTATTCTTCCTCTCTGGCTACAAGAAAAGTGAAAACTATTAAAATTATGACAGAGTATACTTATATACGCAGAGTGACATGGAATAATATTTATGTACCTGGGTAAATGATGAGACATTTCGCATCTGAGAGCCAGGGTTTGCATCCCTGCTCCAGAAGACTTGTCAACCAAGTCTGACCCTCACTTCTTATACTCTTAGTGTCCTCGTGTTTCCTTTCATGCTTATCATGAGTGTTAAATTAACTATCCCATATGAAACATCTAATAGAATACTATACAAAGCACCAAATAAAGTACTTGGAACATAGGAGTTGAATAAAAATGAATCTCCTACCCCCACACGCTTTCCCTTTAATGTGATTCTGTATCCATGTTCTGCTTTTGGTTTGCAATCTGCATGTTCTTTACATGTTTGCTGGGTAATAGATTGTACTACATGACAGGAAAGTAAGGGGAGTGTAAGTATAACAGACACTGTGCTGGGAAATAAAGAGTGATAAACTTGTCTTGAAGGTGGCAATATCAGCATAGGGTGATAAGAAATGAGAAGGCCTCCATCTTGCCCTCAAACTCAATGCTGGCCCATAATGTCCTACGCCCAGTGAAAAGTTTAGAGGAAAACAGTCCTAAGAGAGCAATGATAGTCACAATAATAGCAACAACAGCCACAGCAGCCATGGAAGAAAGCTAAATAAGTGAGAGGCAGGACTCTCCTGCCATCCCTCAGGACTGTTGCGTGCTTGTTGCCTCTACAAGCCCACAGCCTTACCTAAACAGACAAGTTTGAAAACCTTTCCCACTTTTGAATGGAATTGGTCATGGCCATTTTGCAACATTGTATTCTTAAACTATACCTTCAGCTATATGTAGGTCTCTAACAAGACTTTTGGGGGAGGACATAGGCAAGTAAATCTGTTACTTTTTGACTCTTTCCCCTAACAATATCAAAGAATTATCAAAATGCAAACAACGTCCTTTCAACATCCCAGAATAGAGACATGCTTCTCTCTATTCTTCAGACTGACTTGTGGGCTGTGTTGCTCACTGATACGCTTCATGGTCAGCTTCCCACCATCAGCTGGGCATCCTGCGATGGTTGTTTCTAGCTATGCTAACCGGGGTTGCCCTATTCACCTACTCTTTGCTTGAACTTTCAACCTTGCCTTGCAAAGGGTAAAGAGCCAGTCATGCTTGGTTAAAGATGAAGAGTCGTCTGAACACTCTACTAAGCAGTAGACAGTTGCTTTCATTTTCTGAGGTCCCAAAGTGATTTTATTAATTATCACAGAGATACTAAAAGGTATACATTAAAATTCTCAATGATCTGTTATTAGGTTCTCCTATTAGGCAAGCAACTTATAAGCCAATTTTAGATGCAGCTACTACAACTAAAGAAGAGGCTGCCCTCGGGGGTAGAAAGTGGAGATAGAAGAAACATAAACAAATAGCACTCGACAGATGGCGGGCCAGAGGCAGAGGACTCCTCTGGTCATGATGACAAATTTTTCAACAAATAATTTACCCATTATTGGCGGTTACTCTTAATGGTTGATGCTGCTCCCTGAGGAGGAAGTTGGTTACTGGAATACTATGTGTAACTTGAGCTAACTAAGCATTATTCCTCATCTAATTATAGATTTCATAAAAGAAAGGACAGTTAGGAGTTTGTTCACATGGTTGAAACATACAATAATCAGCTCAGACATAATGCCACGTCTGTGTGATATATAATAAAACATTCTGCAAAAATGGGAGATGGGTGACCTGATGCCATGAAGGACTTTGACCAAGATTATGGAAGGCCTTTCTGGGCAGTTAGCCAATTCATATCTTGTTTCAGAGCTAAAGGAACCTCCCTTTTCCATACTAATGGTATTGAAATGGCACTGAAAATCCAAATAAGTTAGAACTGCTATAACATAGTGGCTAAAAGTGATGGCTCTGCAGGCAGAGACACCTAGAATGGGGTCCTAGAAGCATCACTTCTCTCTGAGGCGAGATGTTTAATGTCTCTAAGCCTATAAAAAATAGGGCTACAAACACCTTCCTCATTGGTTCATAGTGGGAATTAAATAAGATAATCCTCACAGTATCCACACCGTGGTTACTATTCAGAGTTGTTTAGTAGTAGTGGTGGTAGAGGTGGTAGAGGTGGTAGTAGTGGTAGTAGTAGTGATAGTAGCAGTAGCAGTGGTGGTAGTAATAGTGATGGTGGTAATGGTAGTAGTGATACCGTGTTTCCCCGAAAATAAGACCTGGCCAGACAATCAACTCAAATGCATCTTTTGGAGCAAAAATTAATATAAGACCCGGTCTTATTTTACTATACTATAAGACCAGGTATAATATAATATAATATAATATAATATAATATAATATAATATAATACCAGGTCTTGTATTAATTTTTCCTCCAAAAGATGCATTCAAGCTGATTGTCCTGCTAGGTCTTATTTTCGGGGAAACAGGGTAGTAGTACTGGTAGTAGTAGTGGTGGTCGTGGTGGTGGTGGTGGTGGTGGTGGTAGTACTGGTAGTATAGTGGTGGTGGTAGTAGTAGTAGTGGTGGGGGTGAGGGTGGTAGTAGTACTGGTAGTATAGTAGTGGCAGTAGTAATGTAGTAGTGGTGGTAGTAGTAGTGGTACTACTAGTAGTGGTAGTAGCAATAGTCTTGAACACATCTTCCCCACCCCCATCACAGAGCTTTCACACGTGTGATTCTCCCTTTTGGGGACATCCTTCCCTCATCTCCTCTCCCACCTGGATTAAATCCCCTATGATGTGCTCTCATGGCGCCATGTCCCTCTCTTTGCAGCTCTATCACAGTTGTAATTTTACACTCAATTGTGTGGTTATTTGATAAATGTCTATTTCCCCCAAACTCCATGAAGGCGGAGGAAATGTCAGCGTTTTCTCCTCACTGTGTTCTAGCACCTCACACAGTGCCTGGCACATGATAGATGTTCAGTAACTATTTGATCGATCTATTGGTAAATATGTAGATAAAGGCCATGCTGTAAATTCAGTAAGTGCTTAGTAACTATTGCTGGGTGATATAAATAAATCACTCAATATTGTCTCTACCTTGAAGATGCTTGTACTCTAAAAGCAGCAAAAGGACATAAAGGGAATAAATGAGAAATGGCTTTACAAAGCCACAATCAGTAAGTGCAGGTTGAGAGGGCAGAACAGACTGAGCGATGTGTCACTGAGAGGACACTGAGAAAATCAGTCCGCAGGCTCTCATTCTTAAAGGACTTGCCGATAACTACAGTTTTTATTAAGACTGTGCCAACTACTACATTTGAAGAAAAAGAGAAACATGGACTGGGAGGAAGAGAGGGGGTCCTCCAGTGGAGAGGATGGCAGGTTCAAAGGATGATATTTGGTTTGAGAAGTGGCTCGTATAAGTGGGGAAGTGATGTTTGGATAAAGTAGCTGATTGTGGAGATTCTTGAATTTTTCTTCAGAGGAAACTGAAATGACAAAACAGGCTGTGAAGGAGATGGTTCTAATACTTGTCCATAGGTTAGCCTAGAGGGAAGAAAGCAATGCAGAGAGGAAGCTATTAGAGTAACGGACATGCCAAATAATTAACACCTAGGCTGAGACAACGTAAGTCTTTTGAAATAATGAAATGAATCTGGGTGATATTTTGGGAAAATTAATGTTGCAACGTGATGACAGGCAGCATGCTGCAAGTATATGAGAGGGGAAAGAAAGAACCCTGCAAGGTTTTAAGACTGGGACAATGGGATAGTAGTGGGGACATGACAGTAAAGAGAAAAGGGAAGGACTCTCTGCTTTGGGGAAAAAAACGATCTGTTCAGTTCTGGGCAGAAAGAAAATAGAGATATTGAAAAGTGACAGGAAAGAAAGATAAAGACCAGAAATGAAGAAAGTGAGTTATAGTTAAGAATGAAGAAAGTTGAGATATAGTTAAGGAAGTTGTTTGAAACCATGAATCATATGATTCCTCCTCAGTGGAAGAGAAACACTCTAAACAGTCTCAAGATGCACCCACAACCGAAGAAGACCAAACAAAAATAAGCAGAGAGAAAGAAGAGCATGAGGGGAAGAAGAACACGAGGGCTTGAGTTATGGAAACTACGCTGAAAGGAAAGCTCATGCGATTAAAAATTCTCAAACGCACTAAAATCAGTGTTGGAATACTGGCAGTGGACTTTAGAATACTTTGAATGATAAGAGATTTATTTTCTATCATTATCACAAGATGTTACACGTATTTCAAGAGGATGTCCCCTGTTTAAAAGCATACAAAAGTTTTTTTTTAAAAATTGTGACCAGTTATTCTAGTCTATGACACTCTTCAATAAAATGTAACCAAAGTTAATTGAAAGTCTAAGTGTGGTCAGTTACATAACACCAGAATTGCTGAATAGCTTAAACTCAATGTTTTCCCAGAAATATTTGTCTTTTGGACGAAACCAAGAATGGAAAGTTTCTGCCTTAAAGGAGAAGTTTTGAGAAGGTGGAAAGAAAAGAAAAATATATATAATGGAACTGTAATTTTAACAATAATTAACCAAAATGCTTCAAATATTGATCACTGCTCACACAGAGACACACAAAACACAAAGAAAGGTGAATTCTGCCACTTTAGAGAGTTGACTGAGGATTGTATATCAATTAGATAATGTCTTTTAAAAAATCAGAAAATATCTCATCTATTGCCTTTGCCAGCAACAAATTTAGGCAGATCTTTGGTTCTTTTTATTTTCCTGTTAAACTTGCAGAATCAACTCATGCTAAGCCCTACTGATCCTGTTTTGTCTAAGACATTGAAGTGAGGTCTATAGAATGAAAAATGTGTTTAGTTTGGGGCAGGAGAAGGGAAGGCGTCCTTACTTGGTTTATTCAGCTTCTTCTAGTTAGGCAAATAGCTCTGCTATGGAAAGTGCATTCAGCTCTCACCCCTACCCTGGTTTTTCTCCCCTCTTCCTCAGGGATAGTGTGTGTGTGTGTGTGTGTGTGTGTGTGTGTGTGTGTGTGTGTGTGTGTGTGTTGTGGGAAGGGAGAAAAGATAGAGTAGATTGACCTTCATCTCAAATCTTAATCATAAAATCTAATGACTTTTCCCCAGCATCACATAAACCCAACAGACAGGCATTGTAAAGAAATGATGGTGCAATCATAAGGCATATGGCAACCTTAGAACAAAATAAGTAACACATTTTTTTCTTATAGCCACACAGGTAATATGCTTAACGTTATTCAAAGGGATGCCTCTCCTGGAACTTGCCAGGATGCCCGGCTGTGAAGTTAGCATGTCTTGTACCTGCAGAAGCCACACCACCCTCGGTTGATGAGCTTAGCATGAGGACCAACTGGCATCCTTGGCATACATACCCAACTCGGGCTGAGTTTTTGGTGTTCCCCACATGAAAGAGCTTGGAGGTAAAATGGGGACTGGGAAATCAATGAAAAATCTCTCAATTCATAAGTTCTATAAATCCATAGCAGACTCAACATGCCCTAAGAAGGTCCAGAAGGTCCTAGAATCAGTCCAGGTACCAAAAAGAAATTAAATTCACTTTGGGTGTAGGTTCCAAGGATTCCAAGACAAAACCTGGTAGGATTTTGCTGTGACAATTAACCACACGGACAAGCGTTTCCTAACAGGGTAGTGGAGCCCAGGATACATAGAAAATGTCTGGCTGTAACTGTTATCTCATAGAACGGAGCTGCCATACCAGTCCTGGGCTGCTTATTCTGGACCGTTTTGTGTGAGAGAAATAGAATTCTTTCTTGTTTAAATTGTAAAATTGGCTCTCTCCATTATAAGCAGCCAAACCTATATCCAAGTTAACACACCTGTTAACTATTAATCGAACAGAAGTCAGAGGTAAGAGAGTCACTTAGCCAAAGTCTAGATCATAATATTCTAAGATTTACTCTGATATACTCTGATTCTGAAATTGTTCTAGGCTCGGAAAAAGATTCCTCTACCTACTTATTAACTCATGCATGCAATGAATATTTGCTGAGTGTCCACTTTATCAAGCACTGTGCGAGGCATTGCAGAAATAACTTTTGACAAGGCACTTGGGGTACCTGCCTCATGATGTTAACAGAGTAGAGGTAGAAAAAGACAAAACACACGCATTACAGGATGAGAAACGCTGAGAAAAGGGTTGCTATTGGAATATACGCGTACAGGCTGAGACTGTAAAATTCAGGGATGCTTCCCAGAGAAAATGACCTCTATGGTGAGGTCTGAAAGATGAGAGGGAATTAGAAATGGTGGAGGAAGAGGATGGGGGAGGGAAAGCAATAGATGGAAGGACCAGAACTTAGAAGGACCACAGACTGAACAGACTCCTAGGCACGGGGCACAAGTTCACAAAATGTACCCAACAGGCTGGTGTGTGTATTGTGTGTTGTTGAGTCAGCTCCGACTCCTGGTGGCCCTGTGAGTGAGTGAGTGACATCACAGTGTCCTGTCCTCACAGGCCTACTCAGCTCCTGCGGACTCATACCTGTGGCTTCCGCTGTGGAGTCAGTCAATCTCACAGTTGGCCTTCCTCTTCTCCTGCTGCCTTCTGTTTTTCCCAGCATCATTGCCTTTTCCAAAGGACCCTGCCTTCTCATGATGTGTCCGAAATAGGACAGCTTCAGTTTTGTCATTTTTGCCTCCAGTGATATTTCAGGCTTAATTTGTTCCACGGCCCACTTGTTCATCTTTCTAGAACTCTCCTCTAACACGTCAAATGAATCAGTTTTTGCTATCAGTCTTCTTCACTGTCCGACTTTCACATCCTTACGTAGTCATTGGGAATCGGCTGTACATTTTTTCCCAAAAAAGAAGTAATGCCATTAACCTCCCCTTTTCAGCACTAATTTGTCTTAATAGTATAACACACTAACTGGATGTATGTCCCTTGGAAACTTGAGGTATGCTTTTGCTTTCTTTTATGTAATCCCATAATCACTTAACTAATCCTCTGTGAAGGCTCAGGTAAATAAATAACCATTTTAATGACTTTAACAGAACACATACTATGTGTAAGGCACTGAATTGCACGTACTGATCCTGGATCCACAGTCAGGGAGGCAAACAAGGGAATGAACAAAGTAAGCAGGCAAGAAGGAGGGGTATCATTGTGGGCTTCTGTGGAGCCATCCAGACGCTAAATTCCAAATCAGAATGCAGATGTCACCTACACGTGCCAGGTGACAGTCTGGCACATGTCGGGGGCAGGAATACAGACCGGATGGATGGGCCTCTTTCAAGTCCCACCTTGGAAATACCTGGGGATAGCTAGTGCTGTCCCCACTCAGGGCATGAGAAAGAAGATCAGACAGTGGGACCTCTTTCTTCAGGGGGAGTGGGGGATGGAAAGCAAGTTTAGAGATACTAAATGCTGTGAGCCACCTGGAGGAGGCTTGAAGTATGAATAGAATTTCAAGGCAGTAGGGAAAGGGTTTTGGGAAGCAGGGCGGGAACAAAGGAGAGCGCAGTCCAAGCAGAGGGAAAGGCATGAGCCCAAGCTTAGAGGTCAAATGTGAGGTCCTCACAGACCAGGCAGAGGGAAGGAGGCAGCCCAGCCCAACCACACCACCTGGGCTCATACCCACTATGCTGCTTGTTGACTCTCTCTCCAGAGGATTCCATGAGTCATACTGATAAAAATATGTAACTTCACCCAGTGTAGACTGTCCAAGTTCCTCTGTGCTAAGCTGGTTTGTTTGAGATTGAAATCCCTTGGGGTAGGTCAGGATTATGTTCAATTTAGTTACTACAGCTTGGCTATCACCTGTTTGCAGGTATAGACATTTTTGCAGGGGTAATCACTAACGCTTTCTGTCACTTTGCAGTTTACAGAGTGATTCTACATATATTAGTCCCATCAATCCACACAACGACCCCAAAAGTAAATGTATTACTCTCATTTTATGACCCAAGAAACTGAAATGTCAAGACTACAAAGACAATGTAAATGCTGGGGCCAAGTTTGAACCCAAGTGTTTTGACTCCAAATGGCACATTGCTTTCAAAAGAACACATTTTTGTTCTTAGAACATTTATTGTTATCTTTGCTCTCATTCATATTATTTAGGATTTTGGGGTACCTGATGAAGTATATTAGTTCTTCATGCCCATTAGTACTTAGAGGTGCAATCACACAGCTGCCAGCTCTCAAGAATTATGTCCGTCCTAGGGCGGCCGGATGGCTCAGTTGGTTGGAGAGCAAGCTCTTGGCAGCAAGGTTGCCAGTTCAATTCCCACTTGGGATGGTGGGCTGCACCCTCACACACCCACACACACAACTAGACTGAAGGACAATGACTTGACTTGGAGCTGATGGGCCCAGGAGAAACACACTGTTCCCTAATTAAAACAATAGAAAAGAAAAGAACTGTATCCTTACTGGCTCTTTCCTATGTGACTTGTCCTTTTCATTCCTAGTGCCACTGTCCTGGTTCAGGTTTGTACTGCCTGGCTCAATGGCCCCATTCGTTCATTTGTACAATCACACAGGCAGCCATCGTGCTCCCGGGTTGTACTAGGCGCTGGGCATGCTGTGGGGATTAATGCGGACTCCTTGCTTTCAGAGAACTTACAGTCTAGGGAGGAGAGAGATGAGTCAATAGGGCCTCACAAAGAATGTGAGGTTGCGATGATGGAGCAGGCCCATGGCGGAGCCCCAGCATCAAGAAGAGGCACCGAATCCAGCGTCCGGGAGTCAGGGATGTCTAATGCTGAGACTTTAATGGGAAGCAAACGTTGGCAGATGAAAAGGAGAAGGAATGCTCAGTTCAGGAAAAAGGATGGCGTGAACATGGATGCCAAACAGAACAAAGCAATTGCACGGACTGAACTGAATATAGTTTGATATGCCTCAAGGATGCTTACGGGGGGAAGGGGTTGTTGAGAGATGAGGTAAGGGGTAGGATTACAAAGAGCTTGGGAGCCCATGATAAAGAATCTGGACTTTATCCTAGGGCAACGGAGACCATTGAAAGGTTTCACAAAACCAAAGTTACATGAGAAGACTTGCATTTTAAAAAGATCTGACTGATAGGGAGAAAGGATTAGAGCAGCACTGCCCCACAGAAGTATCATGTGAGCCACTTACGCAATTGTAACTTTTTTAGAAGTCACATTTAAAAAATAAGGAAAAAAAGTGGTGAAATTAATCATGTATCAATTAATTAATTTGACCAATTTTAATAATGTCATTGATTTAACCTACAGTATTAGGAAGAAGTGTGGTGAGCAATGAACACACTGGAGAAGTATCCAGGAAGGGGAGTTGTAGAGATTTGGTACAGGTGAGGAATCACTTAACTTTAGTTCATTTTACACACTCGCATCAAACTAACTTCCTGAAATACAGCTCTAATTAAGATGCCCCCGTGTTTTAATTTTTCCGTTTTTTGCGATTTACCTACCAAATAAAGCCCCAACTCTTTAGCCAGCAGAGGGCCCTGCCTTTTCCTCAGTATCTGCATCCTTCCCTGCACACAGCCGGGCCTCTCTGCTCCCACATCTAAGCCCAGGCATAACCTGACACAGAAGGAACACAAAGACCTCAGCTCAGCACTCAGGAATGGAGCATCTGACCATTCCTACAGCTGGTCGGGCTCCATGTGCCGGGCCTGACTCCTGGCCTGGAACTCCGCCAGGTCCCTCTGGAGTGGGGGCCCTGCTTCTTGCTTTCCATTCCATTCTTTCCTCCTTCCAGAACTTGGAAGTCTGCCCATAAACCTGAGCTTTAGCGGCTGGAGCCTGCTAACTGCTCACAGACTTCCTTAGCTCCTCATTTCTGATTACATTTCTCAGTGCCACCTGTCCCTAGGTTGGCCAGTACCAGCGCTTCCCAGCCATGAGACTTGTCACCCACCTACCAATACCCACTCTACTTGCCTGGGTGACGGCCTGGCATCGGTTTCGGTATCTCTCTCCATATCACTTCTAACGCTTGCCTGCCACCCTACACTTCCTCGCAGCTCCTGCCCCATCCCTGTGGGCAGATCCAGTCACTCTGCCCTGTCTATTGCAGTGAACCAGCCCATTTCTAACAGTATCCTGAGCTATGACAATTGACATTTCAAAGTCCTGCAGATTAGAGCCCCACCCTGTCAATGAAACGTCTTTCTTACTATCCTTGTGTATACTTGACTGCAGTCAAAATAATCTCATTGTTGTTTGCTACTCATGCCCCACCCTTACAGACCTCCCAGATTCATTCCTGACAACTGCTTAGCTTGGAAAGGGCTTTATCCCATTCCATCCCCATTTCCTGAGGAATTCTTAATAAATAATAAGCCCCAAAATATGACAATCCACAATCTCCTCCCCACCCTGACTGGGAATTACGGCTCCCTCCTCTGAGCTCCTGCGGCTCATTATCTGGACTTCCATTATGGACTTTATGGCTTTCTTCTTTATTTTAAATGTCTTATCATCTTAACTATATAAATAAACATCTTGGAAATAAGATCCATGTCTGATTACTTAGCAAAGCAAAACAGCTAGGGGAGAGGGAAAGACAGACTTGGCTTAATTTTGCAAGATGAGTAATGGTCTATCAAGGATTATAACTGAACAAGCTCACACTGTTATGTGCCGGCTTAGCATCCTTAATCAAATCATTCCTAAAACTAGGGGATAAGGGCGCCTGTCCCTACGGACTTAGGGAAATTCACTGAGAGTCCCTTACGTAATTGTGTGTATATATATATACATATATATACACACACACATATATGTGTGTGTATATTTACAATATATAATATATAATATGCAATCTATATATTTTATATATAATATATATAATATACATATATATACACACACACATATATGTGTGTGTATATTTACAATATATAATATATAATATGCAATCTATATATTTTATATATAATATATATAATATATAATATATATACCATATAATATATAATATATAATACATATATTCCTTATTTTCTTCCATTTTGCCTCTCTATTTGGAGTTATCTCTTTATATCTCCCCTTCCTCCTTTCCTCTCTGAACGCTCCTGGAAGCCCCCACCCCAAGGTTCTGTGATTCCCAAGAACAGAGTTGGAATAAATTCAGTCACTTAGCTGAAATCCTTTCACTTTTTACTTTAAGCACCTACTGGGTCCACAACTGTGATGCCAGGGGCACAGCAGCTTTCTCCAGCGATAAGAACAAAACTCAGGGATCCAGGGAACATAGCTATGGCCTCCCCTGGTTATCTTTTAAAAAGTCTGTGATAGCTGAAAAGGCGTGGGTAGAGAAACCAGACTGACAACTGGGTGTTTCTGCTTATGATTAGGTGGGCAGAGGTAATTCTTGCATCCTGCGTAACACTTGGCCTCTTGTTCCCTACAGAGCAGTACATTTAGACATGGAGATCCCACTGCCCTCTTATTTTGCCAACGTCTATTGCACAGTGTGTTGAAGGAGAGTTAAGCAGATTGTGCCTCATTACTTTGCACTCATTTTCCAGCATTCCTCTTAAGAGCTCCAGATACTTTAGAAAATATGACAACAATCTCACTAAATCTGTGTACGGTAGCTAGAGTACGCTGCCAATAAAAATAAAATAATTATAATCCACCCACCACAAGGTCTGTTCTACCTGCATGACTCTGTAATATTAGACACCAGAGTAGAAATACATAATTCCAAGTCCTAAGCCATTGAGGTCTAAAGTCCCCATGGTCAGGTGTCCTACGATGCTAGACAGACATCAAAATATAAGGTTTTATGAAGAAGCATTTGATTATGATTAAACACGCTTCAAAGTGCTTTGAAGTGGTTAGTCCTTCCTCCCTACTTCCCTTTCTGGGCAATGAGCTCCACTTTCCGGATGAAGATATAAGCCCTGAGTTTCCTTTAGAAGCATCAAAGATTCTCTCTTGCCTCACAGATTTGGTGGGGCAGCAGAGTTGGTGATAACCTTTCAAAATCCCACGTGTCCAGGTAGAGATGAAGTGGTTAAGCCCTATCTTCCAAACGCTTTGCCTGGAATTGGAGTCCTGGTGTCCTTCTGGCAGGTAACAGGGGACAGAATGCTATCCGTGGACCATCCTCATAATTAGAACCCACATCCTCCTCTGGTCCTGCCCAGGTTGAAAATTAACTTTTAAGGTGTGAGACAAGAATTACTCTATTGATTAGCTTCAGAACTGGATGGATGCTAGGAGTGGGAGATGATGTGAGCCTCATTTATTTACGTATCAAATGTCCAGAAGCTAAAACAAGAGCGCACTTTAAAAATAAAAACAGAAACCAGCTACACAAGTCTGAGAAAATATTATCTTTCTTTCTGCTCAAAGTCAATTTTTATAATCTTGAGAATGTAAATGAGCATAATCTTTTTAGAGCAGTTTGGCAATATCTATCAATATTAAAAGCACACATTCCCTTTGAACAAGTAATATCACTGCTAGAAATGTATCCTATGGATACACATGGGACATTTCAACAAAATTATGTACAAGGATGGTCACTGAAGCATTGTTTGTCATGGTTTTAAAATGGAGTTCCATTCAAGATGGCAGAGTAGATAAATGCTATGCTTGCCTTGTCTCATGACCATATCAAAATTACAACTGAACCACAGAACAACCATTATTAAGAATCACCTGCAGTCTCGCTGAACAGAAGTCCTACAACTAAGGACATACAGAACAAGCCACCTTGAGACTGGTAGAAGGGGTGGAGATGTGGAACAGGGCTGGTTCTACACCCACCTGTGTGGTTAAAAATCTTGGCTACAGAGGTACAGCCTGAGGAGTGAGGGGTCCCAGCCCCACACCAGGCTCCACAGTCCAGGATTCCAATGCCAGGGAGAGAAATCCCCACAACTTTTGGCTGTAAAAACCAGCAGAGAGTGTGGCTGAGTGAGACGAGGGTGACTAGAGTCCCAGGTGTTGCCCACACACAGACTTACTTGCTGACAGATTCACTCACTCTGAGCTCCAGCACTGTGGCAGCAGCTCAAAAGGCACCAGGGACATAGGGAGAGGAACTGCATTATCTGAGTTCAGGGCAAGGGCTTGGAGGGGCATCTTTCCCCAGACAGAAGTACTGACAGAATCCATTATTCCTTCATTGAGCCCTGCACCTACCCAGTGTGCAGATAGAGGTGGCTGCCATATCTGAGTCCCATCAACCTGGCTAATATGGTTTGTCCCGCCCCAGTGATTCCCTGAGACTCTGCCCCACCCAACTTATGGGCTCACTCAAGCCTCTTCCAGTGGCTTTTCCATACAAACAGCCTGTCTTGGCTCATGCCGCAGACTTTCCTAAAATCTCTCAAAGGTTCACAAAAACCAAACAAGCAGCATCTGGCTTTGTGCTCCATACCTCTTGCTGAGCAGCCCCAAGCCCAGCATTAGCAGCAGCCAGCCCTAGTTCACAGCTTAGCCTCTCCCAAGTATCTCCAAGCCCAGCACAAGTGGCAAACACCTTCAGATCATTTTGGCCCCAGGCAGGGATCAGGCAGCAGCTGGCCTTGGCCTGAAACATAGTCCCTCATAAGAGGCCCCAGGACCAACACATCTGATGGTCATCTTCAGACCATACCAAAGCACCACCAAACCACCTCCACAAAAGATACACTCAAAGGGCAGACTGGACAGGCACCAGAGCCCAGCTAAAGCGAATCCTGCTTCATAGGGTCAGCCCTGCACAAGAGTTCCTCCCCTGTAGTCACAGCCAGTCCTCACAACCAATCGGCCTGAGGGTCAATCCCTACCACTGATGTGCAAACAGCAACCAAAGCTCAACTACAAGAGGAGGGCACACACAACCCACACACGGCACACACATGGAGCACTGGCTCAGGTAACCAGTGAGACTGTGCTACTGGTCCCCCCAGGATACCTACCACATAAGGCCACTCTACTAAGACGGGGAGACATAGCAGCTCTACATAATACATAGAAACAAACACAGGGAGGAAGCCAAAATGGAGAGACAAAGAAACATGTCCCAAATGAAAGAATAGAACAAAGCTCCAGAGAAAGAACTAAACAAAATGGAGACAAGCAATCTACCAGATGCAGATTTCAAAACAATGGTTATAAGGATGCTCAGTGATCTCAGGGAGAACTTCAACAAAGAGAAAGAAAACATAAAAAGACCTAGTCAGAAATGAAGAATACAATAACTGAAATAAAGAATACATTAGACGGAATCAACAGTAGAATAGATGAAGCAGAGAATCGAATCAACAATTTCGTCCAAAGGTAGCAGAAAACACACAATCAGAATAGCAAAGAGAAAAAGGAATCCAAAAATATGAGGATAGTTAAAGGGGCCTCTGGACAACATCAAGCTTACCAACATTCACATCATAGGGATACCAGAAGAAGAACAGAGAGAGAGCAAGGAGTTGAAAACCTATTTGACAAAACAATAATGAAGAACTTCGCTAACCTGGTGAAGGGAATAGACATACAAGCCCATGAAATGCAGAGAGTCCCAAAAAAAGATGAACTCAAAGAGGCCCACACCAACACACATCATAATTAAAATGGCAAAGGTTAAAGACAAAGACAGAATCTTAAAAGCAACAAGAGGAAAGCAGTTAGTTACCATAAGACTGTCAGCTGATTTTTCAACAGATACTTTGCGGGCCAGAAGGGACTGGCACGAAATACTCAAGGTGATGAAAAGCAAGGACCTACAAACAAGATTACTCTACCCAGAAAGCTATTATTTAGAATCGAAGGATAGATAAAGAGTTTCCCAGACAAGAAAAAGCTAAAGAAGTTCATCACCAAACCAATATTACAAGAAATGTTAGAGGGACTTCTTTTAGAAGGAGAAGAAGAAAAAAGATAAAAAATATGAATAATAAAATGGCAATAACTACATATCTACATAACAATTACTTTAAACATAAATGGATTAAATATTCCAATCAAAAGACATAGGGTGGCTGAATGGATAAGAAAAGAAAAACCCTTACATATGCTGCCTATAAGAGACTCATCAGATGGAAAGACACACAGAGATTGAAAGTTAAAGTATGGAAAAGGTATTTCATGAAAATGGAAATTTTAAAAAAAAACTTGGGTAGCAATACTTGCACCAGACAAAATAGGCTTTAAAATGAAGGCTATATAACAAGAGACGAAGAAGGATCCAGTAATCACATTTCTGGGTATTTATCCAAAGAAATTCAAAATACTACTTCGAAGGGACATGTGCTTCCATATTTTCACTGCATCAGTATTTACAATAGCCAAGATATGGAGGCAACCTATGTGTCCATCAGTGGATGAATGGATAAAGTGGTGGTACTTATATATACAATGGAATACTATTCATCCAGAAAAAAGAATGAAATCTTGCCATCTGCAACAATATGGATGAACCTAGAGGGTACTGTGCTGAGTGGAGTAAGTCAGACAGAGAAAGACAAATGTCATATGATTCTACTTATATGTGAAATCTACAGAACAGTACAAATTAAAAAAGAAAAGAAAAGAGAAAAAACAGAAACAAGCTCATAGATACAGAGAGCATTTTAATGGTTTCCAGATGAGGACAGTGGGGGAATGGGTGAAGGGGAGGAAGGGATTAAGAAGTACAAATTGGTAGTTACAAAATAGTCATGGGGATGTAGATAATAGCACGGGGAATATAGTCAGTAGAATTGCAGTAACTATGTATGGTGTCAGATGGGTATTGGATTTATTGGGGTGATCATTTCGTGAGTCATATGAATGTCTAATCACTGTGTTGCATACCTGAAGCTAATAGACTATTGTATGTCAACTGTAATTGAAAAGTAAAAATTACTAAAAATAAAGAAATACTAAAAATAACCATCAGCACAGAAACTGGCTAAACAAAAATGCCACATTCATATAATGGATTACGATGGATTGGTTAAAAGAATGAGATGGATCTCTGTGTGCCAACATGGAAAGATTTCTAAGACAGGGGGAAAGCCATGTATAGAACAGTGCATATAGGATAATCCCTTATGTGTTAAAATACGCACATATTGGTGGACATGGGCACATAATTACATGTATGCGTATGCATGGGAGAGTCTCATGGTTGACGTTGAGTAAAGAACTTGAGATGGGGTGGAGAAACAGCTTAATAGGGTGGCATTTGGGAGAGAGATTAGGGATCCGTTTAGGTTTTGTATTTGTACTCCCCATTATTAAAAATACTAACAAATATTCTATTACTATTTTAAAGGGCTTCCAGTTAGTGTCAACAGCAATGTGGCCAAAGAGGAAAGAAGAAAGAGATTCTTCGCAGAGAGAGCAATAATACCCTCAGCCAGCTAAGCTAAAGAGGAAGTATTCTAGTCCACACAGAGGAAGACCTTGGCCTCTGCAAAAAATGTTTACTGCGTGGGAGGGTGGAGGAGGAAGTGGAAAGAAGAAGAGTAATAATTGCCTCATCTGGGTTTTTAATCAAATTTAATGGTTTCTACTTATTTTACTTTGGAAAAGGGACTTTAATAAGAGGAACTAGCCCTTGCCTGAGACCAGAATGTCCCAGCTATCCAGAAAGAGTGAGGAGGAACACTTTTGGCCAAGCGAAAGGCCAAAAGAGAGATGTTCTGAGGGAATGCTGACAAAGCTACTTAGCAATAGGCCTTGAAGTGTGAGGAATACAAACCGGCCAGAGAACAGACCTTCAAGAGCTGCTGGTGATTCTCTTACTACTGGACAGCATGACTTATTTCTTTTCTTGGGCCCAGGAGAGAAAAAAGAAAACCGTTTTGCTTTCGCGAAAGTCTTAAACTGCAGCATCACTAATCCATTTCACGGTGCAAGCTGGTGTGGCACATGCACTTCTTTACCCAGATGGTGTGAAGAGATGAGGCAAAACTGAGACTGAAGAGTCACTGCACGGAAAATCTCGCCTGTCACATAACTTTTGTTTGTGATACACCTGGAGGTTTTCTGTCGGCCAAAACCTACCTCAGTGGCTTTCATCATGGAGCAAAACCTATCTGAGTAAAATATTAGCTGGCACTGGCCTAGATACAAATCCTATGAAATAAGCATGTCTTTAACATTGTTTTCTGCCTGATGGTGAACGCAGGCTCACCAGTCCCAGGGTAAACACAGGATTTTCCCGTCTTCTCTCTCACCATCCCATCGTTTATTGCCACAGCAGAAGATGGTGGTTAACAACATGATGAGCCTGGTTGGATAATTTCTAAATACTGGAGCTTCTTCAGGGAAGTGGATGTTCCCTCAGGGCAGGTTACTTCAGCTCTTAGGTTGGTGCAAGAGTAATGGCGGTTTAAAAGATTAAAAATAGTTGCGAAAACTGCAATTACTTTTGCACCGACCTAATAATTACAGCACAGGACAAGGTCATGAGCTTACTTAACCCTGAAGGCTAATTACCTTTGATCTGTGTCATGGCCACAACTATATCCCTCAACCCCAACAGGTGTTTCAAAAATGGACACCCTTGGGCGGCCGGATGGCTCAGTTGGGTAGAGCCCGAGCTCTGAACAACCCCTGATGGTTGGATTTCCACATGGGCCAGTGAGCTGCGCCCTCCACAACTAGATTGAAGACAATGAGCTGCCGCTGAGTTGCCAGAGGGGCGGCCGGATGGCTCAGTGGGTTAGAGCACGAGCTCTTAACACAAGGTTGCCGGTTCAATTACCGCATGGGATGGTAGGCTGCACCCCCTGCAACTAAAGACTGAAAACGGCAACTGCACTTGGAGTTGAGCTACGCCCTCCACAACTAGATTGAACGACAACGACTTGGAGCTGATGGACCCTGGAAAAACACACTGTTCCCCAATATTCCCCAATTAAAAATATGTATATAAAAAATAAATAAATAAAAAATAAAAGTACCCTCTTCTATAAATAAATAACAAAAAAATGGACACCCTTGATGACTGGTCTAAAGTAAAATAGATGTATTAATTAGTTCAAATTTATCATGTTCCTGGAAGAATGACACAAAGCATATCAAAAATATTAAAATCACATCCTCTGGTATTTGTTCCAAAGAGATGAGGAATTATTAAGACCAAGCAGATCTCAAAGAGCTGCACAACTGCTAGACTGGTCATCAGATGAAAATAGCCACATACTCAGAGACAGCCCATTTCTCCTTAAGAAAAAGGTTATCATACTATGAACCCGTTTTTCCAGTAAAATACTTCTTTAAAGAACATTATTTCATTTAGCATGTAAGGAATGTTCTACTTGTTTACAGGCATTCCTCCAGGGAAGAAACTGCCATCAAGATGAGTTCTATCAAATTCCATGCCCTTTATAATCTCACTATGTATTTTATATAAACTAACTAAATGCATTTGAGTCACTATTTGATTGGGCATTTTTTATGCTAATCAGATACTCATTTTTTTCTTTTATAAATTGACAGTTCTTCAAATTACCCCAGTTCTTCCCTCAGAAATACGTTCTTCACCCACACACTGTGCATAAAATACCTTCTTTTTTCTTTCAGTTCTGTGACCCCCAACACTGATGCTTTTCCACTATCCATAATAAGAAACAAATTTACAAACTGTCTTTCCTCACACTTCAATTTACCTCTTTGTAGTTGAAGTTTCCAACACAATCCCCAAACATAATCTCTGAAATACCACACGCACCAGTATCCAAAGCACATACAAAGACCTAGAATTGACCTCAGGGACTATCTCTCACACTCATCTTGCTTGACTTAGAATCAGCCTTTGGGGCCATTTTACATACCTTGAAATCTGAGCACATCTGCAACCATAAGCTCTCTTACCTCCAGATAATGAAAGTTTGCAATGCTACAAATAAGAATCACTATTGCTAACCCCTGATCCCAGAAAATGGGCAGCTACACTGCTTCCTTGTTGGTATGAGTCTGTCCCCGGGGGGATGGATGAGAGAGTCTCACCTTCTCTGTTCCTTCCTACAGGTGGCCCCTGAAAGACTGAGTCTATAGGAGACTCCCAGACCCAACAGTGCCAGGGGGACAACACTGCCGGGGGCTGCCACATGACCTCCGCTCTCAGAAACTGCTCCACCTATCACCGCTCATTTGCCTTCAAAGGAGCCAGGCCTCAGGAAAAGATACAGCTAATTTTCTAGAGATGGAGCCCATTTTTGCAAATGATCTGAGAAAGTATGCCCTACTCAAAGAGATTTATGCTGACCATGTATATTTGATCTAAAACCTGAGACATGTGGTTTAACCATGAATAACATACATCAAATCCGGCTGAGGACTGAGAAGCTAGGATATGGAATCCATACCCTTTTCCATCCTAGAATTTCTCTTCTTCCCAACTTCTTTCAAGACCCACTCCCAGTTCTTCCTAAGTTACCAAGCTACTCCCCAGTTTCTCTGTTTACCCCCGTAAAGGACAGGAGCATAGTGTATAAAATAAGGTGCCCCCAAATCCCTCCCAACCATGGAGGATTATATACAAACATCATTTTACTTAATAAAACTGTATAGTGTCTATTTCCCCCTGACTGCTTGTTTATGAAGTCACTGGAAAAACCTCTACTCTTTTAATGTCTTTCCTCTCCTATTTATCTTTGATATCCCCCCTCTGTCTCCCTAGCTTTTCGCTATTCCCTTCTTCTCTATCCTACAGTACAGACCACTTTTCTTCTTTACTATATAATTCTAAACACAGCCCCTGCCAATAACCCTAAGCTACTGCTGCATCTTGCTGATTTGCACCAGCTGTGCCTGATGGTGGTTGGCCCATACTTACAACAGGGTCTCCTTAGATCTTCCTCTGGGAACAAGATTCCACATATACATCGAAAAGTCATAACCAGTGGGATGGAAACTGAGCCAAGGATAAATAGACCCTGCTTTGAACTGCTGATCATATTAAATAAGAAAAAAATATATAACTGGAGGGGGGGAAAATGCTACCCAGAGTTGTAGCTTAAAGATTTTCTCGGACACGTGCAACAAACTATAAAATGATCTGTCCCTTCAAACATCCCACTTGCAAATTTAACATTAATTTTCTTAGTATTAATGGGGGAAGAGGCAAGGCAGGGCAGGGAGTGAAGGAAGGGGAGGCTGTCATCAGGAAGAACTCAAGTGACAATAAGATGTATACTCCCAAATTTAAAAAGAGTGGCCAGGAACTTACTTTATCATGTAACCTGAGTTTGCAAAGCTAAGAGTCTTTGAGAATCTGATATAATCGTGAAAACCAAGTGCACAGAGCAACAGTTGGGAATTAGGGTCTAATGATGTTATTCTGCAACTTTGGGCAAATCAATCTCGGATCATCAGTTTTCCTATCAACTCCTTCCCCGAGGAATCACTGTCAAGGTCACCAGATGGTTTGTGTATACTGAATTGTCTGGCCCGTTTATTTTCCATTATGAAACCATGTGTAATGGTCGTGTGTTTGAACATGATCTGATATTGTGAATGACTGTCATTAGAATGTAATCACCCTTTGTCTCTGCCCCAGTGTGGCTATGAGCCAGATTCTCCAAACCAAACTCCATTCGTCCTAGCTGCATAGGACAATGGACAAATGCCATTGGTTTTGTTAAAAGAAAAGTCTTCCAGGTTGTAAAATTATTAGTTTCAAAAACTCTGGCTAACCTCAAGATCAGGGACACAAACGTGATCCGTCCGATGCAAGAAGACATCAGCAGTTTAAGAAAAGTATGATAAAGTTAACTCTTTATTCCAAAGCTCGTCTACTTACAAGTTAGGTTCCCAAAGGCTTTCTTCAAGTCCTTTCCTCTGTAAGTCCTGGGATATTAAATAAGCCACTGCTAATAATCTCCTGTTGATGGCAGGGAGAAATGGAATACTTCAACACAGGACAGCTTTAATCCACCTATGACAGTTCTTAGAGTGAAAATGTATAGGAGACAGACGTTCCATACTCATTTCATGCACTTTAGGTAGTTAGAGTAAGTTTCTGCCCACTAAAAATAGCAGTGACATGATTTCGCGCTCCCCAGAAAATGCATAATTCCGTCCAACTTCAAGCACTGAATCATCAATCCCTAAGCAGCAACAACAGTACAAAAATGGAGACCCCACCAACAAAGATCTTGATGTTTTGGTGGATAAACTCTCTCCAGGAGACATAAAGCTTACATGGCCTCATGATCCGACCGCTGCCCTCCTTTCAAGCCTCATCGGCCCTACACCTTCTACACGCAACCCTACCTTCCGTCCATATTGAACTTGATTACCCATTCCCCCTAGCCTCTACACCTCTGCATGTGCACAGGACATCTGTCCTCACCCCCATCTCCTGGTGTTTAATTTTTAGAATCATAAAAGATACAAAGAAAAAAATGCATATATATATATATATATATATATATATATATATATATATATACACACACACACACACATATATACCAGGGGTTCCAAAAAAATGTATACACGTGGACACTTTGGTGAATGTTGCTTAAGCAGTAGTTCGCTGTAATCAGAAGTGTCTCGATGCTGATGGTAACCATTTTGAGCACCTCTTGCAATTGCACAAGTCAAATGTGACTTGTATTCATCTTTTGTTATCGGTATATATTGAGTATTACGATTTTCATAGTTTTTTTCCCTTTCTTAAAATGTGTATACTTTTTTTTGGCACCGTGTGTGTGTGTGTGTGTGTGTGTGTGTGTGTGTGTGTGTGTGTGTAAAATCATGCTCACATTACCACCATTTGGAACTGACAAATGTTAACAGTAGTGCGTATTACTTGCAGTCTATTTAAGACTATTTTCAAAGGGCCAAAACTCAAATGCTTTTGTGATCAATCCTCAGTTAACCAGAAAGAGAAAAATGGAAACAATATTATGAAGCACTTTTATATGCCAGTCATCACCCTGATGGTTCATACATATTGTAGAGTCAACCTTCCCAAAAGAAAATTATCCACATTTTATAGATGAGGAAACTGAGACTTAGCTGATTGACTACTACCCAGGATAACACATTCAGTAAATGTCACTACCATGTTCAAACCAAATTCTATTTAAATCCCAAATCAGTGGGGCTTCCCCCTTTATTGTCTAGATCCTCAAACCTTACCCATGTCTGGAAAGAACCTGCACTTTCTGATCCAGAGAATGTGCTTTCATATTTGTTACTCATCTTCATTTAAAAAATGTCAGTTAAGTGCCTACTATGAGTCCTGTGCTGTTATCTCATCCGTGTGCAGAAAATTAATTAACTGCATTCAGAAACATTCTGGTTAATCTAGCAGAAGAGTAAGAAATAAAGGGGTTATGGAATGGATGTTTCTCCACTGCAAATGAAACATGCAACCATCAGGGCACTGAGAAAACAGCATTAAAAGGCTGACTAGACCCCCACTGGTT
Organism: Rhinolophus sinicus; assembly: GCF_036562045.2. Lineage (NCBI taxonomy): Eukaryota > Metazoa > Chordata > Mammalia > Chiroptera > Rhinolophidae > Rhinolophus > Rhinolophus sinicus. Next base: position 12,530,782 of record NC_133766.1, on the reverse strand, counting down.
AAGAATGATAAATGACAAGCTTTATTCAGACTAGAGGACCCCAGGAGTTTCTCCTGATCCTACTGTGATTATAATGCTGTGGCTGCGGCATGAAAAGAATTCATAAGGTGACTAGATATTTGAGAGTCATATTTAAAAATTAGCTGTCATTTCTGATTTCTATAGTGTCCTATATTTTTGTTTACACAATTTAAAAAAATGAAACCTAGAGATGAATAATTTAGCTCCTTTCTCCATGTATCTTTTCTGTGCCCAGTACAGATTTTTATGGTTGCCTGATGGTTGGCACCTGTATGGCTCTACAGTTCGGGTCTGGTACAGGTCACCTCTGTACCTATTCCTGGCAGTCCCTGCCTCGCACAGAAATGGATGACCCCTTGGTCCCTGTCCAAAAGGGGTTACTTGTTCTTGTAGGTGGACTTTGTACTGGGGGCCTTGCCACATTTCTATCAGGAAGTCCTGAATGTTTGGGAATCATTCACTTTCTTTGTGACACTACTGTCAGCAGTTTGGACTTCTCTTAATAAATGACAACTTCTGGACTCCCATTAGAAATTCTGGCTCTTTTCTTGCTTTCCCAGATCTAGTACTTCAGTTATTCCTTAAAAATAACTTCCCCTCCTTCTTTGATACAGCATGATGTTTCTATCACAATGTTTCAAGTCTCTCTGCCATTTTTAGCTTCCTTAATCAATGTTTTTATTTTGAAACAATTTACATTTGTTTTTGCATTGCATCCATCCTGCTTAAAATGAACGTTTTAAGGTAACCATGAGTTAGTTTGTAAGCATGATTCTACCATAAGGGTAAACAAGAGTGGATGGAGAGGTTATTTTGCTTGCTGAGGACTCTTTTCATCAGGTTATATGCTTTTATTGTCACTGTATTTTTACTATACACATATGTTGTTGATTTCTCAGAAATCCAGTAAAATTGTAATGGACCCTATTATTGGCAAGTACAAGCCACAGAATAAAACATATACCCTTTTGTGACGTCCAAGCAAACACCACTAACCCCCAGAAATTCTGTCACTTGGGTATTTCCTCAGGGTAAGCATCAACGCGTGAGATAGTTGTTTATCCGTCTGTTCCTTTGTTCATTCATTCATTCAACAAACATCTCAACAATGTAGTGATGTAACTTTGAATAAGACAAAGTTCCTCATGTTAAGAGCTCATAGATTACTGGAAAAATACATAAAATAAGAGATTGCTATATAACGTGATAAATACACATAAAGAAAACACAGGGTGCTAAAAGAAATATAAAAAAAAATGACAAGGGCATACAACATGGTCTGTGGAGATGAGGGAAAATTCCCAGAGTCTAAAGGATGATGTGGAGTAACCGAGGGAAAGGGGAAGGAAGGGCATTCTAAACAGAGAGAACTGCAAAGGCACTGGGGCTACTGATATCCAAGTGCAATTGTTTAAAGAATGCTAATTCCTTCCTACCAATGATAGCACCACCACCCTAATCTCTACCTTCCTGAAATTTTCTTCATCTATAGTTTCCTGAGATGCCTAGATCACAGTTTCTCATCAAGTGAAGCAAGCAAACTTCTCAGACGAGAGGTCATGGTGGAAGAATTTGTAGTGAAGGTTTTCCTTTTCCTAGACCCTGAGAAAGGATGGGCCTTTGAACTAGCTAGTCCCAGTTACAGGAAGTAGTGCAACCTGTCCCAAGTAGCCTACATTTGTAATCCAAGGACAAATTTAAGTAATGTGGCTTCTTCCTCATATTTGCCCCCTCCAAAGAAAGATAAGCCCAAGGTATAGAAGACATTTCCTTTCCCTTCCCTGGGAACCGTTTCAGTTTGTAAATTCTTCTCTCTTCAGCCCCTGCCTCTCTTGGCTCACATCAAACGTGTCCTGGCATGAAGGAGTTTTCAAGAAAATAAAAAGAGACCCTGAGGTTTACACTGAACACATTTTGGAAAACAGTGGGCCGAAAGAGAACTGCTTTGCAAACTTTTTATTGGAGACCTAAGAACCCCATGAATGCAAGCTCCATGAAACTGGTCTATCTCTCCCTCTCTCTTCCTCTCCCTCTCCTTCTCCCTCTCTCTCTATTTACCTAGAGTTTCCTTTACTCTCTGTACCAAAATGCAAAGAAATGTCCACGTCGCATATGGGGTAGACAGGGTTTGTTCTAGGACTTGGAGTCACACAGAGCACCTAAATCGGTTGCAAACATCTAAGAGATTTTGACAGGAGAAAGCTCTCTCTATATCAATCCTGTCTTATTTTATCTTCTTAGCGGGGTTTGCTTTTCCCAATCAAATGGTCACCGGAGCAGCCTGAATCAGCAGCCAGGATAACCCAACCGAGAACCCAGCCTGTCCGCTCTGTTTCATGAACACGGCCCCCAGGAGCACACTGCAGACCGAAGGGTCAGCTCCCCTCACACACAGGGGACAAGGAGTAGAGCTCAGTGGTTCTGAAACACCTGTACCTGCCCACCCCCTAAAACAATGATTTGCCAAATCTCAACACAATGTTTAGTGGGGGTTGACCATCTTCCTTCCCAGAAGGTAACCCTGTAGGAACCTTAGAGACGGCAGTCTCACTGGAGTCAGGCAACTGTATCTATAGTTTAAATTCCATAGTCATTTAAAAACATAGAAAAGTCCTAGAATGTGGGGCCTTCCAGAATGTGGGGCCTGAAATCTTGAATTCAGATAGCAGGGGTCAAAAGTAACTGTTGTACGATTGGCAGGTCAATATGGCGTAGCATTTGTATTCTTCCTACCTCACTGATTCACTCAATAATAATACAAGTCTACATCAATCACTTATTATATAGGAGGTACTGTTCTAAGGACTTTACATATTATAACTCAATTCTCACAGCAACACTATTAATATACCCTTTTTACAGATGGGGAAACAGAGCTACAGAGAGATTAAGAAATATGATGAGGTCACACAGCAAGTCTGGCTCCAGAGTCTGCTCTTAGTTCCTCTCTATATTTTCTGTAGTCACAAAATATTTATTAAGGGCCTACTATGTGTCAGACACTGTGAATAACATGGGACATATACAGATGAATATGACAGAGGCCCTGCCTTTGAGAAGCTTCCATTCCAGTTTAGGAGATAGCAACATATAAACATATAAGTACCATTTATGTGGTGAGTCTTATAAGGTAGATAAGCAGAGGTGTCACAGGACCACACAGTACGGTCCCCCTGACCGGAGGGGTCATGAATGTGTTCCTCTAAGAAGTGATACTCGAGCACTTTCTAACAACGACACTGAAATATAGCTGTAACAAAAGGTTTTGATACCTGGAGTAGCCCTTCAGTTTAGACCATGAAACTTACAGAAAATGAAATGCCACAACTCAAATGGTCTTACGCTGGGCACCTGGGAGTCGGGCAACAAGAGCCAGTGGACAAAGTTAAGAAGATATAAAGTGGGTAGATTGGAGCTAGAGAGACTTCCCTGACAACCTGACAACAGGTGTGTGTGTGCCCCATGATGATAGCAGACTGGTGAGCAGTGTCTCGGGGGCATAGGGAAACCGATGTGATCTGACAGGCGTTAATGTCCATCCAGGGAAGCAACAGAGTTCAGGGAATGGGTACCCAGGTTCCAAACAACGAGGGTGTTCACAATTGGACTCCGATCAATAGTGTGGGGCATGTGGAACTAAGCTGAGAGCTATGAAGAGCTTAGCTGAGTCTTGGGAGTCCATGTAAATAGAACAGAGTTAAGGGCAGGGTGCAGTCTCCGTGAAATACTAGGATACGCTAGGGGAGAACTGAGAAGGGAGGCCCAGCCACACACACCGGGACACTTTGAGGAATGCGAGAAAGCTATGACTCAGTGGGCACATTGGTGTCTGTGACACCAGACGTCGCAGAGCCAAGCTCCGTGACAGCAAGACTGGGACCATTTAATGAGCGGAGGGTGCTGCCCTGGCCAGGATTAGTTGAAGTCTGGGCAGGGAAACCAAATGTAGAGTCAGACTGATTTAAACAATTTTTGGTAGACAGTTTCATGAAGAGACAGGAGCATAAAATGAAGAGAGAGAAACTTGAGTTTGAATCTTACTCTGCCATTTACCAGCTATGTATCTTTGAGTATGTGCCTTAACCTCTAATGTTCAAAATCCTTATGAAAAAAAATGTACTTATGGCCGTGAAAATTAAACATACTGGTGAATATGAAGGTGCCAAGTACAGTAGGTGCTCCATAAATGATATTTTCCCTCCTTTACAGACCCCAACTGAGTATTATTGTCTCAACATTCCGTTTCTCACTACTGATGATATGTCTACTCATCGCAGTAAAAAAAATTTCAAAGCACTTTTATGGCCGAATAACTTCCTAGGCAGGACATTTCTATCCCTTTGCCTCATATTAAAATTTGTGGCAGAGAGAAAAAGAAACTCATTCAGCATCACAAAGAAGAACCCTACTTCTCTCATGAAACCACAGCCTGTACGTTCACAAAGAGCTGGCTCTTCAAAGATGAGCACAATGCACTCCTACTGCTTGTCCAAATTGTCATCCAGTTTTGTTTTGTTTTTACTTCTCTCTCTTCCTGTCCCTCAGATGAGTATGATTTAATCTCCAAAGCATGTGTGATGAACACATTACTGTTTCCTCCTCCAAGAATGTGATGTTACACTGTGGGGCTCCATTCCTGAGCTGGGGAGAGGGGAAGAGGTCAGATGGCTAGTCTTCATACAGGCATTTCATTTCATTTCACACAGAGGACATCTCTGTCCCACAGCCACTCGTATCTTGGTGACCTTCTTACAACTGCGAAACACTGGACATAGATAAGTCCCGTGCATAGCGGATGACTCAGATGCAACCAGCAATAACAACAAAATCACCACCACTTAGTGCTGTCCAACGATGAATCAAATGAATCAGATCTTTGTACCCAGAGATCGCAATAGTTTGGTTGATGCTACAGTTTAGAGAAACAACCTATTACTATGAAATCACGATTACATAATTCCTATGAAAATGATTCATCAATCAACTATTGGGTATTTATTTCAACCTACGTCTAGCAGTATGTTGGTGCTTTGGGGTTTATAAGTGAAGTAGAATTAAAACTAATGCACGTGGTCTCAAGGACAGAGTCTAGCTAGAGAGAGAATTCCCATCGTGAAAAACAAAGTGGAACCCCACATAATCCCCAGCTGAGCACTGATCAGCTGGGTGTAGACAGAGAAGAGAGTGGCCACAGTGCATTAGGGCAGTGTTGAAGGGTTCTGGCCACCCTTCCCACGTCCAACAGGGTAGCATTTCTAAAACATAAATCCGACCACATCACTACCCCTGCCTAAAACCCTTGATTGACTCCCCAAGGCCCACAGGGTAATTTCTGAATTTCTGATGAGGCTCATTAGACTTTTCATTACATGGTCCTCTCAGCCCCATCTCTTGCCATTCCTCTTCTGCCACAGATGCTCCAACCTGCAACATATTGTCTCTGACGCCGTTTTTTTACACAGCTTTCCCTCTCCCAGGAATATCTGCTCTGATTCCCCTTCTAAAATCCCATTCGCTGGGCTAATTTCTACTTTTTCCTTTAAGAATGAACTCAACTATCAACTCACTGGGAGGCCTTCCTTCCCTGACACCCACACTTACATAAGCGGACTCACACTCAGGCTGGGTTACAGCACCATGTTCCAGGCTCTCAAAATACCTGTAGACACATTTATTACAGCACTCATCCCCACTGTATTGCAATTACTGATTTACTTAACTCTGTTCCACCATCCTACTGTCCTTTTTTTTTTAAGATCAACTTTATTGAGGCATAATTGAGAAATAATAAAATATGTCCATTTTAAGTGTATAGTTCAATTAGTTTTGACAAATATGTACACCCATGTAACCACCATGACAATCAAAGGACAGAACACTTTTACCACCACAAAAGCATGTCTAATCTCCTTACTGCTCCCTTGCTTATCTTAAAAAATAAAAGATACTGAGATTGTTATAAAGATGTTTATTTTTCATACGTGGCTATTCTATAAAGATTTCATTGTTTTCTACTATATTCAAGTATTATTTATAATTTAAAAATTAAATATTTCTATTTTAAGAGTATATTTAGAACTAATTAAAAAATTAATCACTACATTGAAGAGAAAATATTTTAATTGCAAATATATTTGACAGAATTGTGCTACACAAAATTTGTAAATAATTATGTCAGTTGTGAATATTCATGTGTAAGAAAGTATTTACTAAATGTGGCCAACAATAATAAAGACTCATCATTATCTAGATGACCAAGTAAAATAATTGTTAAAAATAAGTTTTAAAAAAATATTTGTAAATTTTAAGATCACACTTTATTTAAGTAACTTACAAAAGAGTGTAGGACTAATATTTCCAGCAATATAGTGGACTAAATGTCCTAATTAACTGTCCCACCAAAAATCACTAAAAATGGTTGATAAAATAAAATTTAAAAATACTTTTTCAATACAGTGATAGGCTGGCAAGAAATAAGAACTCCTAAAAGTCCAAACCTATATGAAAGCAGAATCTACAGAGATAAGCATCAAAGTCGACTTCCATTTGGAGGGCACTGATCAAACCAAGTAAACTGAAGCTTTGTTTTTTGTAACAATTTTTTAACTGCCTCCCAGAATTCTGCTTTATGGCTGCCATTTCCCAACCTCATCTCCCTCGCATCCATGTGCAGCAATAGGGTTGGTTCTCAGTGATAGAATGTAAAGTGATATAATGCATGTCACTTCTGGTCCAAGAGGGTTAAAAACTGGGTGTGTCTTCTTCAATCTCTTTTTCTGCTAATTACTAACTGAACACAGAAGATTCCTAGGCCCCAGATGATGGTGGAGCTACAAGGAGGAAGTATTCTGAGTCCCTGAATCACCATATGGAAAAAAGCAGCATTCTCATCACACACACCTAAATTGGACTAGCATATAATTGAGAAATAAACTTTCATTATGTTACACCACATAAATTTTTTGTTGTGTTTGTTACAGCCTTAATGTTACTCTAACTACTTTAGGTCTTCTTACTTTAAAGGACAAGGGGAACAATAGACAAAGTCCAGGACTGGCTCAAAAGACAGAATCTATAGGAAACCCTCACTGCATAAAACCGGGACCCCATAATGTTATTCCCTCAGCATTACGGTGAACTGGGAATGAAAGGCCCTTCATGACAATGTAAGGGAAGTTGCTTATCTTGAAATATGGTGCTGAACAGGGACAGGGTGTAGGGAGTCATTTCCCCTTAGAATGATTACAACCAGCACACTCATCCATAGGTTGCTGGCTTATATTCACATTGAGTAGTCTGAAAAACCTCAAGCTAAGAATTTAAAGTGACTTCCAGTTGGTAGTGCTCCCAGGCGTAAACGAAAATTCTCTCTGGAGAAAACTCCCTTCATTCCAATAAAAGTGACCCATGGTCAAAAACCATAAAACTCACAAGGAAACAAAGCACCATGTGCAAGAGCCAACAGAAAGAACAGGTAGTGGAATAAGCCCCATAGCTGTTAGAATTGCCAACTCAGAATATGAAAACAATATATGTAATGTTGTTAAGAAACACTCTTCCATGAATCTCTCTTGTTCCTGTGTGTCTTGCTTTGTATGCTAAAAAAATCAAGGCCCTGGCTGGTCTTCACCAAACCATTTTTCATGCCTATGTTTGCAGCAAGTAACCTTAAAGAATAAGGTAGTATCTCCCACTGGAAGAAAGTCTAGCATTGCTTACTGTCTACTATAAATGGAAAGTTCCCCAAGGTCAGTGATCCCCTCTTGTGTAGGCAGCTATCTAGGTCCATCTCCATCACACCTGTAGAAACTGAGACATAAGGAACAAAAACAAACATGCTGACCCTCTGGCTACTACTTTTTCTGTGAGCAATAAAATCTTTTGTCTCCAAAGCAAGAGTCTCATGTCTTTTTCAGCATCTATATAACTGTAGCAAGCTAATTTGCAACTAGCATGAAATCTCAGACCGTTCACAGTTGACAGCCTTAAAAAATAAAATATGAATAGAAAGCAAGAGTAAGAAAAATGGCTGAAATACATTAAAAAAAACAAAACAGAACTTCTAGAAGTAAAAAAATACTATATTTGAAATTTAAAACTTAATGGTTGAGTTAAAGGGCAGATTAGATACAACTGAAGAGAGAATTAGTGAATTAGAAGATACATCTAAAACTAATCAAAATGCAACACAGAGAGAAAAAAAGAGAATAACTCTGAAATAAAATGTAAGGGACAAGAGCAAAGGGAGCAAACATAAATCTTCTAGAAGTTACAGAAGGAAAAGGAAGCAAAAGCAATTATTTGAAAAGAAGATTACAGAGATGTTTCCAGACTGATGAAAGACACCAACCCACATATTTGGGAAGCCCTATGAATTACAAGAGTTTAAGTAAAAAGAAACTCACACCTAAATACAGAAGAGTGAAACTGCAAAACAGCAAAATGTATAGATCTAAATAGTTAGAAGGAAAAGACGTTGTAGTCAAAGAAATAAAATTAGACTGTCAGCTAATTTACAACAGAAACAATGGAGGACAGAGGACAATGGAATACTTTCAATGTACTAAAAGAAAGTAGAATTGCATACCCAAGTAAACTATTGTTCCTAAGAGTGGTCTCAAAATAAAGGCATTTTCAGACAAAAGGGAAAAGAAAAGAAAGACTTTTGCTATAGTTAGAGCCTCTGAAAAGTAAATTCTAAACAAAAAAGAAAAATTGTCTGTGATGGAGTTGAGTTACAAACAAAAATTGATGAGCAAAGAATGAGATTCTATTTTATACCAACTAGATTGGAAAAACTAAGAAGTTGGCAAGGATGTGGAACAGGGAAAACTTTATGCACTGCTAAGTGAGAGTGTACAAATTCGTACCACTTTGCAGAACAATATGGCAAAACTTGTAAAACAGAACTTGCACATACGAAATTCAGAATTTCACTTATTAACCTAGAAAATCTTATACACATGGGATACTCTTATACTGGGGCACAAAACATGTATAAGTATGTTCATAGTGGCATTATTCATAATGGCAAAAAGGATTATAAATAGTTGAAATGCCCATCAACATAATTATGAATAAATAAATCATGGTCTATTATTCAACAGTGAAAATTAATGAATTACTACTATACATATTAAAGTGGCTGAATTTTAAAAATGTTAGAAACTATGTTAAATGAAAAAAGTGATATTTGGACTCCAAACACAAGTGCTGTGAGGACTTGACATAATGATATCTCATGGCAGTGTCTTTTTCTCTTTACAGAAAAAAAAGGCACGTGACTAAGCTTGGTAGTGAGTCCCTCTCTCCCAGGACTTTGCATCCTGAGCAGAGAAATGCGAGAATAAGGAGAGGGAGATGAGAAGTTTGGAATTTATGCGACGGGTACTGCACTGAGCAGTTCCTACTGACTTGGTTCCTGTCCTATTTCCAAGCCTACTTTTCCAAACTACTCATCAATTCAGTGAGCCTCTCAATCTCCTCCAATAATTTCCCATCTTCCTTGAATCAGTCAGAGTCCATTTTGTTACTTGCAACCAAAAAGCCCTAACTGATATATTTAGCCTGATGCTGTCAAACAAAGAATTTGTATAATTCCATTTGTTAGGACTGATTGTTAGTGATCAACTTTCTAACTATGATTTGATGTCCCATTCAGGTTGGGTAGGATTCTACAAGGAGAATGTCTACCTGTATATTTTAAGGCCCAGCTGTCAGTGCTACCTCCTTTGGCTCAATCACTCTGGAGTTATTAATGTCCAAGGGACACATTCCTGGTTCTTTCAAGATGGTTCTCCACTCATGGTTGTGCTATGGCCTCTGAATAACAAATGTACCAAGCTGGCCTGTGGTGCTGGCTACACAAAGAATTAGTCTTAAGTGTAAGAAAATCTATCACTACACCAACTGGGTCATTCAGTTGTCTTACCTCCTCTGTCTTTAAAACTTCCCATAGTCGAGCATGATCTTCCACCAGCCAGTGTCCTGTGTTTTCCACCTTGGTGGGAAGTTTGAGTTTAGACACCACTTGAGTAGGCTCTCCCACAGGTTTCCCCTCCATCTTGAAAGAGCCAGGCAGGAGGCATTACGGATCTGTGTGGAAGAATAAAGTGTGATCCAGGTTAAAAGATTACAAAACATAAATACATATATATATATAAAATAATTATATAGAATAAATAATTATATAGAATAAATAATTGTATATATAAATATATATATATTTATAAATAATAAATATATATATATGGAAGCAAATTATTATGCTTGATTTGTGGAAAATGAAACCACTGAAGACAGAATCACAATAGCCATTAACTTTTATGGCCACCTTTTATATTATAAATATTCATTATTGGTATTTTAATACAGGCTTCTAGAGGTAGGCTTCTGTCCATTTTGATCACGGGTGAAGTGATATAAATTTTAGCGTAAAGTAAAAAGCACCCTCTGCCTGTTACATCTCCTTGTCACTTTGCTCTGGCACCCTCAGGAAGAGAGATGGGAATGGGTGGACGTAAGACAAGCCTGAGTGATGTTTTCATATTTCCGTGTCAGGTACTGCCTGTGGAAGACGCACTGGCTGTGACATCAGGAGTTTTACTTTTCAAACATGGGGATGTGAAAGACAGTTTGGGGAATACAATCAACAATGTTGTAAAGATTTGGTAGGGTATCTGATGGACACGTGTCTTATTAGGGAGACCACTTCATGGATGGTGTGGATGCCTGACCACTGTGCTGTACACCGAAAGCTGAAGCTGAATAATAATGAATGTCAACTATAATTTAATATGTACATAGTCGCAGGATGTGGAGTACAGCCTAGGAAATAGAGTCGATGGTATTGTAACAGCTATATATGATGTCAGAGGAGTAGTAGATTGGGGAAGGGGGGTTATCACTTGGTGAGGGGTGTAAATGTCTAGCTATTACATTGTTTTGTGCAGCTGAAACTAATGAAAAAAATCTATTGAGCACTTGTTCATGCGAGGCTCCATGCTGGGCACACACAAGTAATTCAGTAGTTTGGTTCTTAACCTTAAGCAGCTTAGTGTCTCAGGGCAGAAAGGGCTGTAAACAAGACACACAGTACAGTGTATTACAGTACAGCATGTGAAATGCCCAATAATCGTGTTTCCTAACTGCAATGGAAGCACAGAGGAAGATGCTCTTCGGCGGTGTTTATTGGCTGCGTTCCTTTCCTGGGCCCTGGTTTCATCAGCAGCTGCTGTAAAGACACTATGTAAAAACTGACACCTACTCTTGAAAGTCTACTTGCTTGATATCGTTCCATCTGCCACTGGCTTGTTGAGAATCATATCACACCTGCTCAGAACCATACTATCCGAAGGAATTGCCTCACCTCCATTCAAGTCCCCCTGAATCTCTCCTTCTCAGGGTAATTCGAAAAAATAAATCTGGTAATGATGTTCCACCTACCTGGAACTTTTCCCAGAGGATAACATCCAAACTCCATAAAGTGGCATCCAAAGCCACTTCTGTCTGGTTCCCTCCACTCCCTCCTCCCAGCATGCCCTGCTGCTTCTCAGCCACTCTGTTTCAGCCGTTTGAAAAGACTTATGGATCTCAAATATATCCAGTACCTTTGTCCTTTGTGACACCTGTGTTAATCTCTCTACATACCTTGGCCAGATTTCTATCATGCCACCTAGTATATTTATTTATATATACACTTTATTATATTTATTTGCTTTCAACTCTTTCCACCTTCACGTCTTTTAAGCATCTTGACACTAGTCATTGTGTCATATACAGAATAAGGACTAAACAAAGGTTCGATGAATTGGTTAATTCAGTAAATTATGAGAATGTGGTGAAAATGCAGCCACAGACCTAATATATTCAAATAATAGATGTAAAAGTCAGTACCTCTTCAACTTTTTTTATTGATTTAGTGGGCTGCGAGCTCTTTATAAAAAAGGGCCAAGTCTAGCATTCATCATGTACTCTCAAGCAGCTAATACTGGAAGTTCTAACTGCTCATTAGTTAACAACAGACTACTTTTCATGGAAAAGTCTTCAAGGAATTGAGCATGTCTGCAAAAAGCAGGTCTCGTGCTCACATAACCTACGGCCTGAATCAAAGTAAATGGAAGTCGGCATGGATATGCCAGGCAGGTGTGGTAAGTCAGAGGATTTGAGAAAAGGGTCTTCTGCTGCGGAGTTACTTCCCTGCCTCACATTTCATCTGTAAGTCATGGAGAACAAGCCATCTGCTTGCAGAGAACAGTGATGGAAAAACTGCTAATCAACACCACTTTACAGCACTAAGAAACCCAGAGCACCGAATACACTCCCACCAGGAACTAGGAAACAGAACCTTTATAATTAATGAACAAAGTTCTTCTGAGCGGACATGCTAATAAATGATGCTGACACACACATGCAAGGAAATAAACAGAGCAGAGTCATGTGGAGTTTCAGCCCCCCCCCAACTCCCCCAAAAAAAGAAATGAAAATAAACAGGCAAAATGGAAACAGGCCAGATTAGTAGGGAAGGAAATTCCATTGTTGTTATTGGAGATAATACTGTAAACAACAAATAATAAATCAAAACAAAGTGGAAAAATTACATGAAGTGGTTTTGGCTGTATCTTTTGTAGATCATGGAAACATCACAGGATACAATAGACTACAAAATCTCAGGGGGAACGATGTGGTATCGTTAAGCCTAATGTATCCTAGTGACCCCACGGCTCTTATTCTAGTGTCTGCCCACAGCTGCTTCCCCATCTCCGCAATGTGGGTGAAAGATGGCAAATTTTTAGCGTCGGAGACTGAACTCTACTGTGTACTGACTTCCCACAGACTGCTCCTTCCCCTGTTTGGGAAGAAGATGCAGGTCCGAGTTTTAAACCATTCCAAAGCACTTGGGAACTAAGGATGGATGCAGAGAGGCAGCCAGCGCTTATGAGGCTCTTCAAGACTCCTCCACCCTCTCTGAGACTTCAGGACTTTTCACCCATCCTCACTCAGGACATCCCCTCATTCACAGAAAAAAAGCAAACAAACAAACAAACACATATGCAATAGTGAGCTCCCACTGTCCATAGGCCACGGTGTTATGTATTTTCCACAGGATCTTTAATCCAGACCATAACCCTGCAAGGTAGGTATCACCATGTTACAGCAATGAAAGAGTCAATTCAGAGAGGGTAAGTAACTTTAATTACACTGCTAGAAAGCTGTGGAGTTTCCAAGTTCATGCTCTCTCTCCTATGTCAGTTCAGAAGCCCTTCAACCCCTTCCCCCATCACTGGTGTAATGGGACCTCCCTCTCATCCCCCTCCCCATGGACAGAGTTAAGGTGTCAGTATGTCAGCTAACTGGCACAACCATGCCCCCTTGAGAGAGGGTCACCTCTGATGACTACATAGTTAAGAGTGGGATAGAAAGAGGGAGGGAAACATGGAAAAATAGATGATTCCTTTTTCTGTTCACTCCAATCCCAACTTCTGACCAGGGCTGGCTCTATGAGCATCACCTGTATGGTCACACAGAACCCTGGGCTCAGAAGGGTCCCATGCTTGGTTGATTGCTCTGTGTTCAGTGTCTTGAAATACTTATATCTGAACAAACAGCTCTGCGTTTTCATTTTGCTCTGGGCTTCACATGTAATATAGCCAACCCTGCTGCTGACCCACCTTTTTTTCCCTCTTCAGATCGAAAGTTCCACTCCATATCTTCTTTAAACAATTCATACGTTGTACATTTCCTATCTATTTTCCTAAAAAGAGTTAGCACTCTACACAGTGGAGCCATTTTGTGTTAGAATTAAAACAGAAGGCATATGTAGACCTTCTCCACCTCTGATACGCTGCGGGTCTTAGAATTGAACTACTAACTTTTTTCTTAAAACACACAGTCAAGCTCACAAGCCAACTTCTATGCAAATACTACTGATATCAGTTCATTCAACAAAGAAGATGATAGCATTGTAAATCTAAAAGGCAGAACCTTCAATTCTATTTAATAATTGGCCTAAAATATCATAAGCCTTATGAGCTCTTTTGGAAATCAGTCTTGAAGAACTGTCATCCTAAAACACCTGATACCCAAAGCAGAATCTTTTTTTAAACCACTGGATGATGAGGTCAGCCTTAAGTTGGAAGTGGGGTAGAGAAAGGAAGCTGTATGTATCTAAAGGCAAATATCTGATCAGAGAATATAAAAGCAAAATTTTGCTCAAAAATTTAAAAAGAAATTTGCTCGAGAACTGTTTTTTCGACTTGTAAAGGGGTTGTGATTATCCACTGTCTCTACTGCATGAAACAGAGAAGCAAAACAAAAACCAGGAAGACAGATGCTTCTGCTTGACACTGAGAAACAATCTGTAGATAAGGGACATGGCCATGTAAGGGTTTTTAAGGTCATTTTGCCTTCAAGTCCTAGAGCCCCAACATTCCCACCAAAGCTGAAGGGTTTTTTATTAATACTTTTTTAAGTTAGGTTAAATCCAAAAACCATTCTAATCAATATTTATAAAGCCTAGCTGTCTTACAAGAAATTGATAACAGAAATTGGTGAACATAATAACTTATGATTATGATTCTATAATCAAAACATTACATGACTATTATCAATCAGAAAGTCTGCATTTCCATAAATTAATTTATATCTTTAACATTTGTTTTTAAGGTCTGTATTTTCTTTTTAAAAATAGTTTCTACACTGTGCTTATGGTATAATAGGTATGGTATGTAATAGCATTTCCCCCATTCCTTCAAAAATAATCATTGACTGGCGATCGTAATATTTTCTATGGTCACAACAAAGGAACCAGGTGACAGCTTCGAATGATCCTGAACGATCATTAAGCACCAAGAGTAAATGAGCAGGTTCTCAGGAGCGAATCGTGAAAACAGTAAGTATCAAGTGACAATCTAAGAACACAAAAATTTGCCATGACTAGTGTCTGTTCTTGTCATTTGATAAAAATTATCCATAACTCTCATGAGTGTTTTTGAAACATAGCTTTCAAAATAAGTGCTAGGGCATAATTTCACTGAAATCTGTATTTATTGTATCAATACTCATACTGGATTTTGTTTGATAAATCAATCTGTACTTTACTGAATTTGACTTTCCTTCCTATGATAGTAAATAATGTATAAGACATCCCTCTAAATTGTTATCATTTTTCTCCTCCCTCTCTTTACATGTTTTTGGAAGAGAATAAAGTATTTAATATGCAAAACCTTGCTGGAATGGTTTGGTGTTTGCTATTTTTATCTGTTAGGGTCATGCTTTTCTTCTGCCCCTGCAGACTATATCATATGTTTACTAACATAGTGTCTCTGCTTTATTCCCTTTACACACATAAACTCTTGCTTCTGCCTGAAGAAATTTTTTTTTTTAACTCAACTCAGATTTCTTCTAATCTTGAAAATGTCTGGCAATTGCCCTGTTCCAGTATCTCCCATGATTACTGGTCTTTCTGCCATTTCTTTCCTCCTACCTTTTCTCATGTCCATTCTTCCTCCTAATGAGCTGAGGTCCTGTCCAGATAAGACAGGTTTGTTTATGCTTATCTTCCTATTATCTTGAACTCTTCCACCTAAAAGTCTATCTACCAAGAACAGTCTTTGCATTTACTCAAAGGTTCCAAATAGCAGAGTACCAAATGCACTGAAATGCCAGTCAGAAGACTGGGGTCAAATCATGAGGCTACAGTAAATTCTCTGTGTAACCTTTGGGCAAACCAGTTCACTTTTCTCGGCCTCAATTTCCTCCACTTTAATGTGAACAGAAAGTCTACAAGACTGCTGAGCCTGCTTACAGATATAAAATAAAGCACTCACCTCCCCCCTAATGCAGAAAGTAAAACGAATAGGCACTGAATTATTTTTCCAGTAGAGCTGAGGGATTTATACTACTAAACAAAGCAGTGAAAGGTTGTGATTTCTGCCTCATATATTGTACTTATTCCCAGATTATGCATTATTCAAAAGTCAAACAGTATGATATTATAATAACTGCCTGGCATTCATGGATATAACATCTGAGTTTTGACCATTCAGGAACAAGGAACAAGGCAAGATTCTGAGATGGAACCAACTGTAAGTTTGCTGGTGTTTGGTGTGCTCCCCAATCTTCACATCACCCTAGTCCTGGCTCGGGGGCAGACTTCTCTAATCATGATTGCTATTGAGGTATTTACAAATTGGGGGATCCATGAAGGTCTTAAGATGTAGCCTTCCCAGTTGCGGGGATGCAATATGGTGGCCTCACCAATATATTCCTTCTGAAAATAGAGACAGAAGCAGATGTCCGGAATAAAGGATTCCTGTACAGAAATAAAGACTGGGGCACAGACAGGCATCAGACATAGGGGAAGCCACGGCATAGAGACCCCTAGCGCTGGGTAGCATTTGTCCCGGGAAAGGAGGCCCGTCGTGTCATCTCATAGCAATACTAAAAGTCGGCTGTATTTAAAGTGACAATCTATGTCAACATATCAGGAAGTAAACAGACCCTCATTATCTCTTCCTCTTGGGAATCTCAGCAGCATTCTAGGCTGTTTGCTCTCCTCACCTTACTTTGGTCTCCGCTGCTAGACTGCCTGCTGTTTGAGAGCAAGACTCGACATCAAAATGTATTATGTTGCTTCGGTGTTTTTTAAAAAGCTCAATCACCTTCTTAAAAAAAAAATATTTTCTTTCCATTAAAACACACACACACACACACACACACACTTCACTGGAATAAGAGATGAAGCATTTGCCATTACGATGTATTTTGGAACAAATGTCAATCATTGGGCAACCATTTTGAAAGGAATTTTAATTATGTACTGTGTCACTCAGTACTGAGCAAGGTTGCACAATAGAGTCTGTGGAGTCAGAAGTGACTTTTTCTAAGTGCAACTGTCTCCTGTTAAATGTAGAAACTTAAAGAAGTGCAAGGCGTTTCTGCTTCACTCAAGTTGGTATTTTTTAAAGGCTGGTCCAACTGCACTTCAGACTTTATGTACTTTTCCCTCCTCACTGATAGTATTTGGCAGAAGTTTTTAATAATAATTCAAAAAAAAAAAAAAAAGCCCAGACTGGGTTTGTACTACCCTTGTGAACCTCCCTGGAGAAATGCTGCTCTTTGCTCAGCAATTTCTGATCAGCACAGAGCCAACACAAGGAAAGCAGCTGGGCACCCTTCCTCGTCTCGATTCAGCCCAGGCTGTCTGGAGACAAATCTGCAAAACAGACATGAGGGAGGGAGAGGATACCTCAACAGATTAGGGGCTGAGATCACAAAGCATCCTTCAGCGTTCTAAGAGCCAGAATGCTAAGGGACTGAATTTTTTACGGCCTGCATTTTTATGACAATAAAAAGCTCAGCGATTGTGTCGCTCGAAAGCTTAATATGAGATGGAACTGTAAATCACATGACTGTCCCAGACTCAAATGCTTCACAATTCTGCGGATTCCAGCTCTCACTGGCTGAATGAAGGCAAAATGCAACAACGATGAGGGGAGCATCACTCACTTCAGTAGTCACAGGCTAATTTTGATCTTCAAGTTGAAGAAAGTAGAGCTGACTCAGGTCCATCCTTTAGATCCCAACAGTAAGAGCATCGATACCATGGCCCCGCCCACCACAGTGAATTCAGCGTTCACCTATGCCAGGCTCAGGAAAAGCTCTGATGGAGAGACATTAAGGAACAAGCCCTGGAGTGTCTTTCAAGCCACCCTGACCCCAGAGTTATGCCCTCACCACTACACTACATCGCTCTACGTGAATAGTCGGTGTCCCACTTACAAAATGGCAGCATGTCAATGTTGAAAAATCCCAAGGAATCTGAGCTCTGGAAAGGATTCAGAGGTGGGCTTCTCATGGGAGAAATGCACAAATCTAAAAATGTTAGGTGCGGGAAATCTGTTGAGTTGATCAATTAACGCACAAAATAGTTTTTAACTAACTTCCAAATAGATTGGCCTTTCCACATGTCAGGTTAAAGAGCAGTCTGTTCTCAGTCTTTTACTTCACCAAAAACAGAAGTCTAATCTATTTAATTACAGTCACTCTACTAGACCAGAGGATAATGGCAGGTCCCCCTGGGGGGAAACCTCTTTCAAAAAAACACTTCTGGGAGAGGCATGTATGGCGAGCTGGCGCAAGGTCAACCCTTATCCTCTCTTCTTGGTGTCTAATCAACAAGGAAACCATGATTTCTATGTAGACCATGCATTCTTAATTATAATTCCTTCCATTAGCTCAGATAACATCATGCTCCGGAAGGAGGACTCTGGCTAGTTTCACACAGTAATGATTAAATTTAGTTGGTACTGCTGAACACCCAGATACCAATTTGCTGGACCAGCTAGACCCAGGAAGCTTTATATTCAAAGCAGCATCTTCATTTCCATCTAACTATGTTGTTCCCTCCCTGATCTTGACCCCTGATATAGGAATAAATGTCCATGAGTGGTGCTAGGGTCAAAGGAATGGGTCTAGTATTCATCCAGCAAGGGCGAGGGAGGGATCTGTGTTGCCTTGGGTTAGGGGGAGCTCTACCACTAGTTCACATGTTTTACTTTCTTCTCAGCTTTTCTGATGTGCACCGGCGATATAACATGGCAAACCCACCCCGTGTGGGATCAAGAACTCAGTGGCCCAGATGAACACAGGAGCACTAAGAGACAATGAAATCAAGCAGAAACCACTAGAGATGCTTCTCCCTGACTGACTCTTGCATAGATCTCATGGGCTTATCCCCTAGAGACCTGTGTGCCCAGAACAAACACAAAAGCCATCTCTTACAGAATCCTAACAACCCTCCCAAAGGCTCGAGCTTGCTACAGCATAGTGACATTTTCATCAGTAAGTGCAGGTATGTTGCCCATGTTCCACATATATTGGAAAAGATGCAATCACTATTTGCAATGATTTTCAGTATTTTCAACTGTCTCAAACAGCCTTTTAGTGTATTCTACAAGGACACGCCAACGTCTTTCTTTTTAATGTCGTTCATTTTCTTCTCTCATGTCAAGCTCTGCAGGGCATACCATAGAGAATACATCCTGCATTCATGTGTATATTGGATGGGAGGCAGCTATTGAATTTACCCTCCAGAGTCCATTAAGGATAGAACCTTCACATTATTTTGGAGTTGAACCAAAAGATGTGAAGACTAAATGAGGCACCTGAAAACCAAATTCTATTCTCAAATCTCAAACAGGTTTCCAAAACACATTTGAAAACTGCTTTGCATAGTAACAGAGTCAGGACTGTTTTCAACTCAGCCTGTGGGGAGAACCTCACTGGGATAGTTTAAATATTTACTGAATTAGAACCTACTTTTTCTTTAAAATTACAAATATTCCTAGTAGGACCAAGCCTGGATTTCTCATCAGGCCTTCAGAATAGCAGCAGCCAACCACCATAGTCTTTTCAAAGTGTGTGTTAAATGACTTGTGTACATCTGCAGGATTTCTATGTTGGATCCCAGATTATGTTTTCACTAAGGTTAAGGGTTAGAGTTTTAACAGATGTGGCTGTGGTCTAATGGCCCATTTCATTTGCCCTTTTGCCACAGACATACAGCACTTGATAGCCAAATTTGTGAAGTGTCTCAGTTCTGACACCAACAAATGAGGGGTGGATGGAACCTGAAGCTTCAGTACTCGGTTAGGTGTCGGTTTTAGTTTCACAGTCAGTATGAAATCCACTGCAGCGTGTGTCTGCAGGGAAATAGGCTCATTTCATTTTGTGCCACCATTTTATTCCAACTGGGTTATAGTTTCTTTTCTCTTTCTTCTATTTTTCCTTAAACTTTTACAGGACTTTCCACTTTCTCCATTTTTTTTTCATTGCCCCAGCTTGATCTTGCTATTGGCAATAAACCAAAGTAGAAACTGAATGAGACTGTGTTTTGGAGTCGGACGTCTTAGCACAATAGCAATTATGCACGTATACAATTTAGCATTCCTGACTTCCTAGCTGAGGGGGCCAGTGGGCCAGTGTGACTTACTGCTACAAGATGGCAAACTTCCAGGGACATGACAGGTTGCCGAAGCCTGGCCCAGCATCATGCTATGTACGGGAGGGAAAGGGAAATCCTGAACATTTTACTTACCTGTAGCCTGATCATTGTGCCAGGTGTGTATGAGGCCGGGAGACATAAAAATAAATAAGCATGTGCCTTCCTCTAATTGGCCTACATGCTGGCAGTCCTTAATCCAAATCACCGGGATGACCACAGTCATATGAAGAAAAGGACCTATTTCAAAATGATAGGGTACATTTCACAGGTACATTTCAAAATGATAGGATAAGTGTTAGAAGAGAGATATGCACAAGTGCATTCCATGGAGAACTCTGGGAGGTGTTCATTTCCCAATCAAATGACACTGAAGCTCAGAGAAGTTAAGTAAATTGCCCAAGGTCACACAGCAGAATGCTAATTTGAAAACAGATCTGTCTGAGTCCAGCAAAGCTTCCCTTTCCATTCTGTCATGACCTGTCACATTTTTCACTGAATTGTGGCCACGTTGATTTTTTGGCTTTGTACCTTTAAGGCTTAAAGAGAAATGCTAACTCTTGGCACTCAAGTAGCAAGGGAAAGGCCAACAAGGTTATCTGAAATGTGTGTTTCTTTATCTGTGTTTCCTTATCTACCAAAGCTGAGAGTCAGCTTCTTCCTACCTCCCTCCTGCTCCACTCTGCCAGCTCCTTCACATTCTCTGGTGCCTATCTCGCTTCCCCCAGCTCTGTCCTCCCGGAGCTAAACAAACAATTATTCCACTATTTTTAAACCACGGCAGAAAACAGAAGCAAAAAATTGACATTGTCAGTCCTTTCACGTCTTACTCACATATGTAAAATTTTGCTGCAAAAGTCTGGTGATCTGTAAGTCTAATTATTTTTTAAGACTTTCTTTAAAAGAGCACATGGAACCTATTACAGCGCTCACTGATTCTCCCCTTTGCCGCTGCTCTCGAGGGTGATGGGTGTATGATTTACAGCTTGAGCGAGTACAGTCTCGGGTTCATCGCTCCAATGTGACTGCGGTTGACACTGGTCCTGGATTCCAGGGAGATTTTAATTGTTAACTTTACTGTGGACTCAAAAATGATTTACATACTAGTGAAGCTGAAGGTCAGAATCACAGCTTCTAGGCGCTCCATCCATTTCTCCACTTCAGTTTGGACAAAAAGAAAGTGTGGGGTTTTATTTTTGTTATTATTTTGAGTGCCCCTAAAAGGAATTCAAGCTAGTTACTTTATAAGTATAACATTGTGAAAAGAATGAAGTACAGTGAAATCAGGTCCAAACAACGTTGCGGTCTTACCTAGTGCGCTGATTAAGTCAGCCTAGAAATCTGTCAACAGGCTGCCTGGGTGAAGGTTGATTAAATCTCTCTCCCTCTCTGTTTCCTCTCGCCACAGACCTCCAAAGTTGTTTAGATTCTACTCCAGTTCCTACTGGACCAATTAGTCAAAAATAAATTCAGTATTCTCCAAATTAAAATCTGGCAACACTAGCTTTCCATGTATAACAGGCTGTCATAGCTGGTCTCACATAACCAAAAAGGAAATTGAAACAGAAAAGCAGGACTTTGGATACACTCAAGCAACACATTAGCAGTGACATCAATTTTACATGTAAGTCTCTGGCGCTTCAGTTTGAGCCACTGAGCCAATCTAAGCCACTCTCCTTTTTCCCATCATTAGCTTGGAGCGGAGAAGCACGAAATGAGCTGAACTCCTTGGTGATCCTCTTCCCTGGGCCAGACTTTCCTCTGGGTCCAGCTTCGGACGGCTAGCAGAGAACCCCTGTCTCTCGGTCTCAGCCAGTTTTTAGGAAGGGGTGGGGGCTGCTTTGTATCACAACCAAAGTCGGTGCCAAAATAGTTCAATCTTGCTTCATGTGAACTATAATGACCTTCTACGGCAAGGCACCACAGATGTTAAGGAAGTTTCACAAATATTGCTCATCATGCGTCAGAACTTCCAGGAAACAACAACAATAAAATCTAAAAAGAAAGAAGAAGGAGAAGGCCAGAAGGCTCAGGGAGATTTCCCCAAGGTGAAGAGGCTCCGCCCACTATCCCTTTACTCCACATCTTGCAGGCAGGCCTGACAACTGCTGTCATACCCCAGGGAGTCGCAAGTGGGTTGCCCCCGCCCTGCTTGGTACCCAACACTATGTACTGGTGAGCAGAAAAAAAATTACAACTTTGATTTCTATGTCTAGCTCATCTTCTTTTTCTATTTTGTAGATGTTTTACAATGCACATAAATGTTAGGGTAATAGTGCACGTATACAATTTATAAATAATTGTATATACCGCGCTTCCCCCCAAATGAGACCTAGCCGGACAATCAGCTCTAATGCGTCTTTTGGAGCAAAAATTAAAATATAAGACCCGTCTTATTTTACTATAATATAAGACCCGGTCTTAGATAACGTAAGACCGGGTCTTATATTAGTTTTTGCTCCAAAAGACGCATTACAGCTGATTGCCCAGCTATGTCTTATTTTGGGGGAAACACGGTAGATTGGATACCCAAAAAAACTGTACTGAAAGCAGTACGCCCCCAAAACACTTGCAAGGTCACTGCCTTCCAGAAAGAAAGCTTCCATTTCCATACCTTTTAAGTCACTACCGAAACCTTCTCTTCCTCATCTATTTCCTGTCTCTACTCATGGCGATACATCCCATCCACCCAGATACCCAAGCTGGCAATCTCAGAGTCATCCTCAACCGCTCCCTGTCACTAAGACCCTTACCCACAGGGTCACCAAGTCCTATTGATTCCTTCTGAAGCATCTCAGGTCAGAGCCTTCTCTACAGTCCAGTCTCTACCTGGATATGTACTTTCATTATCTTTAGGCGGCACTGCTGCAATAGCCAGGTTACTAGACTCCGGCCTTGTCTCTCTCTACTCATCCCCCAGACTGTCACTATAGTAGTTTTCCTAAAAACCTTTCTTTTTAGGAAACTGCCTTGCGTAGGAACCTACAACAGGAACACCACCACAGGATACAGTTCAAGGTTCTCAATAAAGTGCATCTGATCCGGCTGTATCCTAACCTTTGAGTCACATTTCCCCTCCGCTCTACTCCAGTTCCTCTACTCTCTCACATTGCTGAACGGCTCACCGTACTCCAGACAGTCCCCTTCCATGCCTGGGTTTATGGAGTCACTTCTACTCAGAAGACTCTTCTTCCCTTCCCTTCTCTTTGTTACAGCAGCTTTGTCAGTATCTTCCCTAATATAACAGCTTTCACTTATTGAGCATATACATGCCTGATGCTGTGATACATTATCTCGTAGCACTCAATTTCACTCTATTTCAATTCTCACTTGACACAGAGAGGAAGCACAGAGCCCAGATTGCAATCTGTATCTGTCTGATATACGATTTTAACCACTGGGCATCAAACGTAAAGCCAATGCAAATGTCACTCCCTCCATCCCAAACGCGTCAGGGAGTGTCAATTGCCCTCCAGGTGTAAGTTGTTTATACCTCTATCAAGGTATTTATAATACTGCACTTTCGTTTGCATCCTAGAAGGCTGAGAGCTCTTAGAGGGCAAGGACCATTTGTACTCCCCTCGACATGTTAGCTACCTAGCACATGCTGGCACACAGGAGGTACTCAATAAATATTTGTTGAATGAATAAATTTACAAATCTTCTGTCCTCCTCATCACTTACTTTTATTCCTCAGCTCACCATGCTCATCACAGCTTAAATATACACGCAAGTCACAGGAAAGTTGAACACAGTGTTCAATACAGAAGAGGCCTCTCACACTGTGGGAAATTGTCGACACCTTTATAAAATTTCCCTACACTTGACTCCACAACTTTGCCCTCAAAACTAGAGCAACTACCACACACAAGGACGATTTTAATGACGTATCATTTACGTATCTCACGTTAAGGGTATATTCTATTACTTTTGACAAATGTATACACCCAGGACGTCAACACTACAATCAAAGTATAGAACATTTTCATCGTCCCAAAACATCATTTCTTTTTCCTCCTAGTGGATCTCACCCTGTTACTGTACCCAGGCAACCACGGACCTGCTTTCTGTAAATACATGGTACACTTTTCTAGTTTCATGTCATTGACTATCACACATTATCTACACCTTGTTGTCTGAATTCTCTTAACCCATCAGGAGCCTAATATATATTTCACATATTATATAAATTATATAATTTATGTAAGTTATATACACTTACATTATATAATTTATATAATATGTGAAATATGTTATTGCACATATTATATAAATTATATATAATTATGTAAGTTATATACACTTATAAAAATTTATATAAGTAACCCATACTTATTTTGAGATAAATCCATTTTGTTGGTATCTAAGTTCATTCGTATTTATTGCTGAACAGTATTCCATCGTTAAATATTTAATTTATACATTCACCTGTTGGTGGACATTTGTGTTGTTCCCAGTTGGGGTTACTTTAAGTGAAGGTGAGAGGAATAGCTGTGTACAACTCTTTTATGTGGACATATGCCTTCACTTCTCTTAGATAAATACCTAATGGTGGAATTGCTTATCATGTGGTAAGTATGTTTAACTTTATGAGAAACTGCCAAAACTCTTTCCAAATAGCTGTAAAATTTTACATTCCCATCAGGGGTGTATGAGAGTTCCAGTTCCATCATATCCTCACCAACAGTTGGTACTGTTAGTCATTTTAATTGTACCCACTCTAATGCTCTAATGGATGCGTAGTGATATCACACTGTGGTTTTAATTTTCATTTCCCTAATGATAAATTACATTGAGCATCTTTTCATGGATATACAATCTCTGTATAACTGGTGAAGCTATACAGTGCATGAGGGGTTCCCTTTTCTCCACATCCTCGCCAACATTTATCTCTTGTTTTTTTGACAATAGTCATTCTAAGAGGTACGAGATAGTGTTGATTGCATTTCCCTGAGGATGACGTTGAGTATCTTTTCATGTACCTATTGGCCATCTGTATGTCTTCTTTGGGAAAATGGCTATTTAGATCCTCCGCCCATTTTTTAATCATATTGTTTGTTTTTTCACTATTGAGTTGTATGAGTTCTTTATATATTATTTCACATTTATATAAATTATACATAACGATGTAAGTTATATATACTTATAAAAATGTATATATAAATATATGTAACTTATTGTGCAAAATAATTCCATATAAACACATGTAATTATATATTATATATAATCTACATATAATACAAATATGTAATATATAAATATTGTATAAGTATATTTTATATATAAAATTATACATAATTAGCAGATATATGATTTGCAAATCTTTTCTCCCATCAGTAGGTTGCCTTTTCATTTTGTTGACAGTTTCCTTTGCTGTGCAGAAGCTTTTCAGTTTGATGTAGTCCCACTTGTTTATATTTGCTTTGACTAATATTGCCAAGACTAATATCAAGTTGCTTATTGCCTACGTTTTCTTCTAGGAGTTTTCGGTTTCAGGTCTTACATTCAAGTCTTTCATCATTTTTAGTTCATTTTTGTGTATGGTGTAAGCTGGTGGTCCAGTTTCCTTTATTTGCATGTGGCTGTTCAGTTTTCCCAGCACCATTCATTGAAGAGACTGTCCTTTCCCCACTGTATATTCTTGGCTCCTTTGTTGTAAATGAATTGACCATATATGTGTGGGTTTCTTTCTGGGCTCTCTATTCTGTTCCATTGATCTATGTGTCTGTTTTTATTCTGAACCCATACTGTTTTTATAACTATAGCTTTATAACATAGTTTGAAATCATAGAGCATAACACCTCCAGCTTTGTTCTCCATATACCTTACTGACAACTCAGCCTCTCCACTTGGGTATTTCAGGTTTTTTATCTCCCTCCTAACCTTCCTCCACCTCCAGTCTCTCTACTATAGTCTCTTACACCATCGACCATCCAGAGCTCTGTCCAGTTCATCCTTGACACCTCCACCTCGCTTCGCTCCTACATCCAACCAATCACTGAGTCCTGTTCTGTCATCGCAACATACCTCTTAAAAGTCTCAAATAGACACTTTTCTTATACTGCAGCTTCCAACTCCCTAAAGTAGGTCACAGTTAACTCACCACAACTGCCTCTTACCTGGTATCTTCACATAAATTCCTACTCCCTTCCTATTCAACATTCTCCACACGTTAGGTACCAGGACTATTACACGAGCAAAACAGCCATAGTCCCTGACTCAAAGGGCCTTCAAATGAATAAAGGGAGATTGCCCATTAAACACTTGTTATATGTATGAGTCAGTAGTATGACAGGGGAAATGGACAACTTAAGCAAATCCATCCTTTGCCAGGAGGGGGCAGCCCACAGATGCAGACCTTGGCATGTTGGCAGGATCTCGGGGTCAGTTCTTACAGAGGACTGTATGGTTTGGGGGCCAGAGGAACTAAATAAAAGAATGGCAACAAAGCTTGTGTTTGAAGCTCTGTCCTGGCAAGTACTTTTTTTACTCTCACATTTTGGCATTGAACTTTTATTAATGATTTTTAAGGGCCTTGCTCTATCTCCCTGGTGATTTATCAGCTGTATTTTTCCCTTACTTCATTTCACATTTTTCCTTCTGCTATATATCTTCATGAATCCTTCCTTTTGCTTTTGGCAGACTCTATTTTTTTAAGGCTAATTTTCCTACCATGCTTTGCACTCATCTTCCAGTTTTGTGTCTCATCCCTTCCCTCAGGTAATTCTAAATTCTCTCTTCTTCTACTGCTACCTTCATTCAGCGTCTCTTCTCTTCACCCCACCAGATCACGTGAACTTGCTTCTGAGCTTTCCTGTCCTTTGCAAACATTCACTTCTCCGCTGTAAACCCCAGGTGTGTCACATAAAGCCACTATGGCCTTAAATAAATAAACAAACAAACAAAGCCCACACCGGGAGATAAAGCCCTCAGCTTCTCCTCAGGGAGAGGCCACTCTCCTCATGACTGTATCTCACTACACTCTAGAAAGGGACACGCGTGCACTGGAGAGGAGAGAGAAGGAGAGATCTCTGATTTCCTCAGCAAGACCTCTCCCCTCGCCTACAAAGAGAAGAGGCCCCATGTAGTCAGAGCAAGACCGGCAGAGGTGCGGGCCTTCTCCGAGAGCATCTCAACATCCTCTCCGCTTGGCCTGTCAAACAATGAAAGCTAACTATTCGCCAGGACCACTAGCATTTGGAATAGAAACATTACGATTATTCCCATCTGCAAAGACCCCAATATGGTCTTTGCCCTCAGAGTTCGGGGTAGGGAAGAGAGGCACATATTACACAAAGGCAGTAGAGTAGACTGACAAAAGAATATGCTTTCGAATTAGAAAGACCTGAGTTGTCGTTGCAGCTCCATCGAGTGCCAGCTCTACCTCCTCTAGCTGGGTGACCTTGGACATGTTCTTCACCCTTTGGACATCAGCGTCCACATCAGCTTGACAGGGAAAATCATAACTTATACTGGATTATTGTGACACATGAAGAAGCCATGAGGAAAGAACTCCAGGAACAGGGGATTGGCCTCTAGGTGCTATCTGGACTTGACAGTGTATCTCTCGGCTTGTTCTGCAACCACAGGAGAGATGACACAGTCAGAGCGGCCCTATACAGTTGAGAGTAAAGCTGTAATATTGATAACACAGATAATATTTGCTGGGTCCTTATTCTGAGTTAAGCCCTCTATATGCATTATCTCACTTAATCTTCGCATTTTCCTCTGTGTAAGGTACTGTTTTATAGATGCAGAGACTGTAGCTCACAGAATTGACTCTTCATTACACAACCAGTAATGGTGGAGCCAGGATCCCCACCCCACCGGCCTAACTCAAAGCCAATATTCTAAGCCGCTACACAGAAGTCTCGAAAGTTCTTTGCTCATGTACCCTCGAAGAATTTTGACAAGCTGTTTGCCACTCATACATCCTAGATTGATATCAAAAGTTTTTATTGTAAGTTTAAATAGTTGCAAATGACATAAGATCCCATATGGGGTAAGTATAGAAATATTTGAAAATAAAACTTAGATCGCGCTTTTAAATGCATGCAGTGGAATTTAAATACTGCAGCAATTTGATCCCCATCGGCATCCATTTAAAATATATGTGTACAAGATCTTCTTTAATGGGAATAAGCTCTGCTCCCCTTCCTATTCTATCCTTGCCCCCAACTGGGAGGACATATTTGTTCATAATGAGAGATCACCTCTTTTGTACCTGCACCAAATGTCACATCCTCTGAGAGGCTTTCATTGACCACCCTATGTACTTTCCTCATAGCATCTATCAGGATCTAAAATTGTCTTGCACATTTACTAACTTATTCATTCACATCCTGTCTCCCCCACTGGTATCTTCATCCATAGGAGCAGCGTCTGTCTCAGTCAAATACATCACTGTTCCTTTGGCTCCTTGAAGTTGTATTTCTGTTTCACCTTTGCTATAAAGTTTTATCTTACTGCAAAATAGTTTCAAATTTAAAAGAATTTTTCCATATCAATCACAAATAATTTTTTCAATTTCTGTGACTATAAGGCTGTAAGTCAAATACCATTTTCTTAGTTGTTGTATTTTCAATTACTGGTAGTACATAATTGATTAAAAAAAATGACATAAATACATACATGTTTTCATAAATGATTAAATATATGAAGTAAAAACTCTTGGACCTCTTGAGGTGATAGATGGAAGAAATGTTTCATATCTTGAATATAAGTGATGCCAATTATTAAAAAAAAAAAAACAGCAACACTTTGTTTGGTGCCCTCCAGGTTTTCACACTTGGAACAATGAACTGTATAAGAGTCACAATGAGAGAGCAGTAGACCTTTCTTTGTGAAAAGGGAGAAGGGAGAACTGACAGAAGGGAAAATTCCTTAACTATAGATAGTCCTTGATCGGTTGTAGGAAACACATCAACATAAAACAGTTAAAGCTATAACTGACCCCCTTGAAAGTCTGTTAACATCTTACCCTTTGGGAAATCTTCATGCCTGCCGGGGCTCACACAGCCCAGTTAAAAGTTCCCTGCAGGACAGTGAACTGCTTCAAAGAATCAACGACTCCGGTGCTCAGTGAGTAACACCTCCAGCAGAGGGTCAAAGGAGCCCCCGCATTTCACTCCCAGCTTTGCCAGGATGAAGTCCAGCATGACAGAAGATTTGCTGCATTAACCCAGGACTGTCACTGCATCCCGGCAAAGAACTAGCTGCCTTCACATGGGACCAGATTGTTTTTTAAGAGCAAAGTAAAGCCATAGAACTCTAAAGCAAAAGATCCCATTGATACCGACTGTTTAACTCTCTCATTTTACAGATAAGAAACGATTAGCGGCCAGTTACTAGGAAAGCCAGGACCAGAACACAGAGCTTCTGGTCTTGGTCGGGCGTCACAAAAGGCTCAGTTTCCTCCACTGTGTAGGGTCAGTGCTGAGAAGTGGGCTGTCCTATCAGGGACTATATGTCCCAGGCACCTAGACATTAGGAGCAGCCATGTGACTGAGTTCCAGGCAAATGACTTGGATGCAAACGATGTGTGCCCTTCCTAGCCTGGCTCATAAAACCCTCTAAGTGGCACTTCATGCTCTTTTCTCTTCCAATTGGCTGCAATGGAGACAACCCTCAAGATGACCTCAGAAAATGAATATTGGAAATGAAAGAGCCTCTGTCAACTGGGGTCCCTGCTGGCTTATTAATTTGCCCTGTCCCTTCTTATGAGCAAGAAGTAAACTTCTACTATGCTTGAGCCATTATAAATTTTGGAATCCATTTGTTATAACTGTTCGCCTTCCCCAACTAATACACAAGGTTTTATATAACATGCCACCCTTCCTTTCCTTTGGACTACTGAGTCACTTCAACCCAGTTTGAAATGTGAAAAGGTAATTGTTCTAGTATATGGAGATAATAGTTTGGTCAATGGGCTAAAGCTTGCTTGGACTAATTGGTAAAATAGTAGCAAGTTTTAGCTCTTTGGTGTTGTAATGGGAAAATAAAATGTCAATAGCACTCATCATGTAATTGTTTAAGATGCTAGTGATATTGTAGAACCCTGAGAAACAAGGCTTACACCTAACAGAAACAGTTCTGTAATTTTCAGTGGTTCTCTTACTACAATATCCCAGGAGGAGATGGACGTATGAAAATATCCGTTCATAATCTGGGGTGTGGGTGGGGAGGTGAAGGGCGTAAGTTAAATCTTCAAAGCTAAACATCAGTAAAGAGAACAGGATAAAATATAGAATCTCCAGAATTTGGGACCTAGAAGGAATCTCAGAGATCATCCAAATACTTTCTCTTCACAGTTGGGGCACACAAGGGGAAATTGAGCAGTAGCTTCTGGGTAGAATTATTTGGACCAATATACAATCATATCATCTCTTGTCCTGGAATTTATCAGAAGGTTTCAGTCCCTTTCCATCCCCACTACACTGCCTCCAACTCCCAATTTCCATCCTTTCAGCAGTGGTTCTTCATGAACATTCCGAGATTCACTGATGACGACTCATGAAGCTCTTTCGGGTGGCCTGTGGGGAGGGGTGCTGTATAGTGCAACTATGATAGCTGTGAACATCTGCATTCGTGTATCAAGCTTTGATCATTTGATCTATAGTTATTTAAAAAGAAATAAAAAGATATTAGCTCCCTGTGATTTGCCATGGCAGTATTGTGGGGAAATTTTATTGTTCTCTGGCACAGGGTTGAGTGTGACTCGGATGCTAAAAAATGAAAAACCCAGTAGTTAGGTTAAGTTCAACATCACAGGGGACAGCTCATGAAATAATAAAGGAAGCAAGAAAATAAATGAGTGTCTCCTCAAAAAGAGGAAAAAGTCTCCATCCATGATATTCATTCATTCAAGAAATATTTACCAAAAGGGGTGGGAAGAAAGTTTGGGTAATGTTTTCACAGGAAATCACTGTGGTAGAAACAAACTCCTTATTTCTTGTGGCTTAAGTTTAGCACTTGTAACATTATGATTCATTCATTAAACAAATATTTATTAAGCACCTTCTATATACCAGGCTCAGTTCCAGGGCCTGGGAATACAGTGTTGAATAAAACATGCAAAATTCCTGCATTCGTAAAAATCACATTCTAGTGGCTAATTTACCTCTTGTCCTAGAATTTATAAGATAACATTTCAGTCAAAACAGTTAGGTAAAATGGGGGCACTATACTCCTAGATTTAAAAAAAAAAAAAAAAAAGCAATAAAACTTCTTTTAAAAACCTTCATCCACTCCACTGGCATCCAATCATCAAAGGGAAAGGAAGCCACGCTTGTCTTCTGGGCTGCAGACTGTCCAATGCCAATCGGTAAAAATCACATCCTCACAGCTGGTTTGTTTAGCAGGGAGGAATATCTGTAAGGCTTGGAACCTGGGAGCCTTCATAATTTGCAGTGGCAAAGTTAAGCTTCAACAGGTCCTTCCCAACTCGTTTCTTTTATCAAAATGCCACAAAACATGTATTTGGTCTAAAACCAGAAAACTTGATTCCACAACTCCATTCCACTTTAGGAATTGGGATGAAGGCCCAAATCAGACCGCCATTCTCTATTGCCTTTGCTACCAGCCAACACCCGCAACAATGAGACATAAACTAAATGATTATAGGACTTACTGCGTTAGCTGCCTTGTCCAAACACCGGGTCATCCTAGTACAATTTGCTTAATACCAAGCCTTAGAAACCCATGAAGACATGTGGCCCACGGGTAAGCACAAAGTGAGTGAATAGCAACTGTTTGCATGAATACACACACTCATTCACTCAAGCACACATGGAGAGTTCCAAAATCGCAATATTAAATCACCAGCAGGAGTTATTGCAGCTGAACTAAAAATGAACCACTTCCAATCCACGGCTGTCCTTCTAGGCAGCCATGGCTCCCTCCCGTAAGAGTTGACAATGGCAGGCTGTCAAGTGAATACCTCACAGCCTCCTCCCACTGTCCCAGGCCTCACACGGCAGCTTTACAAAGATAAAATAATAACTATGTGCCAATCAGGCCTTCTTCAGCTAGCTCCTGCCAGGGACCCTCCCAGGCCAGTTGCTGCCAGGAAATGACCACTGCCCAAAGAATGGCTGACTGTTCAAGCAAGCATAGCCCCTCTGGGGTGTCTTGATAAGTATTTTTCCCCATTTCCACAACTCTTCAAATTTGGAAAATACTTTATGATCATGATTTAGGGTACTTTAATCCTAAGAACAGCGCTGCCAAGTAAATCAGCACTGCTGTGCTGGCTTTATAGATGGGAAAACTGAGAGACTTATGCAAAACCACCCAGCATTTCCCATCTGTGACTAACCATTTAGTTCTTGGGTAGATAAAGTGACTTATAATGGTATCTATTTGCTATCAGAGGTGTCAACTATGAATGTCTTCTTCTCCGCTGCCTCCCCCCGCCCACTTCCCCAGCCAGGAGAGTAGAGACCTGGAAAGTAAGTGAAGGAAGACGTGGCCAAGGATATCAAACATAGCTGATGGGTCCCATGAGGATAGCACTGAGAACTTGCAGACATATTTGGCTACATGGAGATCCAGGGACCTTGACAAGTGCAATTTCAGTAGATGGGATTGGACTGGATTTAAGAAATAACGGGAAGAGTGAGATCTTCTTTGGTTAGAGTTACATGGTGACTCAATTGGATCAAAACCTTCCTAGCAATCATTTTTCAACCTTCTAGGTCAATCTTATTGAAGATTATTCTGAATAGGTGTAGCTGTTAAGAAAATTTGTAAGAATTTATCTCTTAATCAGTTTTTCTCAACGCTGGGCAATCAACAAAACTTAAAAATATATCAGATATTGAGGCTCCAACTGACCACATGAATCCAGATTTCAAATATTTGTGTTCATCATAGAAGTCTGTTAGCGTTACTGGTTAACTTGAAAGTAGGTCATTATTAGAAAATAGAACTTGTAAAATAAATTTATGGTAATAGCTTGACATATTGGGCTTTCACATAAGTTTCATTTGCCAAAAATACTTAAAAATCACTGATACGGTCCAATCACTCCTACTGTTTCACACATTACATATATGGAAGCTTCAGCCGCTTTCAAGTTGGCAGCTAACAATATAAAATGTACTACATTTCCAAATGTTCTGCAGTTCTTATGATCCCGTGATCTGTGTATAGGATTTGTACAAATCACATCCATTCTCTGAACCTTAGTTTCTTTCTCTATAGACTAAGAAGGATAACACTGGATGGAGTCACCAAAAATATTTTTACAGGACCAGCAAATACAGTGTCTCAGTAGTGACAGTACGTGACATATTAACACTGGACTAACTGGATCGGCTGGAAAGTTTGAGATGTTTACTGATCACGTGTTGGCCCAGCTGACTCCAGCGAACGGAACAAAAAGGATCAAAAATACCAGAAAGCAGAAATACACTGTGCAGGGCTCCTGTACAGGACTTCTTGGTACGCTTGCTGTGGAGCCAAGGCTCGTCCTCATGATGTCATATCTGAAAGAGCAGCGTCCACATGTGGACTATGTCATGCTCACCTTCACTTACGTGGCTTCGACTCTTTCCTACTTAGATCACCAAAAGCTTGGGTGATTTGGGCCTGGGTACTTGAGAGTCTGTGGACGACTTTGCTTTTCATTTTCAAGGCTTTCTGAAAACAGCTGCAGAAATACCAAGACCTTTGGAAAAAGGCTGGTCTTACTACATTTTCTGCCAGACTGCGAGCTGAGAGAAGTGGAAATATTACAAGCCTATTTTCCTGAAATCCCTGTCAGAGCTGCTCCAGGAATTTCTTGGCTCTCCACATGACCTCAAAACAGAACAATCTCCTCTTCCAAATCCATCTGTTTTTTTAGCTTTAGTTCTGGCCTTCCATTGAAATATGCAATTAAATCAGGCACAATAGCCCCACAATCCCGACAGTACCCAGATTTGCAAATCTGAGTTGTGAGATAAGCAGAGGCTCTATAAATCAGATGGTGAACTCAAATTACAAACGCTATGCCCAAAGATTCAACTCCAAGAAAGCCATTACCAGCAACATTCTACAGTGTATTTTCAGATTAGCTGAAAGACAAGTGTTTTATGTTGAAATTATATGAAGCAAGGGTTGTGGCTAGGATTGGCAAATGTGAAGAATTTCAGTTGACGTTATCTCATACATAGCTAGAGTTTTAAAATCCAGAATAACCTAGAGAGAGGGAAGATGGAAAGAAAAAGTGGTTACCCACATTTAATGTAAAGAATGTGAGTCAAGAACTTCAAACTAATCTTTCATTCACTTGATCTGGTATTAGCAGGCCCAGGGAGCTGTTGTAAACAGTCAGCCCTGCACCACCCTCTCCTGTGTGTGGAGCTGTATGCACTAGCCACAGCCCAGCTCATCCCACTCTCCTGGGGATTGCTGCATCCCACAATACACGCAGCCACAGTGCTCTTTGAAATAAAAGTTAACCTTTCCCTTCCCAAGAGATATAAAGCTCTCTCCTATGGTCCATCG
This sequence comes from Rhinolophus sinicus, assembly GCF_036562045.2. Classification (NCBI taxonomy): domain Eukaryota; kingdom Metazoa; phylum Chordata; class Mammalia; order Chiroptera; family Rhinolophidae; genus Rhinolophus; species Rhinolophus sinicus. The sequence continues at coordinate 12,496,269 of NC_133766.1, read as the reverse complement.
TCCGGAATTGTTTCCCGGGAAAATGACCAAAGGAACACCCATTCAGAGACTCAGAAGTCGGCTTGCCAAGGAAATGAGATGTTAAACAGACAATACCATGCTGCCTATGCCTTGCCTTAATAACCCTTCAAAATATCTAGCAGACTGGTTTAAATTTTGTCCAGGCCCAAGATGCAACTTGATTCTTTCAAAGGGACAGAAAGCTAACTTTGGACAAGAGTAATCCTGGGAGGTCCGACCCAAGAACACTAAGAGGTCAGGATCCACTTAAGGGTTACTCCCAGGGCCCTCTGGACTGCATCCAACTTCTGGAACCTTCCCCGGTTCTAACTCAAACCACATGGTCGGCTCCAGAACAACGTTTAATACTGTCTGAACTAAGGCAGTCTACATGTTGGCTTACACATCACAGGTGCATTCTGGTGAGCAGCAGGGCTTCTTGTTTTGTTTCATTTTGGCTCAGCTGTTCTCAGGATTGGAACAGAACTAGACCATCTTCCCATTCCCCCCTCATGTCATGTCCTTTCCACGTAATGTATGATCCCACTTCATCATGTCAGAGAGCATGATCTTAAGAAAGAAAAGCAGGGAGGGAGGGATGAGGGAAGGAGGGAGGGAGGGGGGAGAGAGGGAGGGAGGACTGAAGCTTGAAAATGATGAATAGAAAGTTTCGGACCCAATTTGAGTCACTGTATAACTCTCACGTAAGAAGGCTCGTTCTGCCCATTCTCTCTTCAATCCAGTCCACAGAACAACTTTGAAGTGTGCCCTCCACCAACCTATAGAGCTAAGAAACACGCAAGTCCACGCCTTTAGGACCCCTGCTTTCCCACGGGGGGGGCTTTCTAGGACTGTTTTGGGGGACTTTGCTGCATTGTTTGCCTCTTACGTATTAAAAAGATCTTTTTATTTCCCTGCTAGCCTTTGTGCTTTATTTCGTATTTTTTTTCAATTATCATGCAGTGAAATGGACTTTTTGTACAGTTCTACGAATTTTATAACATGTATAGATTTGTATAAACACCAGCCCTGTCAGAATACAGAACTATAGTACCGGGATGACCCCGGGCCACGTCCTGGTACTATCCCTTTGCAGTGACACCCTGCCCCCACTCCTGACCCCAGCAACCACTCATCTGTTCTTCATAAATAGATCATCAATAGATCCTTTGTTCCACAAACAAACTAGAAATGCTATTGTTTATAGCTTTTTATAACAAGAAAGTTAAACATCTTGTTATGGCACTTATTTTAACTCATATCAAAATGTATTCAAAATAAAATGTAAATTTATGTTAATAAGGATGAAATCATAAAAGAGGGTCCATTTGAAACTGCACCTTTAATTGCAGCCAACATTAACCCGGGACCAGGCCCCCCAGTAAACCCAACCCTGTTCAGAGAGGCCTGGACCTTCTCTCATTCCCCTGCGACCCTTCCTTCACCCTGCTCTTGAAAGCCCTTAACCAGCCTCACATCCAGAACTGACGATGTGGTTTATCTAGTTCTGACCTGCTACACCTCTGTTTAAACTTTCCCCTTAGACACGGACTGCACTTACTCCTGCACACCCTGCACTTCTGGATTCTCCAGTGACTTCACCTGGGCCAACCTCCAGCCTACACGTCCCCAGGCCTCAGGAATGACCCATTAGGACAATACACTTTCTCAGTCCAAGCTGGTCCCTGAGCAAGCGGCAAGTTCAGAAGATGCTACATTACAGTTCAATCATCTGAAATGTCCACATGTGTGTATCTGCCATGTACATGACTTTTCTAAAAGATGTTAAGATCTCGAAAAGTATATTATACATATATTATTATATCACAATATAGTATATCATTAAAATATATATTATAGTATACGATTCTCACACTATACATATATGGGATATATATGTACATATATATAGAGAGAGAGAGAAAACCAGATTCAAAAAATGGGACTAGACCACCACAGAAATGATAATACATTTTGAACATTAACTCAAATGGCCTTTTATGTGGAATTTTTATGTGTTGAATTTGAATAAGGATCTATTTCTTATAAAATTATATGATCTGAGAATTTACATAATATATCTTTCTTAATACTTGACTATAAGGCTGTTAAAATCCAAGATTTATTAAATTAACATCAATTATGCCTTTTTTAGGTTTATAAATTTAAATCAACAAGTTTCCAGCATCATCAAATCTCTCAGCTCCTCCAGTTAAACTGAATTCTATGTAAAAATATGGCTTACTGATGTTGGAGATACAATTGAGGTTTGTGTGTCTATTCCTTCTCTGAACATTATTACCCTCTTGAACTATTATCAAATTAGTTAATTTCCTAAAGAAAGAATTATACAAAAATCCTGTCGCATTATTTCTCTGTTTAAACTTAACAACTTCTTTGCTCAATTACTGAGCTCTTAGCCATTCCATTAACCAATAATATGAAGCACTTTTTCATTGCAATCCTTTTCGGAACAAGCCAAAGAACAAATGAACAGTTTTGTTTTTTTCATGTGTCTCTTTCCTTCCTCATTAACTCACACCATGATTTACTTGAGTCTCAAAGAATGTTTGTGATAGTGAAACGCTCACTAAACCAGAAGTGAAAAATCCATCATTCCTGTCCCTGATATGTTAACCTCTGATCGTCAACGGCTAAAAATGGGCTCCAGTCTGGATGCTGTCTATCTACGCTGAGTACGCAATATTAAAAAACTCTGCATCTATGGCAAATAACAAAGTTCATTCTGTTCAATTTTTACGAATACAGGTTTTTCATTAAGACAGAAATCCTTAAATTCAAAAAGTTAAATAGCATAATTTTTTTTTTTTTCAAAAATTAGTTGACTAAAGACACTGACAAATTTTCAAAATAAATAAGTAAATCCCAGCCAAATCTACAGAACTATCTACCTTTGAATCTATTTCATTGTCATTGGGGCAACAATGGGACAAATTTTCATTCACTTTTAGTTCAGTATTTGATATCCTTCAAATAGACAGAATTAGCCCCAAAATTTTGGCCTTCATTGCTTAGATGATCTCTTTTGTTAATCAGCTGAAGATGCTTCATGGTGACTGATACACTTCAGGGAAATATCTTTCATAAGTATTAATATCTACGTTATTATTCTGCCTCTTCGAGCATTAACCTAACTCTCCTTCTCTCTCTTTCTCTTCCCTCCCCTGTCCCTGAATTCTTCCTTTTTCCCTCTCTGTAAGGCTCATGAGAAAACAAAAGGTTAAAATGCTACCTATTCTTGATTAAACTTAGAAGATTTAGCATTCTTTCAAAACTCTACATCTTTAAAAACTGAACCCTACCGCTGGAAAGCTGCCTATATATATATACACAATATTTTGCAAATAATTCCAGGAGTTCAAAGCCCCTCTAAAGCCTGTATATGGGTGTACAAAGGGTCTGGAATGTCCCCAGAGTGAACCTTGCTCCACGAGCTGATTCTCACACAGTCAACCATTCAGTTCGCCGCTGGCCCAAGACTTGCCACCTCCTCAGCCCTTCCTTTGGTCAATACTGCTGAGTCCAAATGAACTTGTGTCTCCCCTGTGAAGCTTTCCCCAGCTCCTTCAACTCACATAGCTTTCTACCTTCTCTGGCGTTCTGAGACACATAGAGTCAAGTCTTATAATGTGGCATTCAATTTCCCTCAAAATGATTCACACAGGTAAGTTAGACCTCTCAATCGAACTGGTAAAACCCTGAAAGCAAACAGTGTACCTTACATCTCTGCAGTTTTCCCCACAGCCCTTGGCACGGTGCCAGAAGCCCAATGAATATTTATTGAATGACCAGCCCTCCTATCTGCTTACCTTCTAGGTAGCTTCTGTCCCAGCACTGCTACTTCGCCCAAGGCGAAGGAGGAGACCAAGAACCATATCTTTTTGAGCAGAATCTAGGTTATGCAAAGTTCAGGGCTTATCGCTCACCGTTTGGCACATACATTTAGCAAACATTTATTAAGTTCCTCCTATATGTCAGGCACTAAGCTAGGCATTAGAGATATAAAGATGACAGAAAGGTAAGCAAATGATTTATGGCACGCTGCATGCAGTGATAGAGGTTCACATAAGGCAACAGCCGAAAAGCATCTACCTCGAGATGTTTGTAAAGTCATCACCGAGAACAGGATGCTTGAAATGGCTGTAGAATCAGTATGAATTTGCCAGATGAGCTAGGATGGGAAAGGCATCCCTGGAGAGTAACAGCAAATACAAAAGCACAAACGCAGAGAAATAATGTACCCCTTTTATCTCCTCCTTCCCTTCCCTAGTCAGCCCCAGAGGAGGTCCCATTTCAGCGAGGCCAACTCACCTCACCTTCCGGATTATTTACTTGAACTAAGTTACAGAGATTTATTTTTAAAGGTTGACGGTGCATTGACTAGCAAATATGAATTTCAAAATTGTAAATAACTTTTGTATTTTGGATTTGGACAGCCAATCCCAATCCAAATTACGGATTTGGAAAGGAATACATGTGACCGACTCGACATTCATTTTATTAGGTTACATATTTTTATAGAGAAGATTTGTAATACAATTTTCATTTTAATGATCTGTCTGCCTTCAAGGGATAAAATAACATCAAGGGAAAAAAGATTTTAGAGTTATTTCTTCAATGTTTCCATTCCTGTATCATGTACTTCTCCCAGTGAGCTTTGGTTTCTCTGTCTGTCTCGTGGCTTTATAAACCTCTCTTTGGGCTTTAACAACTATGGAATCACTTTTACTGTGAAGTTTAATATCCTGCTTGAAAACCCAAATATGATTCACATATTGCATCTTCAGTATTTCTAAAACAAATCAATCAGCTTGGACTTAAAAAAAAAAATGTTCTTTTCTCCCAAACACTTCAAAACATGCCTTTCAATATCTGGACATGAAACTTAGTTAATACATGTGATAATACTGCTTCAGGCTCATTTCCCTGCCTTGTGTTTTAAGAAGAAAAATTAATAACACTGCTAAGCTACTTTTATTTAAGAAATACTAATGGTATTAAAATGCATCAATAGTCTGGCTTTCAAAAAAAAAGGTTTAAAAAAAAGTCAAGAATAAATATTGCAGAGGTGACATTCCTGGCACTCATTACTTTTTCAGAAACCTGAGCCTGTAATTGCTTTTAAAGACATGAAAGCTTTCATTCTCTCTCCCCTGATATAGCCAAAGAAAGCTTATGAGATCCTAGGGGATAATCACAAATGTATAATAAAGCTTCACTGATGGTTCTGTATAAAAGGTGTTTCTATTGTTGTTGATCTCAGATAATACATAAGCAACTAAACAAGCTAGAAAAAATTTCCCAGAAAAGTCACTTCACACTGCTTTTTTGTGAAACTCTGAGTTCAGATCTTGGCCTCTTCATAGACCCTGGAGTTCCGGGACCCCACATGTGAAAACAGCAAGAGAATGAAGCCCTGGATGCTCAAATTAGAAGGATGAGACAATGAGAATCAGGATAATATATCAGGGGTGCATCATGCTGTATGCTCATAAACATTCTTTCCCAAGATTCAGCTCATCTGATCATCCTAAACCTCCAACAGAGATAACAAACCTAGAATCCAACGGGATGAGCCCACGACCGTGCAGCCGGCTCGTGGCAAGACTAGAATCAACTCCCAGATCTTGCTGGAGAAAAAAAAAAAAAAGAATCTTTTCCATTAAACCAGATATAGAATGACCAATCAATCACTCTCCCCACCCTGGCCTCATTTTGTTTTGCATTTCTTAATAGAGTCATTGATTTTTTTTTTTTTTAAATACAGTATTTCAGTATCCTTAGATCTTCATTTAAGGTTTCCAGTTTTTAAAATGTATTAATCAGCCCAATATCGATTTCCTCTTTATTCAACATTAGTTATCCTTACTGGAAGAAGGGAGGTCCAAAGCAAATAAAGATGTTTTTCATTCCTTTTTCTGTTTTCTCTTTTACATCACTGTTAAAGTACATACTGAATGCCTCTCTCAACCAGTGAAAGTGCCTCCCCATTCCTTTAGTAGGCCAGGCCTCTCCCACAAAACACTATGATTGGTTTCCTTTTCAGGTTTCCACAATAAATCTCTCAGAAAGATCTCAGGGAGCACAAGATGCATGCAGCGAAGCCCAAATGATGCCATAAATTTAAGATTCTAATATCAATCTCAAGAACCCATTATTAAATAAAAGCCTGTCAATACTTTACAAAATAGCTCTAAGAAAACCAGCAAAGGAGTAATTTTTCCTGAATCCCCAACTACTGGAGAAAGAGCACCAGATGTCTTCCTTTTATTATTCATTTGTTCATTCGTTCAACATGAAACACTATTGCCAGCAGTGTCCTACACCCCAGGGCTCAGTGGTAGCAACACAAGTTTCTGCCTTGTAGGGCTTACATTCTAGAGGGAGTAAGACAAGCAACAAACCCATACACAAATAATATCAGACATTGGTAAGTGTAATGGAAAAAGAAACTAGGTAATAGGGGACAGAGCGCAGCAGGGAAACCCACCTGGAAGTGGTTACGGTGGTCCAGGCAAGAGATGAAGGTAGATTGGTGAAAGACAGTTAGATCTAGCACTTCTGATGAATTTGATCTCAAATTTAAGGAAGAGAGAAAGTGAGGATTATTCCTAGATCTTTGCCTGACCAAATGAGTGGCTAATGATGCCATTAGCTAAGGTGGAAATGACCTTGAAAGAAACAGGATAAGGGTAGGGACCTCCAGGATCCTCTTTATGGCTTAGTCAAGTATGAGATGACATAAAACATAAATGTTATCATATGTTTTCAAAAATTCAACATGAAGGGGGCCTTGGAGAAAACTGTAGTCTTTGCCATGTTTGAACCGAAAGGAAAACCCCTTCTAATTATATAAACGTAAAGTCTTAGCATGGTGAGAAATACTTTTATGCTCTACGCAAGTCACTGAACATAGAGTGGAATTTCTTCTTCTCCTATGTCCCTTGCTGGCACTTCCAATTGCAATTCAAGGTAGTAAGCCCTAGATGGCATTGCTGATTCATAACCAGGCAGTTGATTTCTACATTTTATGCTAAATTTAAGAATCTTTGTTATTAACAAAGTTAAAGTTCTTGAGTAATTAAAGAATTGTTAAACATTTCAAACAGGAAAAAAACTCAAGCCAACTTAGGGCGTTCTCTACTATATGCCTTTCTCTAATCTCTATTACTCTAAATCAAGTCTCTATGTGAGGCTTTAAATATGTAAACTATGTATAAGTATAAACATAAATATATTTAAATCACATATTGGTGTACTTTCAGATGATAATTACAGTTTATGTGGAAAGAGAGAAGGTTCTCCAAAGGAAAGACTCACTCCAGCTCTGCTGAAATAACATCCTAGGGGCAGGAGAGATGGGCAAGGAGCAAATTACGGGTTTAGCCTTTCATCTCTGTAATGTGCTAAGGACCTATATATACAGGCTCTTCTGTCCTCTTTGGGACTGAAGTCTCCTGGCCTTTCCACTTAAAAACTAGAAGTGTCAATATGGCGAGTGTCCCACCCCACAGTCTCTGTAACAACTACTCTGGGCTTATAAAGGGAGACTGACGAGACAGTGAGAGCTCTCCCACCTTGTCCTTGCGAATGTTCTCCTTTACTCCTGTTGCTCAGGCAAACAGCTGGTGCTGGGACCGGATCATCACCGAGCTAAAAAACTTCTCCAAGATCAAAAGTCGTAGGACGTGATCTTGCCCTTTCAAACATCACACAACTTTTTTTTTTTTGTTAAGAATCCTGCTCTTTTAGAAAGAGACAGAAAGTAACTTCTCAACTCACCAACAACAAAAGAAATGTAAGTGATACAGACAATCTCTTAACGCTAACAGGAAGATTGCCATTCATCAATTCATTCGTTTATTCAATGAATGTGGTGGTCTGCCATGAATGGCGCTCAGAGCCAACAACGCAGCAGGGACCAGAAGAGACGTGGGCCCCTGTCCTTCCAGGGCCTACTATTCAGTAATACAGAAAATATTTTCAATGTTGCTACTAAGTCAATAGATACTGCTATCACCTCAAATCCTTTCTTGGAAGTAAGTCTGATATAAACCAATGAGAATTAAACTCACCGATAATGATATCATGGCAGAAAACACTATGAGTCTATGGAGAATCAGAAAATAATCCAAAACAAGGCACTTGGGTCTTTGGTGCACCAATCTATCCCACAGAAAGCAAAGTGTTTCACTGCCTAAGAGGTCACACCCAGCTGCACATAGTCTTTCCTTCGTTTGTATGAAGAAAAGCAAACAGACAGACATTGCGGATGCTTCACAAAAAACAAATTGGATAGTTTTCTTCAAAATATTGCTCCTCCCCCCCCCCACCCCAAGTCCTACCTCACCTCCATCTGCTTTAATAGCTTCACCTTTATGGAAGTAACATATTTCACATAAAAACTGAGTCATCAACAGAATTATAAATTACAAGTGCAAACTTAATTTTCTCCCATTAGAAGAAAGTCTGCCATGCTAGAAGGCTATTTCATCAAGAACCTCTGTCCAATTGTTAGCCCTGAGGGGACCCCATTCTCCAATCATCCTGACATCAGACTGGGTTCAGATCCCCACTCTACACCTCACTACCTGCGTGACCTTGCTCTCCTCATCTCTCAAATGGATAGCATACCTATGTCAGGGGGATGCACCATGACTAAGGGAGATGTGTGTGCAAAATACTTACAAAAGTAAGTATTAGTAAGGGCTTCATACATGGCAACTATTGCAATGTCCAAGTTTCAGTGTAGAATTCTATTAATATATTCATAGGAGGGAACTGAAACCAAAGATAAGATTTTAAGAGAGCATCTAGCGTCTCTAAGGAAGCTTAAGTCTCCTGGTCTGGCCAGACTGTATTCTAAGACATGCAAAGAACTTAGTAAATGAGATCACTGAGCCAATGGCAGGGATCTTTAAGGAATCTTAGTAAACAAAAGAAGCTGGCAAAAAGAAGGTAAGTCCCAATTTTCAAAACAATAAAGAAAGCAAGTTCGGCAAACTACCTGACCACAACATTCTAGGACAGACTATTAAAATATGTGGTCACTTACAAAATGTTACTGGGCAACCACTAAAGATGACCAGTCAAAATACCATTCCTTTCTTCCACAGCGGACTAAAAAGTCTAGGGAACATGACAGATGTGGTATAACAAGAAAAAGGCCTTTGACAGTAGGTTTATACTGTCCTTTGGACAAAAAGAAGCAATACAGATTGACTGAAAATACCAACAGGCTCTATCTGTTAAAGGATTGCTAAGTGCTATTTTTTAATGAATACATAGTTTTAAGCCAGAAGAAAGTATCTAGTGACCAGCTTCAGGGCTTCATATAAATCCTACTCTGGCACCCTGCGTTTACTTGGATTAAGACACAAAGCAACCTTTAAAGTATGTCAGTGCCCTAGGAGAAGGGACATGTCGGCTGGTCCCCTGCTCCATTCCTGGCTCCTAGAACAGGACCTGGCATCCCGTGGATGCTCATTTAATATTTGTTGAATGAATAAAAAGAAGTGTGCATAATATGACGTTCAGAGGATTAATCAATACCCTGGAATGATTTAATCAGACTCTAAAAGTTCTTCACCGAACAGAATGATGGGCCGAATGAAAGCCGGGTAACTGGGCCCACCGGGAAAGCCTAGCTTTTGGAGTCAGGCAGCCTCTGCTGTCAATCTCGGTTCTGCCCCTTGGGCAGATGGGAGGAGAATCAACGTGAAGTTTCAAAAGAAAAAAAAACAAGTAAGGTCTTCCACATAAGTTCAAAATTAATCAAGCACTTAGTGAGAGAAAATGTGGCTTTTAGCTAAAGTGGCATATAACTGGGGAAAATATTAATTCCTACTATAAAAATATAGTGTAGAATAATCAGACATGAGGTTCTAGGTGGGCCACATTTGAGAGTGAAAAGGGGGTACTGTTAATTATGCTAGGATAACGGGTGCCAACTGGGGCTGCCCGTGGCAGATGGGGGTACCAGATCACACTGTTTTGGCACACACCAACAGCTCTAGACATTTGGGTTGATAAAAAGTTTAATGGATCAACAATTTGCTGTCATTGCTTTAAAATTATATTAGGTCACTAAGTGTGTACTATTTACCTGGCACTGTTCTAAGTCCTTTACATATATTAAGTCACTTAATACTTACAAAAATATTATGAAATATTAATATTATCCTTTCTATAGATGAGGAAACTGAGGCTATTTAACAGAAAGGTTAATAGCTTGCCCATGGTTACTATTCAGCTTACCCCAAGGCGTACACTGACTGAACAACAGACCCCAAGGTCAGTAGCCCCTGGGTCTCTGCATTGGTAACCACTAGCCTCGGGTGGCACGGAAATGCACTGCAGTCCGTTCTGCTACGCAGGAAAAGGAGAGTCCTTCTTGCCTCCGTTTCAGTCAGAGCACAGTTAGGCACATTGTTTTAATTACAGGTCCCTATTTTTATACAAACTAGTTATACTAGGGTATTAAGGACGGCAAGGAGATAAGAGACCATGACACAGATGGATGGATGAGTGGGAGGCAATGTTTAGCTTAACAGCTCCACTGTATGGATGGCCATAGGAAAGAAAAGTCAGGAACACTCTATTCGGCAGCTTTCCAACTTTTTTTTAACCGTTGTGACCCAGCTCACATATGTAGTTCATTATGTAATTAAATAACTTAATTATGCAATTAAGACAAAGGTTTCATGAAAGCTTTACTACTTGTAACACACTGATATTTTCACTCTGTGCTGCTCCCGTTCCACTCCATTTCTTCTTCTCCTTTTTTGAATGCTGGTCACATGCAACTAAAATTATTTCACAACCCTGGATTTCAACTTAAAATTTGAAAAATACTGCTCTCTATGGCCCCAAGGAGAGAAATTAAAGAGCAGTGGATAGATGTTATAGAGAAATATATTTTAACTCAACATCAGCAACAACTAAGTAAGTGTCAGAGCTGTTAACAATTGTAATGGGCTATTTCAAGACAAAGGGAATTCTCCATCACTGTAGGTGATGTAGGTATCCCATCACACACTGTGGACAGAGTAGGAGAAATTCAAATATTCATTAAATGGCTGAAACAGAAGAACATTAAGTTGTATTTCCAAACCTAAGATCTCATTAGTCTAAACCACATTTTTACAATAGAAATAATACTTTCCCTCCATCAATGTCTATTTTCCAAAATATTTAGGTTTTTCAACCTACCAAGACATAAGGAAAGAAGAAAGTTTGGAAGGAAGGAAGAAAAAAAGGCAAGGAAGAGAGGAATGAAGGAAGGAGGAAAGGAAAGACAGGAAGGAAAGAAAAGAAGAAAGAAATGGAGGGTGGAAGGGAAGCAGAGAGGTAGGGAGAGAAGAAAAGAAGACAAGAGAGAGAAAGGAGAAATAAAACCAAATAGACTCTAAGTGTTCCTAAGTAAATTAAAGAGTTTTGCTTTCTAAATAAAGTCTAAAACCCTACTTTCCCAATCCCAACAAAAATGTAAATTGGGTTCAACCAGAGTGCAAGATTTCCTGACTACCCTGCATGAGAAAAAGAAGGGAAAAAGGCATCTGAAAATCACTCTGGGCTCTATAATTAGCTCTGATGGTTTTCTTTCAGATCATTCTGGATGATCAAATCATAAGAGAAGAGCTGAGAGTAGCTTAGAACTTGATGTATAAAATAGCTTTCAACAGGTTTGGTCAATCCTTTTGACGGGTATACATACTGCAACAATCTTCAAAGACAACTTTTGGGAGTGCCTCCTAATTCCTTTTGAAGATACTTCCAAGAAAGGGAAGAGAAAAAGTAAAAAGAGAAATCTAAATAACGACAAAATGATTAAAAGAAGGACACTAACACGAACCCCCAAGGATGCAATTGATAAAGATTAAAGATACTATTGGACTACTGACCAGCCATTCAACCACATTTCTGTGGGCTCATTACTAGCACAAAGTACTCTCTTGCCACCAGATGTCTTGTTCAATCTTCAAGCTCTGTCCGTAATCAAATGCTAACATCACTGACACAGGGCTAGGAATTACTCTGAGTAAGACTGGTGTTTCAGTGGTAATCTCAGCAGGGCATCCTGAAAGACATGAGAAAGTCCAAACTGGGGTAAATGATCCATCCAATACCGCCAAGAGTTTACCGGATGCTTTTCACAAAACTCAGTTTCCTTACAAGGCCTCAGAGTAAAAGGGTGCATGGACTAGCACAGTTACAATCCAGCTACAGCTGGTTATATTTGGTATACAGGGAAATGGCTACTCATGAATTAAGCAAATAAAAGTAAATCAAAGGGCATCCTCAACTGTAAACTCCTCCTTCTGATAAAATGAGTAATTCAGTGTTTATCCTCAATTAATATTATAGGTGCATATATTATCAATATGTAATAAAAAGTCTTTGGAATTTACATACTCAATAAGTTAAGTGTTGTTTTAAATGAAGTGGAAAGTTAGAAGCTTTTTGCTTAGACCATCTGGGTATCCTAGAAATCTGAATCCTGAGTTGGACCCCTTCCCACATTGCTATAAACCACACTACAAACTCTCAAATCAGGAATAGAGTCCTTTGTGGGAAGATGAATCCAGGAAATAAACTGAAACCAGACTTAAGTTTGGCAAGTCAGTAAAGACAGAGACTTGGAAACAGAAGAAAAAGAATAGAAGTTGACATAATTCAGGTAGGTTGGAATTCAAAGCATGCCGGGACCTTGGCAACATAGACCAGCTGGAGCAAGATGAAGCCAAGACCAGGCCGGGCACAGTCTGGGGAAACACATACAGGCTCCAGAGGTCTGTCTGCCAGGTGGATGCTTGCACTGGGTTTCAATGTACCATGTCTCAAGACACAGCAAGCTCACACTTGGTTCAGGCAGACACTGGAACAGGAGGATGAATTCGAGGTCAGGGCATCACCATGAATTTACAGACTCACAGTCATGGCAAGACTTCTATTTGCAACAAGATTGTGATCTAAGTACACAGAAAAACCTAGAATTCTTTGTTTAGTAAAAAGAGATGACAAGGAAACTGTCTTTCTCAGTATAAATGCTCAAAAGGGGGGGGAAAAGCCTCCCCAAACACAAGGTTCATATTTATACTACCTGATTGAAGAGAAAGGAACACTTCCAAATTCATTTTATGAGGCCAGCATTACCGGAGCCAAACAAAGACACCACAAAAAAAGAAATTACAGGCCAATATCCCTGATGAACATAGATATGAAATTCTCAACAAAATACTAGCAAACTGAATTCAAGAGGACATTAAAAGGGTCAGACACCATGATCAAGTGGGATTTATACCTGGGATGCTAGAATGGTTCAACATACAGAGATCATTAATAGAATGAAGGATTAAAAAAAAGCATATGATCATTGCAATAGATGCAGAAAAAGCATTTGACAAAATGCAACATCCTTGCATTATAAAATTCTCAGCAAATTAGGCATAGAAGGAATGCACCTCAATATTATGAAGGCCATATATGATAGGCCCACAGCTAACATCATACTCAACAGTGAAATGTTAAAATCTTTCCTCTAAGATCAGGAACAAGACAAGCATGCTCACTCTTACCACTTCAATTCAACATAATACTGGAAGTCCTAGCCATAGCAATTAGGCAAGAAAAATAAATAAAAGATATACAAATTGGAAATGAAGAAGTAAAATTATCTGTTTGCAGATGACATGATCTTATATATAGAAAACCCTAAAGACTCTACCAAAAACTGTTAGCACTAATAAATAAATTTAGTAAAGTTGCAAGATACAAAATAAACATACAAAAATCATTTGCATTTCTATAAACTAACAATGAGCTATCTGAAGGAAATTAAGAAAGTTATCCCATTTACAATAGCATCAAAAAAGCAGTTGAAAGATCAGTACAATAAAAACTATACGACAATGAAAGAAATTGAAGAAAACACAAAGAAAAATGGAAAGATATTCTGTGTTCTTGGATTGGAAGAATTAATATTGTTAAAATGTCTATACTACCCAAAGTGATCTACAAATTCAATGCAATCCCTATCAAAATTCCAATGGCATTTTTCACAGAAATAGAAAAAAACTATCCTACAATTTGTATGAAACCACAAAAGATCCTGAATAGCCAAAGCCATCTTGTGAAAGAAGAATAAAGCTGGAGGCATCACACTTCCTGATTTTGAACTGCATTACAGAGCTACAGTAATGAAGAGTATGGTGCTGGCACAGAGAGCAATGGAACAAAATAAAAAGCTCAGAAATGAACCTGTGCATATACAGTTAACTAATCTTTGATAAAGGCATAAAGAACTTACAGTGGGGAAGAATAGTGTCTTCAACAAATGGTGTTGGGGAAACTGAATATCTAGGTGCAAAATAATGAAACTGAACTCCTATCTTACATCACTCATAAAAGTTAACTCAAAATGGATTAAAGACAGAAATGTAAAACCTGAAACCACCAAACTCCTAGAAGAAAACATAGGGAAAAAAGATCTTTGACATTGGTCTTAGCAATGAATTTTTTGGGGTAAGATGCCAAACGCACAAGCAACAAAAGCAAAGTACACAAGTGGGACTACATCAAACTAAAAAGTTTCTACACAGCAAAAGCAACAATCAATAAATTGAAAACACAACCTACAGAATGGGAAAAAATATTTGCAAACCATATATCTGACAAGGGGTTAATATCCAAAATATATTAAAAAAACTCATACAATAATAGCAAAAAAGCAAATAATCCAATGAAAAATGGACGAAGGACCTGAATAGACATTTTTCCAAAGAATACAAACAAATGCCTAATAGGTACGTGAAAAGGTGTTCAACATCACTAGTCATCAGGAAAATGCAAATCAAAACCACAATGAGATATCATCTCACACCTGTTAAGATGGCTATTATAAAAACCAACAAATGTTGGTGAGTTTGTTGAGAAAGGGAACACTTATACACTATTGGTGGAAATGTTAATTGGTATAGCCATTCTGGAAAACAGTGTAGCAGTTCCTCAAAAATTAAAGATAGTCCCACCACATGATCCAGCAATCCCACTCCAAAGGAAATGAAATCAGTATCTCAAATTGATATTTGCACTCCCATGTTCACTGCAGCATTACTTGCAATAATCAAGATATGAAAACAACCTAAAAGTCCACAGACAGATGAATAGATAAAGAAAATACAGGAGATAGATAGATGATAGATAGATAGATAGATAGATAGATAGATAGATAGATAGATAGATAGATAGACAGAGAGAGAGATATCTATCCATCCAATGGAATATTATTCAGCCACAAAAAAAAAAAAAAAGGAAATCCTACCATTTACAACAACATGGATGAACTTGCAGGGCATCGTGCTAAGTAAAATAAGACAGATAGAGAAAGATCTATATTGTATTGTATTATTTATATGTGGAATCTAAAGGGGGGGGGAAGCTCATTTCATAGAAACAAAATAGAATGGTGGTTACCAAGGGTTGGGGAGAGGAGGAACTGGGAAGCTGTAGGTCAAAGGGTACAAACTTCTAAGTTCTGAGGATCTATGTACAGTATGGTGACTATAGTTAACAACATGGTATTGTATACCTGTTTATACATGAAAGTTACTGAGACTAGATATTAAGCATTCTCACCACATAAAAGAAAAGAGTTTACTACGTGAGGTGATGAATATATTAATAAGTTTGATCTTGGTAATCATTCCACAATGTATATGTATATAAAGATCATCACATTTTACACTTTAAGTATATACAATTGTATTTGTCAATTATTCCTCAAAACAGTTGGAAAAAAACAAACAAGAATCAAATTAGCTTTGTTGATATTCTCTATGAAAAATGTTTTTCAACCGGTAAAAAATAAAAAATAAAAGTACACTACCTACACAGTTCAGGAAACCAGAGCTGAGAAATTAATATTAAAGTGATCCAGGGCTGGAAACACACTCACTCGTAGGACCTGTAAAAATTAAAGGAAAATTCTCTCTAGAGCAGTGGTTCTCAACCTTGACTGTGGAACTTTAGAAACACTAATGCCTCAGTCTCACAGCTGGAGTATGTGAGTTAACTAGACCAGGATTCAACCAGCCATTCTAATTTTTCAAAGCTCATTAGGTGATTCTAATGTGCAGGAAAAATTGAGAACCACTGCTCTAGAGAGACATGCTTTCAGTGAAAGCCACACAGGATCCCCAGCAAGCATGACTTAAAAACACAATTTTATAACACCCAAAGGAACAAGCCACCATAAGCAAGAATAGGCAGAAATAACTAAAAGCAAAGTTAAACCCCCAAGAACTTTGGATAACAGAATTATTTGTAACAGAGTATATGATAAGAACATTTAAAATAATTAAAGCTAAAAAGACCAAAACTACGAAAAAAGGTACAAAATATAACTTGCAGAAATGATAAATAACTCAATAAGTGGTTTAAAGAGCAGATTAATAGACCTGTGGAAGAAAAGTAGAGAACTGCATGATTTACCCTGAGAAAACACCCAGAATATAGCACTGCAAGATGAGTAAAAGGAAGTACAAGAGACAAATTAAGAGACAGGGAATAAGTGAGAAGGTTCAACATACACCTAATCGATGTTCCAAGAGAAAAGAGAGAATGGAGGAGAGGAATGTTGCAAGAGATGATGGCTGAGTATTTTCTACTTAGAAGATTTTCAGAGGTCACCATATGCTCTACTGAATCTACGACCATAATCTTTTCTCTCAGCTGCCACATACTATGGCTTCATTGAGGGACAAGATTGAACTGAATTCAGTTCAGCACTATCAGTGACTTCATTTGGATGAGATTGGGACAAGAGAAGCTGAAGGCAGTGATAAGCTAAATATCCAATGTCTTGCTTGATAAGTACGGTGCCCTTGGAGATTTATTGAGGATTAGCTATCCAGATGAAGAAACAGAAGGACTACAGAATCCCCGCCACTGTTCACCCCTTTCCTGTCAAATGACAAGCTTAAAAGAAACTAGTCTTTCGAAATTGATATGTTACATAGTCCTTTCACCCACAACACCAAGTGTTGAGAAGGATGTGGAGAAACCAGAATGCCCACACGTTAATGAGAATACAAAATAACCAATCACTTTGGAAATAGTTTGGCCATGCTGGGGAGGAAGAAATTTTCCTCTACCCTTCTAGGTTCCTTTGGCTGATCTAATCATTAAATATACATGAGACAGATTAGATTAACAAGAGAACCAAATTTAATTACATACTCATGTATGGAAACCCCACATACACGAGCAAGTCAGAGACAGAAAATGAGATACACATGGCATTCTGAGCTAAGGATGAGGTAAGACACTGTGGGGCTTCAGAGGGGAGAAAGGTCATTTGCAGGATGATAACAGAGCAGATGTTCAGTAATTAGATGTTTGCCCTGCCCTATAGATAGGTCATAAAAATTATCTCTGGTAATAACTCTTATTATGGGCAAGGCACTTCATTTAAATTCTTTAAGGGAGAGATAAAAGTTTCTTGTGACCCACGGGGTCTTGATTGCCTTCAAAATAATTCACATGTCAAAGTGGCACATCTTAGGGAGACCTGTTCTGAACCCCTTGAGAAGCTCCTAGAAAGGTGAGATGTGTTTCCTATACAACCTAGCAATTCCAGTCTTGAGTATTTGTCCAAGGGAAATATATACACATGTTCACACAAAGACCTGGATGTGAATATTCACAGCAGTTTTTCCTAATAACCCCAAACTAGAAACAACACAAATGTCCATCGATAGATGAATAAATTATAGCATATCTATGCAACGGAATATTAGTACCAAAAAGGAAAAAATTACTGATAGATACAATCACATGGACGAATCTCAAAAACATTGTGCTGAGCAATAACCGAAAAATGCCAAAGTTCATACTTTATGATTCTATTTATGTGACACTTTGGAAAAAACAGATCTAATCTATAGTAACAGACAGTACTTCCCTAGAGCCATGTGGGAGGGTAATTGATGGGAAGGAAGGGATACGGGAAATTTGGGATTAATGGAGATGGTCTATATTTTTATTGTAATAGTGGTAACACGAGAATATACATTGGTTAAAACTTATAAAACTGCACACTTTAAATGGGTGCATTTTATATGTAAGTTATACCTCAAGAAGTTGATTTTTTTTCTTTCCTCTTGCCGGAAACATTTTCAACTGTTTTCTCACACATACTTATTATCTGATCATGACATAGTTTTCCTACATTCTTTTCTCTTTCTTAACTTTATGATTGTCTCACTTTTGAAATATGATTTTTTCCAACGTATCTTAAGACTCAGTTATAAATTTGAAATTATTTTCTATTTGCTCAAAAAATATAATATGATGGAGGGATTATGGTATTTTTAAAAAAAAGACTTTTAGAATGCTCTTGGTTCAAATCCTAGTTCTACCAATTACTAGCTATGTTACCTTGAGCATTAATTAAATACTCTGAACCTGTTTCCTTATGCATAAAATGGAAAATGTAATAATACCCATCTCTTTGGAATGTAAGACAAGTCAAATTTTTGGCACAGAGTAGGCATTCACTAAATGTTAATCTCTGTTCAACAAATGCTTTGTCATTTAAATTCTTCATCACTTGTATTTATTATAAACTAACCAGAGGAATTAACTTAAATAAAATGTAATGAAGTTAGTTAATAGAATCACTTCCTAACGGCGACTTAAATGGGATAGAAGTACATGAAAACAATGTCAATCAAAGCTAAGTTTGCAAACTAGTGCCCATGGATAAACTGCTACCAATGCGAACAAGGTAAGTACAGAAACTGTGAGGATTTAAAAACTTTCATAGAAATTTGAGATGACCCTGTGTGAGCTAAATCAGGAAATGTGATTGAGAGTTCAAATCTTATATAAAAGGTTCTAGAGCAGTTGCTCAAATTAAGAATCCTGAGCCAGAATGTAAAGCAACACACTACTTCCTTCACTGAGAACATTTTACTATGAAAAAAGTCAGATGAATTAAACAATGTCTTAGCAAAAATAACCAGTCTGTTTATAGTTATGGAAATGTAATTTAAAATTTATACATGTTTATCTGTTTATATCTGTTGAACTAATTATTTTTTAAGTGGGCTTATACTTCCTATGTCTCTTTTGTTCATTTTTTTCAGTAAAATCATTTTCATTGAATTTTACAAAATTATTAGTGCATGATGGTTTGGAAACTAAATTGGTCCTTCCCTACAGATAGTGTGAAACCTTTTTAGAGCATCTATACCGACTCGGGGAATAAAGATGGTGCCTTCAACCTGCACTTTCTCTCAGCTTAAGTTTTCATAGCTACCTTTGATTCTAAACATCTGCTTGTGTTTCCCTAGGATAATGGAGGAAAACAACATGGAGGAATTCTGAGAGAAGTCTGTGATTTTAGTAACTATCCTCCACAGAAAGTTTCCTCGCTATTAAGACTCTTCTGCCACCCTGTGGCCATTCTGCTGATGACCCCAAGCTAGAAGACCCAGCCGCTGCTTTTGTCTTCCTTTCCTCTAGACCTTAACACTTAATCTTTTTTTCCCTTGTTATATTTTATTTTATTTTTTATCAATTCAGGTGTACAA
Organism: Rhinolophus sinicus; assembly: GCF_036562045.2. Lineage (NCBI taxonomy): Eukaryota > Metazoa > Chordata > Mammalia > Chiroptera > Rhinolophidae > Rhinolophus > Rhinolophus sinicus. The sequence goes on along the minus strand of NC_133766.1, from coordinate 12,476,653 downwards.
TATAATGTAACAGTTAGACATTTACACCCCTCACAAAGTGAAAACCCCCCTTCCCCAAGCTACTACCCCTCTGACATCGTATATAGCTGTTCGAATTCCATTGACTCCATTCCCTTGACTTACATATATATTAAATTGCAGTTGAAATTCAATATTATTCAACTTCAGCTCAGGTGTACAATGCAGTGATCAGGCATCTACACAGTCCCCCTAATGAGACAAGTGCCCATCTGACACCCTCCAAATTCTTTAATACATTGCTAATTATATTCAACACTTAATCTTATTCCATCTTTCCCACCTAATTCCTTAGTGGGATCCATGAAACCTACTGAATTTTCTGCACTTCTTTATTTCATGATTGCTTTTTCCTTCAGTTTTTTGTTTTGTTTGGTTTTGTTTTGTTTAGGTAGTTTGTTACTGCTATCTGAATGTGGGCATTATCATTCGGTGTCAACCAAACTGCTTTGCAAGCAATGAATTACATAAATCATTGGCCACAGTACGTTCAAATAAAAGTAAAAACTTTCAGCAAGAAAATGTAAATTATTTTACTTCTTGCCATGAAGAGAGAAAGTCACCTTATACGGAGCAACTGGCAATACACAAACCATTTTGGATGTACCCCAAATTGGAAGTCAGAACATAGATTAGAAACAATTTTTAGAGTGTTAAACTAAGTAAAGGTATTTTAAAAATATATATCAGTGTAGGAGACTTTTGCCTTTGTAAAACTTCTTCATTATAATTGCATATTGCTTTTCTATAGATAATATACATCATAACTCATCTGAATGAAGGTGAAATGCGGCAGGCTAACAAAGTAAGACAGATAAAAGGAGTCTGTTTGGGAAGCTAGATGTTTCTCCAAAGTTTTTCCTTTCTTGTAAATGTCAACTTAGCAATAAGAATTGTGAGCAGGTCCTTGAACCATCATCAAAGTCCTTTATTTCCTTGTGACTAAATTCAATTTAAAAGTTATTCTGTACAAACTAAAGAGAGCTTTGCAAAGTTGACCTTCCCTCAGAGTTTTCCTTCACCTAACAGTAAAAAATAGTAACTTAAAATGAATGAAACTGGGCCCTTATATCACACCACATACAAAAATCAACTCAAAATGGATTAAAGACTTAAATGTATGAAACCTATGAAACGTATGAAAAGCCGACCACATAAAACTAACAGGGAAAAAGCTTCTTGACATTGCTCTTGGTGATGACTTTTTTTGGCTATGACACCAAAAGTTCAGGCATGAGAAACAAAAATACACTAGTGGGACTATATCAAACTAAGAAGCTTCTGCACAGCAAAAGAAACTTAATCAATACAGTGAAAATGCAACTTACAGAATGGCAGAAAATACTTGCAAACAACTTATCTGATAAGAGGTTAATATCCAAAATACATAAGGAACTCATACAACTCAGTAGCAAAAAATAAAAATCTGATTTTAAAAAGGGGAAAGGACCTGATTAAGCATTTCTTAAATGAAGACATACAAATGGCCAACAGGTATAGAAAAAAGGTGCTCAAACATCACTAATCATGAGGGATGCAAATCAAAACCACAATGAGATATCACCTCACACCAATGCCAATTGTTAAGATGGCAATTATCAAAAAGATAAAAGATAGCAAGTGTCAGTGATATGGCAAAGGGAACCCTTGTGCACTGTTGGTGAGAATGTAAATTGGTGCAACCACTATGGAAAACAGTATGATGGTTCCTCAAAAAATTAAAAATCGAACCACCATATGAACTAGCAATAGCACTTCTGGGCATTTATCCAAAAGAACTGGAATCAGGATCTCAAAGAGATATCTGCACTCCCATATTCACCAGACCATTATTCACACCGTCAAGACATGGAAGCAACCTAAATAACCATCGACAGATGAATGGATAAAGAAAATGTGTTACATACAATGGAATATTATTCAGCTTAAAAAAAAAAACAAGGAAATGCTGCCATCAGCCACAACATGGATGAACCTGGAGGACATTATGCTAAGTGAAAAAACCAGTCCCAGAAAGACAACTACTGGATGATCTCATTTATATGAGGAATCTGAAACAGTCAAACTCATGGAAGCATAGAGTAGAATGCTGGTTGCCAGGGGCTGGGGGAGGGGAAAGTGGAGTGATGTTGGTCAAAGGGTTTAAAGTTTCAGTTACGCAAGATGAATGGGTCTGGAGATCCAACGTAGAGCATGGTAACTACAGTTAACAATACTGCATTGTATACTGGAAACTTGCCAAGAGAGTCGATCTTAAGTGTTCACACACACACACACACACCCCAAAAAAGATAACAGTATGAGGTGATGGATAAGTCAGTTAGCTCGATTGCTGTCATCATTTCACAGTGTTTAAATATGTCAGAAGACCAAGCTGTACACCCTAAGTGTACACAATTTTTATTTGTCAGTTATACCTCAGTAGAGCTGGTTTTTAAAATGCTGGCTGCTTGGAATTGCCTACCCCTGAAGTCACCCTAAAATGCAATTGGTAAATATACTGGTGGATAGAGACTCATTTCCATGGCAATATCTTTAAATGGAATATCTTTTGTTAAAGTTAAATAAAAGATGAACTTTGAGGATCAACTTCTGGTTTTGTATTTACAAGTTCATTGAGTTAGAAGATACTACGAAAATAGAGGCAAGAAGTGGGAACAGTAAAGACATGATCCGTGGCAAATGGTGGGGAAGGAATCGGATGCAATAGAGTGAGCACGTACCAAAGAAAGGCCGAAGGAAAGAAAATGTAACAAAAATAACTGGCGGAGGACGGTTGTTATTATGGAGACTGGGAGTTTCACTATGAGAAACAAGAGTGGTGAAGCTGCTGCAGGAAGCCTTCTAGGTGCTTCCATTATCCTCGATGGGTAATTTGATAGTATATATGCTTAAGGACGTTTGACGGTAACTAATGGAAACACACACGAGTACTCACCACTCAACTCCTTCAAGGGGCCTGAGGAAAATGAAAGAGAGAACAACCGAGAGTGAGCACAAACGGTGAATCAGACCATCCACAGGTCTAGTGTCCTAGGAGATGGTGTGGAGATGAAGGCAGGTGGGGAAAAGAATGGAGAAGGGCGAGTGGCTCTTCCTGCAGCCACCGAGTCTCCGTGGGAACTTGGAAGAGGAAAGAAACTGCAGGGCCCAGTAAGTCGGGTTCCCCTTCTGGGACTGCGGGCTTATCAGCAGAGAGCGCCCCCCTTTGGAGAGGTCAAGTCTCTGCTTCTTTTCATAGGTGCTTCTCTCTTACTGAAGGGCAAACCTCCAAGGAGAGGCCCTGGAGCCTCCGCAGGCCACAGACCAACAAATCTCGTCCACACACCAAGCCTGGCACCTATTCTAGATCAGAACAAAGGCGCTGAGGAGTATGACGTCAGAACTTGATTCTTACATCCAGAGGGAGAAAAACCCCAACACGTTCGCTCACTTAGTCAGATATTACACTTTTATCCAGACTGCAATATGTGTTCATGTATATTTTCATCTTCGGAACAGGTGGTTTGAAATGCAAATAAAGTAATAAGTGTCAGAACCGTATCCTAGCAGTAGCTACTTTGGAAACGTTACCATGGCACCAATTCAACAGTGTTCTTAGAGGCAGCCACACCTCAGCACCGCCTTCCTAACTGGGGACAGCAAAGTTCACGGGAACTAAGAGACACAAACTGTGAAAGTGTCCTGAACCCACACAGGAGGTCATCTTTACAGCACAATTGCCCTCCGAAGCTACCTGACACAGGGCATGGGACTTAAAGAGGGGGAAAAAAGGAAACAGACCGTCTCCTAGAACACCTGGAGTGTGATCCAAGCCTGGAGACAAAACGATGGTAATTATAACTGCTAACATTTGTTTTTAGCTGCTAACAGCTTGTGCACAGATTGGGAAGGACAAACTCCATTCTCCAATTACTCCAGTGCAAACTGTGCTTTACCAGTACTCGCTAAATCCCAGTTGGGTGACAAGAGAGCAGATTGTCCTCATTTGTGTTCAACTAAGGAAGGCTGTTCTCCCAGGGCTGCAGTCCAGGGGTCACTCACAACCCGAAGATGGAGCTGGGTTTTACAGATCTCTCCTTCTCACCACCAGGAGATCTGCTCTGCAGAGGGCAACATGCATTTCCCAAACTCAGACAAAGCGGAAGGAAGAGGACTGGGTGGTAGGGACACAGGATGCGGGGGAAACAGGTGTTGGCCAACCTGGCCTGTGAACCAATCAAGGTTCCTGGGGAGGCCCTGGGCGAACCAGGGCACGTCTCTGTCTGGGTAGGGGAGTATGAAAGGACAGACACTGAAAGTTAACAATAAAGGCAGTCTGTGATCAATGGCAAATGGATGATATAAACCACAAATTCTGTGACAGTTCAAAGGGGGCAGTTCTTTCCTGCTTCCCCCTTTAGATGAGGGAGATCAAAGAACAATCCCAGAGAGACCCTCTGAAAAAGTGAAGACCTTGCCACTAGGGAACCATAGTTGGTTGACACTGAAAAGCCATAAGCAAGAATGAAACTCCAGCTCTCCCTCCATTACATTTGAAGGCGACTAGTTTTCAAGATCTCCTTACAGACAGTAGTCATACACCATCCATGGCTAAAATAGCCAGAGGAGAAAAAGGGTGCAGAGGCAGGAGTGCTTAGAAAAGCACTCGGGAGTTTCCATATCTTTATCTTGAAAGACAGGAAGACTTCTACTTCTCAAAGGTAATTCTGGAACCACTATAAATAGTTAACGCCACCCTCACCTCCCCCTCAAAAAAAAAAAATAAAGGCCGAAAAGGGCCTCCCAGTACTGCTTCCATAGTATTTTGGCCAAATCAACCTGTAAATTTTCTATGGGTGAGCTGAAATTGTAATCTGAGCAATAACCTTGGTATCAGGTGGGCCACCCAATGGCAGACCACATCCAAGGCACAATATTCAAAAGAGAGTGAGACTCTGGGCTTGGTTTCAACAAGTTTTGAGATTCAGAGCGATCCGGTCTGATGAGTAAGTCTGAGAGAACAGCAGATCCAGGCAGAAACAACGCTCAGGATCAAGCAGGAGATGGTGCCACGTTCCAGGTGATCGGTCTGTTGCCAAGGGTTAAACAGGAAGAATCCAGGGCCCTGAGGAATAGCTAGGTAAGGTCTAGGAAGCCACGGAGCAGGAATTCAGTTACAGCAGGAAATTATAGCACTTAGGAGGAAACTGAGGTAAACGCCCAATCCTGTGGACTAAGTTGACATGACAGAGGTTAGGAGAAATCTGGAATTGGATGAGTATGTGGTACCCAGAGTTCATGCAGAGATATTCACCGTTAGGATTACGGTGACATGAGTAAAGTTACATTCTATCTACAGCTGGATTGAGGTCTTAAGAAAGGAAAACTGTATCAAAATTGTAATATTCAATATATACCGATAACAAAAGTGAATACAGGTCACGTTTGACTTCTGCAATTACAAAAGGTGCTCAAAGTGGTTACCATCAGTGTAATTTTAATACAGTTTTTTCCTTTCTTAAAATGTGTATAGATTTTTTGGCACCCTGTCTATTTTCTGCCCAGAACAGGCTAGACAAAGGAACTCAGCAGGTTCCAGCCTGGAGAGCAGGCTGATCAAACACAGCGATGGCTGCAGTGCCCTGGGGTGAGGAAGACAGAAGTTGATCAAAGGGCTTCCCCATGAGAGGTCCTAATAAATACTTCTGAAATGATACCTTCCATTTTGAAAAGAGAAAAATATATTTTGTTGCAATGGTCAGTTTATCCCTTTTACATTTTTCTGTTTTGTTGCCTGGACAAAGAGTTAAATGTAAAAAAATGAAACCATACATATCAGAAGAAAATATGGGAGTACTTATTAAGTCCTCTTTGATGGGAAAGCCTTTTCTAAATACAATAGTAAAACAAAATCCTAAGGGTAAATATCTGACCACATAAAAATGAAAATTTGGTACAATTAAAAATACCCCCAGCACAACTGAAAGGCTCTGTAAGCAGGTAAAATATTGGCAATAAGTATGACAGCTAATATTCTTGGCACATAAAGAGTTCTTGCAAATCAATAGGCAAACCTCAAACAAACAAAAAAATGTTAAGGGATCAAATATAGGTCACAGAATAAATACTACAGATCAATAAGCATGTGTAAAGTGTTCCACCTCACTAGGAATTGAAACCGTACAAATTATAACCACAAAGAGATGCTTAACTTCTCGAATTGGCAAAGGGGGTTATAAACAACACTGGGAGAAAGTGATAAAATTGGTACACCTTCCTAGGAAGCAATCTGAGAAAGTGATTTAATAATATGACTTCTAGTAATCCACCTTAAAGAAAAGAATCAGAGATACGAACGATTTATTTAGAGATAGCCATCAAAGCACTATGTATAATAACAAAAAGAGGCAAGAAGCTGAATGCTATACTTATGTAATAAACACTAATTAGCCATGAATATTGTGTTTTTTGAAGAGTTTTTAATAACATGGGGAAATGCTCATGACATAATACTAAGTGAATATGTGAAATTACAACATGATTTAATTATGTATGTGTAACAAACACTCATAGCAAATGACTGGAGGGAATAGATCTGGGGAATAGATGGAGATGTAAACTGATATCGTGTTTCCCCAAAAATAAGACCGGGTCTTATATTAATTTTTGCTCCAAAAGATGCATTAGGGGATGTCATCCTGAAAAATCATGCTAGGGCTTATTTTCCAGTTAGGTCTTATTTTAGGGGAAACATGGTACAAACTGGCATGATTTTTTTAGTTTTTCCTTTATGTATCAGTATTATTTAAAAAAAAATCCTACAAGAAACATGTAATACTTGTATTATAAAAAGTTCTTTTTAAATATTTTTAAACCTATATTATAACAGCTTAGGCTGCTGCTTGGGAACAATGATAACTGAAGGAATTATTATTTTTTAAATAATTACCTGAAGATCTCAACTTTTTGGTTTTAACATCCCAGACATTATTTAAAATATCCTAAAGAACGATATTTGCTTTGAGAATAGTAAAGTTTCTAAAATGTTCTAACAAGACCCCCCACACACACTGGCAATAACTCTTAAACGTTGATGAATGAGTGTCCATGGCCCAAAGAATACTCAAGCGGCACTTCTACAAGAAGTCTCCACCAGTAAGCAAAATAGACTCCATGATCCTTTTCCTAAAAGGACAACCACCTCCGATTTATTGTCGATGATTAGAAGCAATGGCTGATTGGAGACGCAAGCACACCCAAAACCTTTGCACAATAGATTAAATAGTATCATATTCGGAAAAGAGACAAAAGAAGAACATGAACAAAATAAAAAACCCCTGCTTATTTCTTTGGACTTTCATAAACAAGAATCCTCTAGATAACCCTGGGACTTGTACTGTCACTACTAAGAGCTAAACATTTATTGAGTCCTTAATATGTATCAGGCACATAATAAAGACAAATATAGTCTGTCATTCAATCCTCAAAATAATCTAAAGAGGTCGGAACTAATCCTAGCCTCATTTTATAGACAAGGAAGTCATGACTCCCAGATGTTAAGCAACTTGCCAAAAGTTCCTAAGCTGGTAAGTGGCAGAGCCCTGATTTGAAACGAGGAGTCTGCTTCTAACGTGTTTCCCCGAAAAGAAGACCTAACTGGAAAATAAGAGTGCGTCTTTTGGAGCAAAACTTACTATGAGACCTGGTCTTATTTTCGGGGAAACATGGTAGTACTTGCACCATTAACCCATTTGCTCTTCTGCCTCAGAATCTATGAAATAGGTAAAGGTATATTGTGCCTTTTTCTTTTGTCTCCTCCCCACTCTCCAGGAGTCTCAATAAAGATGAATCCTAAGCTTTCTAATCTAATCACTATCTTTTAGAATCAAAGGTGCTACTATGGTTATCATGCTACCTGCTTTGAAGAAAAGTATGACTCAATAAATTAATGCACTGTCTTTAATTTTTCCTGCACTGTTTTATATATATAAATTTTTTTTCCTTCCTTGTTTAGGGTTGCAGCTAGAAGACAGTAAAACTAGCAATGGAGCCGCTACATGAGGAATACGTAGCAAATCGTGGAACAATAGTAAAACCTTATTACTGGCTAAGCTTCTCTCTAGATTGCTCTAATTGTCCTTACCATATTCGGACAGGTGAAGAAGCAAGAGTTCCCTACACAGAATTTTATCAGATGTTTGGATTCCCTTACGGGCCAACATATCCTCAACCCAAACACCTCACGTTTTATGAACTGAAAACTTCTGGTGGAAGCCTGGTGCAGAAGGGCCATGCTAGCAGTTGCACTGGCAATAATACCCATCCAGAATCAATGCTATTTGAGACGAATGGCTATTTTGACTCAACCATATACAGTAATGATGGCATCAGGCATATCATTCTGTATTCCAACAACTCCCCTTGTAATGAAGCAGACCACTGCTGCATCAGCAAAATGTACAATTTCCTGATAATGTATCCAGATGTCACGCTTAGTATTTACTTCTCTCAGCTCTATCATACTGAAGCCGAATTTCCTGCCTCGGCATGGAACCGCGAAGCTCTCCGGAGCCTGGCAAGTCTATGGCCGAAGGTCATATTGAGCCCAATAAGTGGTGGGATCTGGCATTCTCTCCTCAACAACTTTGTGAGCGGTGTCTCAGGAGCAATGGTTTTCCATCCCATTTTACCTGGGAGGGCACTAGCTGACAGGTACAACGCATATGCGATCAACGCCATAACAGGAGTGAGACCTTATTTCATGGATGTTCTTCCCCAGACGAAAGAGAATCAGAACACAACAGCTCAGGCAGCTTTAGAGAGCTATGCCTTAAACAGTGTCACTCCTGGACCATCTTTTCAAGTGACAAGTGGACAAGCACAACCCAATCTGACACCAGACTTCAGGATGCCTGTCATTTTTGTGCTGGTGCCTTTCAGAGACCTACCACCCATCCATGTGGGCCAGAACCCACATAAACCCAGGAATGTCGTCAGGCACTTAAATATGCCTCCAATGCCATTCCAGGAAGCCAAAGACCACAGAAAGCCTCCCATTGCAATGCCAGTGAAGAGAGTAGAAATCACAGAACAGTTTGCAAGTAGCGAAGAGGCAGGTGAAAAGAAGAAGAAGAAAAAGAAAGGGAAAAAATAACATCTACATTTCTACAACATAAGACCAAACTATTACCAGAGGACTTGTAAGATAGCCAACAAAAATCTGGAAACTTTCTTAGGTGTGATCCAAGACGGAGATAAAATGATACATTAAAGGCAAAATCTGAATTGCTTACCATCTCAACTATTATAAAGCTACACTTTTTCTAACATAATCCAAAAATTTTCCATACGCAACTTAATATATTTCTTTATTTTGAAACTGACAGTATCAAAGTGGAGCCGTTAGTACTTGCGAATATTTTGGTGTAGAAAAGAAAATGTTATTATTCTAGTCTACCCACATCATCTTTCCACTAAAAAAGCCTATGGACTAAATATTCCTAAATTGGTTTCAGTATTAAAATTTACTGTAGGATTGGAAAACAGCCTGAAGTATCTGGCATGAAGTGCTGTTTGCAAAAGCAAACCAGTAATTTTCCATTAATTGTTCATTGTGGACAGAAGATTTTAGGCAGCACATTTTTTTTTTTTCTAAAGTGCTTCAAAATAGTTTTGTGTGGGTGGAAAAGCTCTTTTGCTAATTGATTAGACATAGCTACAAAAATTGATTTTTGAAATCTAGCCACCCGCTCAGTTTGATCTTTCCCAGCTCAGACCTCTCCCTCCTGAGCAGATGATACAGGCAGGATGATGCATGAGACTCTCCAAAGGTTCCTTCCATCACTCACCATATAATATCCAGGCCACTTTTACTAGCTTGCAAGACTCCCCCTCTACTTTCCTATTGTCCTCTCTCATCGGCAAGATTGTCAATTCCTATGGGTCAAACACTGTCTCTTTCTCCCTTTGGTTTTCCCTTAGGATCTAGGACACTATCCAGGTAAAATGTGGGGAGCAAGGCTGTGAACCTCCATCTCAATAACTTTACCAGTCACTGCTCCCCAACATTCTTGTAAATTCCAGCCAAGTGCCTGCTTAACCATCCTGCAACGGACCTGTTGTTGTTTTTTCTTAGCATCCATTCCCCCTTCTTCTGATATAGCTCCCCAATGCACAGTTTTTGTTTTACTTCCCTTTTTTTCTGACCACTTCTTTTTCACCAGTACATAGCTATACCTTCTCTTAAAATCTTGTTCAAAACACACTTCTAGGAAGGACTCCTTGACGAACCCTCTGAGCACGTACATCAAAGCACTTTGCTTGTGTTTAATTAATCCACATTTGCTGCCTCACTTCCCTTTAAAAAGAAAAATCTTTAGAATAGAAATTCCTGTTGTGATTAAAATAAACATGGATAATTTTAAAAAAAAATTTCTATTCTTAACTTGAAAATGTGTATAGAATGATTGGAATATAATTGTATTGTGGGTATACAGTAATTATTATTTAAAGAGGGATTCCTGAAGTTTATTATATATCATGAAATCATGTCTATAGTGTGGGATGCAAAGTTAAAAAAGATAAATAAATAAGACCCCAACCTGATAAATTCAGCATCTCTGATCATTACAAAAGTAGATTCTGGTGACCAAGTCAGCTACTGGTGTCAGCAAGTCAAGGGGGACCTGGGGAGCCAACTCTAAAGCTTCTTGCCAAGTTGGCTGGTGAAACCCTGCAGCAACGGGGGGAACTGCCTCCCTTGTGAGCTCCTAGAAAAAAAAAAAAAAAAAAAGTAGATCCAATTATTGGATGGATCTATCTCCAGGCAATCTATCTCCAAAGCGGTCAGGAAGACCACAGTGTCAGCCAGGCTACAAAGGATCCAACCAGTTAGAAACACAGTCTGAAATCTACGATGAATCCGTATTCACATGTGAACCTGGATGGCAACGGTATATAACAAAGGGAGGAATGTTGCCAGAACCACAGGAAAGAAAGGTGCTTTGGGAAGTTAAACGTTTGTACTGGTTAGATAAGACTGGGGCTAGGAAGGTTATTAAGAAGTCATGAGTTGAGGCCGAGACAGTCAAGCTTTAGACAACAGACTGTCGAAAGAGCGTGAAGATATATGGCCTTACGCAAGTAGTCTCTGTTTCCGCATCTGAAAAACAAGAGACTTGAGCGATCTGCTCTAAGACGGCATGTATCAGATCTATAGTTCCACGGAGCGAGCTCGTACAGTGCAGTGATCTCTACACAAAGGGTCAGGCTTGGGTCGGGCTGGCTCAGGAATGTAGGGAAGACCAGCAACTGGAATGCTCCACCTCTCTGTAGCAAACTTATAATGGTGATATTGAAGAATTATCACTGCCCCCACACATATAGAAGTTCCAATGAAGAAAATACAAGTCGATAAAGCAGCTAGTGGTGCAGTGATCTAAAAGAGGCAGGGAGTATATTCCAAGAAATTGAGGCGGGTTGGGGAGGGGAGTGTGGTCCAGGGTTTGGCCTTCAGCGTTCAAGGCTCAACTACCTACTTAGTCAACACAGAGACAACGGATTTATTAATCAGGGGCTGACCTGGGTTAACAACGCACCCAAGATTGACAAGTAAAAGCAGAAAGCTAATGTTCTGGTTTCCAGTGAGACTTACAACTAGGTATGCAATCAGATATTTAAGTAGTCCAGCCTACACAGCTTCACCACGCGGACACGCTACATCGGAAGCCAAAGCATGATCAGAAGTCTGCTTTGTGGGTTGGAGAAGTTCATTCTGTCATTCAAATGTTTAGTGCTATCAGACTCCCCTTACCAGAGACAGACATCTGCCACTTGAAATGAAAGGGTAGGATAGTCACCAGGGCACCTTGGACAGTGTTTAGGAGGGCTAAGACTGTGATGACTCTACAACCTCTACAAGCAATTCCTGTAACGACTAGGATTGATTTTCCACAGATCTCAATGTTTCATCAGCTTACAATATTTACTCCTGCTGGCCTGGGAGCAAATGCTCTCTCTTTAAACTGCTGTCACATATCTTTTTTGATTCATACTGCACGCAATCCAAAAAGTTTAACTCACAGAATGGAATGTTATTCATCTTATTTCTGAGGATTTTAAAGAAAGCCACACGGTAACCTACACTAACTAAAAATAATACTACTATTGCCTACCGTTTACTGAGAGCTATAATGTCAGGTACTTTCCTAAGTACTTCCACATATTAACTCATTGAATCCTCCCCATCCTCCTAAGTGGTCGGTATTATCGCATTACTTATTTTACAAGTAAGGAAATTGTGGCACAGGGAGCTGAAGTCACTGCTCAAGTAGTAAAAGCTGAGCTGAAGAGTCAACCCCAGGAGATCTAGCTCCAGAATCCATGTTCTTAATCACTATGCTTTAATGCCTCTCAAAATAATGAGTGTGGACTTCCTACGAAGCCTAGAAAAATCCATATCCATGTAGTACTAGTCCTGTGGCTTCTCTGTAATTCTGCTCAAGCCATGTACCATGGGGCCTCCTCCAGACTCCGGGAGCTAGGCAGGCTGAGTGGGCTAAGGTGAAGACCTTACGTAGGTTCTGCATCTCAGTTTCGGCACTGTCCCCTCCCCCACTCCTTGTTAACCAGGACCTTATACCAAACATAAGGCCTGAGAGTATCTTACCTTGGATGTCCCTGAGTCTCAGGGCTGCACCAAATCAGAGACCTGAGGCAATGGAACATGGCTTTACTGCGCTATTTAGTTAACTAAGTGGAATTGGTTCCTCAAAAAATTAAAAAGAGAATTACCATATGATCCAGCAATTCCACTTCCAGGTATCTACCCAAAACTAGTGAAAACCGGGTCTCAAAGAGATATTTGTACAACCATATTCACAGCAGCATTACTCACAATAGCCAAAAGGTGGAAGTAACTCACGTGTCCATCAGGGAGTGAATGGATAAAGAAGAGGTGGTAGACACACACAAGGGAACATTATTCAATCTTAAAAAGAAAAAGAAATTCTGACACATGTTACGACTTGGATAAATCTTGGGGACATCAAGCTGAATGAAATAAGCCAGTCATAAAAGACAAATACTGTGTGATTTGACTTATATGAGGTACATTGAGTCATCAAGTTATAGACACAGAAAATAAAATTGTGGTTGCTAGAGGCTGGGGAGAGGGGGCATATGGAGTTAATGGGTACAGAGTCTAAGCTTTGCAAGATAAAAAGAGGTCTGCCGATGGATGGTGGTAAAGATTGTACAACAATGTGAATGTACTTTATACATACTACTTAACTGTGTACTTAAAATGGGTAAGATGATAAATTTTATGTTGTGGGTATTTTGCCACAATTTTTTAAAAATTAAGTGGAATTGCTAATCAATACCAATTGATCTCTCCATCTACCAAAAAAGTGATATCTTTTGTGCTAGGCTAATATGATCACAGGCTCTATGTCTAGTCTCAAAATACTGAAAAAAGTGGGGAAAGCTCACGGAAATATCTGAGGGAAAAAAATAAGTATCTTTTTAAAAAATCATTACAACAACAAGATTTTTTAAGTTCACAATTTACAGTTTATTTCAAGCTATGGTGTGGTTTTATTGAACCCTTGATACTTAGTTATAGACTTATTTTTAGCACAAAGGTAAGCAGTATAGTTGGGAATAATGAGAAAGACTTACTGAAAGTACAGAGTGGTAATTAAAAGCACAAGCTTCAGAATCTGACAGTCCTAATTCCCATACCAGTCTGCTACTTGCTAGTTGAATATCATTGGCTGAGTTACCTGATCTCTCTTAGCCTTAGTTTTCTCATTCATAAAATGGGAACACAAATTCCTAGGCACTAGAGCTACTCCAAGGATTAAATAATGTAGGTATAGTAAAGAGCTTATTAACCAAGCGTCTAACACACAATGAGCTCTCATCAAGTGGCTGCTATTATTAATAAAATATTAACAGGATAAGGATAGTTAGTAGGAAAGGATAGGAATTGTAGGATCTTTTAAATTCTTTCAAAACTATGAGTCTTAGATGACTATTTTCTATAAGAGTAAAGATATGTTTCTCAAATTGGTAACAAGCAGGTTAGGAGAAAAAAAAAAGAAAAAAATTTGTTGATTTTAATATTTTATTTAAATAGTTAATAGCAGCAATGAGAAAAGCTATATGTCTATGGTTATGGAAGTAACTAAAATAACTATAAGAAAGTACTTTTTGCAACTTCTTGCCAATAAATTGGCACTCTAGATGAAATGCATATTTACTAGGAAAATATGAATTCTGAAATTGGCTCAAAAAGAGAAAGAAAACCAAACAAGTCAATAACTGCAGATGATAAAGATGATCAAAACTCTACCTCTAAAAATATAAGTAAGCCCAGATAATTCTGGAAGCATATTCTATAACTTTCAAAAAAAATAGCATGACAATTTTCTATTATTCAAACTATTCCAGAGCATAGGGGGAAAAAAAGGTAGAAATCCTCTCAATTCATCTTACAAAGCCAGACTAATCTCAATATGAAAACCAGATAAAGATAGCACAAAGAAATAAAACTATGAACCAATCTTACTTATACATATAGATTCTGAAATGTAAACAAAATATAAACTAATCAAATCTAGCAAGCAATTAAAATAGTAACCTAATAGAGTTTATTCTAGAAATGTGGGAATGGTTCAGTGCATAAAAATATATAAATATAATTCATTACATTCATAAATTAAAAAATCAAAATGACATGATTTTTATCATTCGATTCCCCCAAAAAAGCATTTGGTAATTTCAACTATTATGTCTAAAGATCATAAAGCAATAGAAATATAAACTGGTAAATACCAAAAACATTTCCATTGAAAGAAAAACAAAGAAGAGAAGCCTACTATCATCCAATTTCTCAACATCGTTTCTGAGAGTCTAACTAATGCAATAAGTTAAGAAAAAAAAATAAAAGTGACATAAATATTGGAAAAGATATAAATTATCACTATCTCAAAAATTATGATTATATATTGTGACAAGAAATGTAACCTTAAAACAACTGTTAGCATTAATAACAGACCCAAGTAATGGGAAGGAACATGGAATAAATAAATTTTTAAATCCATAGCTTCCCTTTATATTATCATAAGCAGGTAAAAACATGAAATAGAAATATAGTCCCATTCACAAAAATGTTTAACAAACAAGGCTTATTCTTTCATTTAGCACTAAACTTTTTACCTGAGACAAGCGTACAGATTTAAATCTTTTAAATCCTTGAAGTACTAATATATAAATAAATAAAAGTTCTCGTAAAATAGTTCATCCTGTCCGCTCTACCTTAGTGTGTTACCATAAAGTTATGTGAAGCTAAAATTAATCACCAATTAAAAACTTGAAGTTTTGAAGGTTGGTGGTTTTAACACAGAACCAGTTCATTTACATGTTAAGTCTATATATAGTCTATGGCTAACATGCCAAAAAATCTTTTTACATTGTAGTAATTATGTTGCTAGAGAACAGTGAAATTAAATCATTACCAGAACTGAAAATTATTTATTTTATATTTATAACACATGTTTGACATATTTGATTAACACTGAGTTCACTTCCATTTTAAATAATAATCCTGCCACACTGCAGGATTCCAAGGTCTTGGTTTGTTAAGTATTTAATGGCAAATCTGGAGAAAAAAGCACATTTTAGGTAGAGTACTTGGTTTAAAATATCTGCAAAAATCTATTATAGGATAGTTTTATCAAAACCCTTTCTAACTAAAAAGATCTTTTGCTCTTTCCATCGTCACAAAAATAAGGAGCTATATACTATCATGCAGCGTTAATCTCGAGAAAAGTCAGTGTTAACTTCGGTATTGCACCAAACCAGGTTATTTGCAAAACAAATAAAATGTCTTGAAACCCTATGGAACCTTTATTTCAGGGATAAGCACTCCTTTGGAAAATTAAAATAGGGAAAATAATATTACCTAAAATGAAAGAAGTGCCATGACTAACATTAGAAATTTCTAATATTCATATGCAATAAATTGGAATGTGTATCTTCTAATTAAATGATAATTAAGGACAGCGTTCTTCACACACACACACACACAAATTTCTCTAAAGCTTTAAAGAGGTATTTAATGTGTCCATTAAAAAATACTCAATCTCTAAATATAATTCCAAAATTAATTTGTTGGATTATTGCTTCATTGGATAGAAAAGTGTTGCGTGCCTACTATGTACAAGGTACTTATCATTGTGAGATAATAAAAAAACACTGCATTGGAAAAGGATATTTCTGACATTATTATATCTCAAATGTAATATGCATTATGTGGGTGAAAATTAATTAATTATATTTAACACATTCAACACACAGAGCAAAATTATGAGCAATTAAAAACAATTATACCCTTGAGCAACTCGATTTTTTAAATTCCCCTCTCTGTTCCCTTAAGTTGATTTCTACTTTGGGTTTCTTTCCCAGTTCTAAAACCAGAGAACAAAGAAATTTCCTAAATAAGACCTTATACAAAAGAATAGAAACAGTAAGAGAACGGATGTATTAGCTCATGAATCCTTGTTTCCATTTGCTCTCAGTAGTGCTTCGAAGAGTCAATTTTCTCTTCTAAAGTTAGCAAAATATTGAAACTGAGAAAAGAATATTAGAACAAATCTTTATTCTAAGTTATGTAATGCTATTCACCACAGTAATGATCTGGTACTTTGGTATACGACTTTTTAAAATAAAGGTTATCAACAGGTAGAAATTTTTCCTTTGCTCTTTTAAGACAGTCCTTGGGGAAGTTTTTACCAGCGTGTTTGCTCATAACTTGAATGTTAATTTAAAGAAATGTCAGTTCATCACCTCAATGATATATGTTCCAGAAGGGTGATTTAATTGGGAAAAGAAAATGCCATATTGCTTCTTCCTTCCAAGAAAAAAAATGCTGTCTATTCCTGAGGGTTCTCTCTATAGATGACAGATTAAAGAGATATAGATATATATGTATACCTATATATACATATTGATATAGATATACATATATGTATATACATAAGTACGCACATGTATCTAATGAAAATTTGATTTTGAGATCTTTTTTCTTCCTCTTTCTACTGGTTCATTATTCTCAGTGTGATTTTCAAACTATAATGTCTTTCACATTTTATTCATTCATCCAGGAATATCTGAGTACCCGATAGCACTGAGTACCTTCTGCACGCTTAGCTTTATGTCAGACCTGAAGGAAGATACAAAAGAAATATAAGACAGCCTCCGCCCTCCAGAATCTTTCCATCTCTTCAGGGGCAAAATAAAACACAATATATCATTAAGTAATTTACAAGGCTAGTTTTAAAATCAATGGTACAGGTAACACACATTTCACATTTATGTACAATTTTACAGCTCCAAAACACTTTCCTGTATTTAAATCTCAGAATAATCTTAAGTACACATTATTAGCCCCACGTGAGCAGTGAGGAACCTGAGATTCAGAATTTTTAAGTGGCGTGTCTCAATCAAGTAGATTGAGTGCAAGACTCAAGACTCGAGCCAGGATTTACTGATTCTAAACCCAACGCTCTTTCCAACAGAGCACAGGAAACCAATGATTAGAGTACTTAACAGGGCACCAGCCGGCCTTCTGCTAGGGGTGGAATTAAACTAGACCTGATAGGACGTCGGGAAAACAAAGCCATCTGAGCAGTGTCCATCCAAATGTCCACATTAATTTTAATCTACACATACTTGTACTTCAGTGTTGCACCCACAGCACAGCTACCATTTACCCCCTCAGTAAGAGCATTGCTCTCAGAAATGGGCATGTCAAATGTAATAAAAAGCTGGCCTAAAGGGATCACATAAAATCTGAAATCACAAACGTCTTAAATCTTAAACGTCATCACAATACAATTGTTACACATTTTCTTTCCCCTCAGCACCGGAGAACGCAGCTCGCCCCTACCTGCTCCACGCAACCACTTATTTTAAGTTGTCAGTGACTGACCCTGCCACAAATTCCACAGGTTCACCCAGTTTTGCCCCCCGACCCCCGCCCCTGCCCAGGCACCTCCCCCTCCCTCGCAATGGACACGATACCTAGTTCAGGTTCTGCAGGTGCCTTCGCGGTGCTGTCACACAGCACTGGCAGAAGCTGTGACCTTTCGACTCTGTCCTTGGGGACCTCCCGCTGGCCGCACAGCGTAGTTCCAAGCCCGGGAAAGGGGCTCCCGGCTCAGGAACGCAGCCACCAGCAGCGCACGGCCCGAGGCGATGTCTCTGAGAACTAGAACGATGCTGGGCGCCCGGGCGTGCATCACTCCGCCCGACTACTGCCGACTGCAGGGGACTTGGTCCGACAACCGGTCCATCCCACCTCATAGGCAAGTCCAGGACGGCCGGACCCTACGCAAGAGCCGGATGACAGGTCGTTGGCGGCAGCAAAAGCCAAGGCCACCCGCCCCCAGTGCCCATCGCCGCTAACAGAAGAAGAACCCCTAGACTGGACCGCAGAGAAGCGTTCCTATGGAAACCCCTAGGGATCACGTGAGGCACTCGGATGACCAATCGCCTATTACCTCTTCCCGCGGCACCGCTTTCGGCCCTCCCTCATGCTCCGCCCCCTCCCGCCCCCGCCTCCTTAGCTCCGCCCCGCCCCTTTCCTGCGGAAAGTCTGCGCCTGCGCACTGAGTCTAGCGCGCTCCCTCGTTTGAGCGCGCTCCCGGGAGGCGGGCAAGGACCGCGTAGGAGGCTTCAGCTGAGTGTGAACCTGAGGAGGAAGAAGCGCCGCCAGCGCGCAGGCCCAGAACCTCCCGAGCCCGGGCTGCCGGCGACGCCCCAGAGCGGAAGAGGGAAGTGAAGGCACCGGGCTGCGGGTTCCTGCAGAACTGGGCTTGCCGAGGGAGAGGCAGTACCAAGAGGAGGCCTTTGCCCCCGCTCCGGATCCGGGATGTCGAAGAATACGGTGTCGTCGGCCCGGTTCCGGAAGGTGGACGTGGATGAGTACGACGAGAACAAGTTCGTGGATGAGGAGGACGGCGGCGACGGCCAGGCCGGGCCCGACGAGGGCGAGGTGGACTCCTGCCTGCGGCAATATCCTTGCGTCGCCGGCCTCCCGGTCCCAGCGGGCCCTTGTGGTCCCCGCGCCGGCAGGGTCTGAGGGCCCCTCCCGGGGGACGGGCGCCGAGCCGCTCCTGCCGGCCCCTGTCTCTTTGGGGTCCCGCATCCCGAGGGCAGGGGCTTCTCCCGTATCTCACCGGGTGGCCCGGAGACCCCAGGGGTCCGCCCTCCGAAACGTGCCCCGCCGGGGCGCCTCCCACACCCCGATTCCTCAGGTTGCGCCTGGAGCTGCTGCGTCCGGCCCTGGCTCTGCCGGCCGCGCCCTCGAGGCGCTGGGAAGGCTTCGGGGCTGCTCGGGACTCTTGCTCGGTGCTGAAGTTTCCCTCCCAGAACGCTGTTTCCTGGGGTCACATTAGCTCCAGAAGTTTCTGACGGGGGGGAATGGGCGTCTGTCTCTAGTGACTTTGGTTTTGTTGCGGTGGTGCTTTTGTTTTGAGAGAATTAGGATAGTTTATTCCTTTCTGGGAGACGTGGGGTAGTTTGCAGAATGAGGCCCTCAGTCCTTTGAGCCTGGGGTCCTTTTTTTTTTTTTTTTTTAAGAAAAAAGAATTTTGCAAATTACAAGTTGCACAGAATTTGCTAACCGGGGAAAGGGAGTAAGTACAAAATTACCAAAACTCCCAAGAAAGGAAGAAGCTTGGAGGCTTTAACCTGCTGAGCGAAGGACCGTGGCAAGAAGCAGGGAGTGCATGTGGAGAATCCCTGGAAATACATAAAATGAATCCCAATGAATAAAATAGAAGACGAGCCAATTGTACAAAGCAGAATCATTTTTATAATCCTGAAATCGTTTCCATTTTAGTTCAAATGTGGTTGTCAGTTCCTAGTTTTTTTTTTGCATATTTAAATATTCGTAACATTCGCATGAGATCTTTTTTAGAAAAATGTAAATGTTGCAATAACCAAAGCTGTAGTTTACAAGATTGTCAGTTACTGAATTCATTCATTTCTAATTATTCTTGGGTGGATTCATAAGGAAGGCTTTATAGACGCCTCATGGGTGTCCTGTGAAATTATAATGGGGAAATAGATGAGTGAAGATATTTGGTAGCAACTATATCTGGTCTTAAAGGCATCTAAAATACAACATTAAACGTTTATCAACATACAGATATTTATTTACTTTCCACAACTTTCACAATCAGCGGTTGCTATTTTTCATTATTTAAATACTTAACGTGTTTTGGGCCTTAAAAATGAGCCAATCTACAAAAGGCATGCTTCTCTAGAAGTCCATTAAGCCTGGAAAATGACAGCTTACCACCAACCATGGGGTTTTTTGTCAGACCTTTTTCTTCAGAAAATAACTGGTGAACATTGTTCTGTCTAAAAACATTCTTTGTGGTGGATAAATGATGTTTTGTGAAACTAGCATTTTAGGTGGTATGAGGAATCTTAAATGGTTCTGCTGTATCCATATAGTAGGTCTGTTTATAAAGATACTGTCTCTTCTACCCCTGTTATAACCAGAAGACACAAATGCTGGTTAGGCACTACAGATGGAGGAACAAGTGAGCTTGTGTGGTTTTCCTTTTAGGGGAATGACTGTACATTCTGACAGTCTGATTGGCCTTCTGTGTCTCATACATGCTAACTCACTAGTGCTTTCAAAGAGAGACTAAATGTAATAGGTATGGCCTGACACAGTCTGAATAACCTTTATGAAATATGAAAGAAAAGATCCAAAACAGAAAAGTTAAGCTGCCTCCTAAGGGTCATTGAAACATGATACCTTCTGTAATGCCTCTTTTCATCAATATTGAGAGATTGCTAATGTATATCATTCAGATTGCTAAATTAATACACCAGCATTTTCCATCAGGATTTCAATTAATATAGAATATAATTCTAGTAAAAGTTTGGTCTTTATTTTTCCAGTTAGAATCACATAAAAACATTTTGGTTGAGGATAGGCAGTTTCATTTTGGGGCCTAATAATTCTGATACATATTGTAGAGGTTTTTTAAATATCACTGGATAGTGTTTCCATATGTGTCTCATTGGAAAAGGGGAGGTTCTCAAGGCATGCATTTGATAATTAGAACCAAGGATGGAACGGCCTTTGCTTTATTAAAAGAACTCTCACGTGATTTTTTTTGTAGTTTTCAGTACTTTACCTTTGATTGACATCCTTGAAACCAACATGTTGAATTTTCCAATAGTGAACATAGTGACCATAGTCATTTTTCTTTCTGTGCATGAAGTCAAGTCTTAAGAACCAGTGGTTCCTAGTAGTTAGAATGCTTTCCTGTGGGCTGCCCTTTGCTGCTATGTCCTTAACCGCCACCACAGGAAACATGACAGCTGCCTTGCAGGCTGCTCTGAAGAACCCCCCCATCAACACGAAGAGTCAGGCGGTAAAGGTGAGTCCCAGGTCACACAGTGATCTCTGACAATACCGTAGCATTCTTACCCAAATCCTCTAAAGTGTCACAAAGTCAAGAAATATTTTAACTATTCACGATCTTTGCCATGGAAAAGTTAATGATGTAGTTTAATAGGTAAACATTTGCAAATGAATAAAGAGCAGGCTAACACTGGGTTACTTAACGATAACGCTGCCTGGTAGGCACACACCAAGTTCAAATGACAGATCATTTCTGTGTGCTTTTAGGGGAGGCTGCAGGTTCAATTTGAGCAAAGATTTGAAGAATAAGTAAAACTTTACAAAATGAACAGATTCTACTTTTCTTGTTAAAGATCTGTGAATGTTGTACAAGTATTAATCTATTATAGAAAACTCATGTGGGGGGATGAAAAACGGTAACTGTCCATAACCCCACCACCTCAACATTGTAATTACTGCTTTTCGGTGTGGCTATTTGCTGATACAGTTTTTCTATGAGAGGTTTTTTGTTTTTTTTTTAATAAAAATGAAATTTTATAACCTGCTTTTTCAGTTGTATAGCCATGGACATGAACATCTTTCCTTGGCAATAAGTTTATTTCTGTAACATCTTTTTTAATGGCTACATATAGATAATGCTGCAGTTTACATGTAACTAATCTATTTTGTCGTATATTTACATTATTGACCTTTTTTTCCTGTTGTAAACAGTACTGAAATGGATAATGTTTTGTAAATTCTGAATAATTTCCTTTGAATAAATCCCTAGAAGTGAAATGCTGGATTTTAGAATGCACATTTTTTTAAGGCTTTTGCTGCACACAGAATTGCCACATTGCCCTTAAGAAAAGTTGTGCAACTTAACGTTCCCTGCAGCAGTCTTTCAGTAATTCTTAAGAACCTATTTACTTCATTATTTATTATGTAAAATGAAACCCAGAGCACTGACCCCAGTGCCACAGTTATTCATACATCCTAGGAGCCCTAAGAATCTCCTTAGTTGAATAGTAGTTAAGTAATAAGTAGGTAAGTGCATAATAATTATCTAGGCAACATAATTCTTTATAAGGAGAACATTTTCTTTGGTTTTCAAAATTTGTAAGAAACATTGAAATTTCGATTTTACCACCTTCTGGTTTTTTTGTATGAATGGTTTTTTCTTCTCACAGTGTGAGAGTGGGAGGTTATAGCTCTGGATGCAAGGATGGTGTTCAAAATTGAGTAATTGCATAGTCTTTAAGCTGAAGATAACAATGGGTGGTAGAAACATTCTGTAAAATCCTGACCAGTGTTTATGGCAAAGGTATCACTTTGTCTTGAATAGAAGGAAAAATGAATTCTTCAAAGGATAAATTAAGTGTTCCTTTGATTGGCCTGACAGATAAAAACTAACTTTTCTGTTGAAGCAGCCTTTTAGGCAAGGAAAAAAAGATCATTATAAATGAATATCACTATATCTTACATCTATAGTCACTTGACTATAGAAATGAAACTTTAAAATGAGTTTTCTTTAAAACTTAAATATTTGTTGATAACTTATTTCTGATGGATGGTTCAAAGTAGAACTGCAGTTTGTTTTCCTTGTTCAGATTTTTTTAAGATCAAGAAGTAAAATTTAAATATGGATTTAATAAATTGGCAAATTTTCACATCTATCTGTAAGCCCATCCTTTCAGTCCTACCTTCAAATATGTCAAGAATCTGTCCACTTCTGACCACCTCCTTTGCTGCCTCTCTGGCCGAAACCAGCCTATAGTTTTGCAGTAACTTCCTCACTGGTCTCCCTGCTTCTGCCTTGTCCCCTCCCCACCCCCCAGCTTATTCTCAACATGGCAGCCAAAGTGATCCTGTTCAAATGTAAGACAGACGATGTCACTGTTCTTCCAACATCATTTCTCTGGGTGAAAGCCACAGTCCTCACAACGGCCTGCAGGGCTTCCGAGATCCGTCTTCCCACTACCTCTCTGACATCTGTCCTGCTGCTCCCCACCACTCCACTCCAGGCCTTGGGTCTTTGTGCTATTCCTTGAACACACACTAACAGCGTTTGTTCTTTCCTTTGCCTGAAATACTTCCCTCAGCTATCCCCAAGGTTTCCTCTTTCATGGCCTTCAGGACTTGACTCAGATGTCACCTTCTCAGTGTGGTCTTTCTAAAACTGTAACCCCGCACATACATAGCTCTAAATGTTCTGTTCTTTATTTCCCCTCAGGATCGGGCGGGCAGCATTGTCTTGAAGGTGCTCATCTCTTTTAAAGCTAATGATATTGAAAAGGCAGTTCAATCCCTGGACAAGAGTGGCGTGGATCTCCTAATGAAGTATATTTATAAAGGCTTCGAGAGCCCCTCTGACAATAGCAGTGCTGTGTTATTGCAGTGGCACGAAAAGGTAAGTTACGAATTATAAATCTGTATGACTGGTTTCTTTACAGTAGAGAATCACAGTGACAACCTCTCTCACCTAAGTAATTTTGACTTCTTAGTTGTATGTCTTTGTTATTACAAATAAATGCATGAAAGGGAAAGTTTAGATTTATGCTTACTAGCCTTGGACTTAAGAAATTCTGATTTGCAGCACTTACATTTCTTCAGTAATGATTATTATTTATGAAACATAATCTTAAACTTGGAACTAAATCAAAGCTCGGAAAAGAAAACAAGCAATAAAAATCAAGAATTCTTTGACAGTGGCCAAAAGTTGGAAACAACACAAGTACCCATTGACAGATGAACAGTTAAACAAAATGTGGTACATAACATACAATGGAATAAAATGGAAATCTCTGTTCATGTAAAAAACGAAGTTCTGATAAATACTACAGCATGAATGAACCTTGAAAACATTATGCAACGTGAAATAAGCTAAACACAACAGGATAAATACTGTGATTCCACTTGTATGAAATATCTAGAATAGGCAGATTCATAGAGACAGAAACTAGGTTAGAGGTTACTGGGGGCTGGGGAGAAGGGAGAATAGGGAGTTAATACTGAATCAGTACAGAGCTTTAAATGTTTGGGCTGATGAAAAAGTATTGGAAGTAGATAGTGGTGATGCCTGTACAATATTGTGAATGTAATTAATGCCTGAATTTTACATTTAAGAATGGTCAAAAGTGGCAAATTTCGTGTAATGTATTAATAATTAAAAAAAGAAATGGGGGTTGGGATCAAGAATTCTTAAATATTTTGTAGTTTTCATGCATTTTATTTTGCATTTCAAGCAGATGCTAGTATACGATCAAAGAAAAATGGGTAGAAGGAATTTGAGCTTTAAGTAAAACATTGGTAAGGTAATGTTTAATACCCAGCTCTTATATTACATTGGTATAAATATGAACAATGTAACATTTAAATAGAACCAACCACAGGTAAAGGCTCTATTCTCTAACATCTTACAGTTCCCAAAACTCAGGTTTTCAGAAGTTATTGTGTGTGTATTTAAGTAAAAACATACATCTAAGATAAGACGAGGTAGTAAAACTTGCTGTATAGCCTGGGCCAAGTCCCTTTATCGCTCATATACTATCAAATAAAAGAGCTAACGTTTATGGATAAGATAACCATACCTCCCAGGTTGCCCAAGACAGCCCCATTTATGCCAGTTGTTTGAACATAATTATGAATAATTCCCTTTCACTCTACAGTATACCAATTTGGAGAATAATTTTATACAGTCATCCTATTCATGCAACACTTTGTGTTTGCCAGGCACTGTGCTATTATGCTTCGTTTAGTCCTTACAACTCTACGAGGTATGTAAATACCTATATCATCCTCAGTGTCCAAACAAAGAGCCAGCTTTAAAACCTAAGCAACCTATTTCCAGTGTAGCCTTGGGATCACAGCAAACACTGACTGAGCTCTTCTTATATTCCAAGCAGTCTTCCAAGTACTTTATAAATAACAACTCGTTTAATCTTCATAAAATACTAGGAGGGAAAGCTTGATATTATTCCCCTGTAGTAGATGGGGAAGTTGAGGCACTGATATGTCATCACTTCCTAACATTAGTCATCAGTCTTTTGCCAATCTTATCTCCTAAACACTTCTCAAATCATCCAATCAGATACGTCTCGAATGGAACTGTTCACAGCATCTCTCCCAGTCCGTTGCCATAGCTTCCTAAACTGGTCTCCCGGTTAACAGTTTTGCCTCCCTCAAATCTCTTCTTCACCCAGTTGCCACAATGCTCTCTCTCAAATCCAATCTACTCTTCTCAGTCACCTGGAGAATGACGTCTGGGTTCCCAAGTCCAGCCTCGCCTTTCGTGTCGTTCTTCCCCTTCGGCTCCCGCAGTGCCAACCTTTCCCCTGAACACACCATAATGTTTCACACCCCTGTACCTTTGCTCATGATTTTGTCTGCCTGAGTGTCTCCTTACCATTTTATGTCAGTCTCTCACGTCCTTATCCATTTCATTTATCATTTCTCCGGGGAACCTCACCTGATCATTCCACATTCCTCTATACCCTCAGGCTGGATATGTGCTCTCCTCTGTACTTCTATAGTGCCCAGAGCATAGCTCTGTCACTTCATAATTATGTTAAAATGATCTGTTTATCTATCCGTCTCTTCCCAGGAGATCAGAAAATGCTGTATTTATTCACTTTTATATCCCCAGCATGTAGCACAGTACCCAATACACAAGGGTATTCAGTACGTGTTGTTTGAACACTAGTAAACCAAAGCTTCAAATTCCTAATACTTAATCATGACTTCCAATTTTTCAAGGTAATGTCCAAGTTAAAATTTTGAGTTCTTAGCTATTAAATAGTAATTCTTTGCTAGGGAAAAAAAGAAATCTGACAAATTCTGACTAACTAAATGGAGCCTACGATGCTTTATTCCCAGTTTGAATGTCTTCCTGACACTGTTGAGAATAAGAGAGCAGAACACATACCCTACATTTATATCTGAGCATCTGTTTTAGGCAAGAATATTAGGCTGTCGGTATTTCAGAACATACTAGAATGTAAACTGCTATCTCACTAGAATGCAAGTGCAGGGGGTCAGAGACGCTGGAGGTTTTGTTTCTAACTGGATCCCCCAGTGCCAGGGACACTGGGCATAAGAGGCACTCAATAAATAGTTATCAAAATTAGTGAATTCAAAATCAATAGCTGCGCACATTCCTTCTTTAAGAAAAAAAAAAATTTTTTTAAAGAAAAATATTTTACTTGGTATGAGAATTGACCCTTCATGGTCCTGTCAACATTTACATTTTGGTTTGTTTTCAGGCACTGGCTGCTGGAGGAGTCGGGTCCATTGTTCGCGTGTTGACTGCCAGGAAGACCGTGTAGTCCAGCAGGAACTGGACATCTGTGGATGTGGGAGTTGCTGGTACAAAGACCAAAACAACCAAATGCCACCGCTGCCCTTTGGGTAGCATCTGTTTCTCTCAGCTTTGCCTTCTTGCTTCCTTTTTCATATTGCTAAAGAAGAAAATTACATATCAGTTTTCCTTTAATGAAAGTTGGAATAATATAGAGGGAATGTTTCGACAGGAGTGTTTCATGCTCTGAAAACCATTTCAGTGATGTGTATACCAGTCTGTATATAGTATAATTTACATTCAAGTTTAATTGTGCAATTTTTAACCCCTAATGGCTGGTGTTTTTGTTTTTCTGTGTTGTTTTTTTTTTTTTTTTTTTTTTTTGGGGGGGGGTGTTTTTGTTTTTGTTTTTGACTAATAGTGAGAAATTTGATCCGAATTTGATGCCAGTTTCCTAACTCATTGCAAGCCAGGAAATGATCCTTATAAAAAATACATTTGAGAGACTGGCAGCTATTAACATTGCGAAACTGGACCATACTCCTCTTATTTAAGCAAAATGTGTTCCTGGAACAAGTGGTGGGTGACCACCATTACCAAGTCCAGCTTTGTTTCTGCTTGCCTCCAGATTATGTGAGTTTTAAGTTTGCTTCTTCTCAGCATCCAGTAATCACGGCCTCTCGATTTTTTTGTGGTCACCAGGGTCCAGAGCAAGGAGTCTTGCTCTACACAAATATATCTATAAACTACTAGAGCCTGTTTGGCATGAGCATAAAGCTGTTGTTCCAATCATATGGTCCTACATGGGGAAACTAGTCCAAGTCAGAAAGGACATGGAAGCTATGATATAGTTCAAACTCTGGGCAGCCTCTGAATGAACTAGAACTATAGTAGCCGCCTTAGACATGATGAGGTATAGAACCAGTATTTCCTATGCCCTGTAAATGTCCTCAGTGTTCTCCAGGGTAATGGGGATCTCAAAAGATTTGGTTCAGATCCAAACACATAATACATTCTGTATTTCAGCTCAGTGGTTTTAAAAAAAAAAAAAAGCCACACAGCAAAAAGTGTTTACTTTGTTGGACAAACCAAATCAGTTCTCAAAAAAAAAATGACCGGTGCTTATAAAAAAATTGTTCCTCAGTAGCTCCAAAACAAACCGCCTGAATGCATACGACCAAGCAGGACATCAGCCTGTGTTTAGTATTTACATGGGACACCAGTTTCATAATCACTGACATGTGCAAACTGGTACAGAAATTCTATAAGCTCTTTGCTGTTTTTGATACTTGCCTTTTGTTTTGTAAAAATTACGAAGTTCAGAAAATAAAGTGTCAGTGTTGAATAATTGATTTTTCTAACTGTTACTCTTAATACTTAGGAATGTACGCGTATAGTTAATTAAGAGCAAAGATTTCCTGTTTTACCACCAGGTTACTGTACTCTTGACAAGAATTAATTGGGTACGGAAGGTTTATAAAACTATTCAAATATAAGGTAGCAGAGAAGAGGGGAGAGTCACTCACGAGGTCAGAGCACTGCTAAAGCTTGTGGGGTGACTCCGTCGCCCTCCAGATGCCACCTGAACTCCTGGAGTGTCACTGCCCAGAGATATCGACTAGAATGTGCAAATCAGCCTAGCAGCGACAGTCATTTATTCCCAGCTTCTAAACTCTTTCTGACACCTCAGATCTATTTCTTATCCTTACCTACACCCACCAACCTGTGGGCTTTCACACTGCACCTGACGGGATTCCTATTTTCAAGCTTTAGAAACTTACAGGCAATTCAGAGAGCTGTGAGTTAAGACCACTGAGATTCAAGCTGATCAGTAAGTATTACAGGTATCAAGTAGGAATAGCATAAGCACTTACAACCTTTAAAATGAAAACGAGTTATATTACAATATTTCTTCATAAAATCCTTCTTAGCGTCACTTTGACTACAATGTTGGGGAAAAAGCTGGAGTTCCGTGTTTTGTAGTCAAGAATGGGTGTGTTCAGAATCTCCCAGCCAATTAGCTTTAATCAGGGAAGCTAGTAAAAATATTGAACAATTAATACAGCAGAGGGACTGAATCAGAACGGATGTCAGCTGGAAACAGCTGGCTCAATGGATGCCTGCGTCTTGCCTAACGTCAGCCTGTGGTCATGCTGACCATGATACTGAAAGCTTGGAGGGTAGTCAGGATGAATTGTGGGGAAAAGATAAATGCTAGGGAGAACGGAATGTGTCCTTGACCTCCCATTCCCTTCTATGTGAATCTGTAGAACGGAACGTGTCCTTGACCTCCCATTCCCTTCTATGTGAATCTCAGTGGTCTTATTGTTTCATCTTAGCCGTTTTTGTTTGTTTTTGCCAGTTTTTAAAGGGGGAAAATGGCACACACACACACACACCCTTTTTTGGTCATTAGGTAATAGCACTCTTTAGGTAACAGTCATACTTGATAGTAAGTATGATGATGTCTTAAGGAAATCCATTCACACACAGTGAAATCAATCTGTAGATGGAACAAATTAAAATATTTCTTTGTTAAGCATTTACTACTGTGTTCCCCGGGATCATAATGGACAGAATAGTAGTGTGTGGGCTTTGCTCCCAAGCTGCTCTCAGCCAATTTGAGAAGTAAGATGGAAGCCCTTCAAAATGAATGTCATGCAAGTTAGTACTTGACTGTAAGCACAGTCAGTGTTGGGGGAAAGCGAAATCAGGGCGGACTGGAGTAAAGAGAGACATCCATCTGAACTAGGCTTGGCAGGGGCAGAGGGGACAACTCCACTGACGTGGACAGAGCAGAAAGAAGAGAAAGTGGAAGTAGGTTTAATTGTAGCTGTTCCTATAGTGTTAATACTTTTAACATAAAGTTCTAGACAGTGAAAGTTATTAAGAGGATTCAGCTTTGATAAAGTGTATCTGGGAGATGCAAGAAAGTCATGAGATTATAGAAAATCATTGTTTTTAGCTGACATAGACATTGATGGTCACTTAGTCTCATCCCTTTTACAAGAGTAAAATTATGGGAAAACTAAATTTTATAAGGAGGAAAGCCTCTTAAGTTAGTAATAAAGAGCCTCACTTCTAAAAGACAGGTATGAATCATTTTATCCTTTAAATATTTTGATCATTTATTAAAAATGTCAGTTATGAGTATGAGTATGTTTAGTGTTCACTTAAAAGTAGTCAGTTAACACTGAAACAACAGCATTAGACTACTTAGGTCCATGTGGCCCAGAGTTACCCAAGTTTATGAAATACTAGAACATAAATAGATACCACACAAATAGCAGGAAACCAAAGCCATAGTACCCCAGCTTGTGGTAGTAAGACGGCTTTTCATTTCCATAGCGAGATTCCGAGTGAGAGTAGGTGAGTTACAATACAAAAGCCACCCTCAATTAGGGACTTCCTTATGTCAGTCCCATTGTAGTTTATCTTCAGAACTGAAGATTACAGAGTAGGTATAAGATCACACCGTTTGTAGGTCCCAGAACCAGAATTCCAGCTCACATCTGCCCGACTCTAAAGTTATATATACCACACTTCTTTCTCAAGTCCAGTGCTTGGGGAATAGAGATGTTTCTGGGACACATGAGGATTGGGGTTTTCTCTAGAAAGCGCAACCCTTAATGCTTGGGGAGTACTGTAGAGAGGTAAAGTCCACTCAGGAGCCTTTCAGAGAGGCAAAAGCTGACAGATGTAGAAGTCAGAAGAAAGATTGGGAGAAGCACTGTAAGAATGAGAGACATACTCAGCAGAGCAAGTATGTCACCATGAGTTTGAGTTGCCTTTTGATGATTTTGAAAGTGGTGAGGTTGGAGATCAATACATATAACACGTAGCTCCACTAGAAAAGAAAAGTAGTGAGAACTGGGCTTCTCAAAGCATGCAGTTTCTCTGTGTTACTCTTCATCCAGTATTTTATAGATACATTTTAACTCACAAACTTCTGTTTTAATCAGTTTTGCCATAACTCCGTTTAGCAAGAACCAGAGCTGCAGGCTATCATTTCATTAGCCAAGCTCAACAGATTATTATTTTTTTTTGGTCATAACATAAAAATTATTTGCTTAATTCCTAAGAATGTGTTTGGCCTGGGGCTCCATTTCGGGGGTACCCCAAACTGGAAGCGTATCTCTGTCCGTGCTTCTGAAGTGCCCTCGCTTTCTGGTTTCAAAGCCAGTTGAAGATGAGTGATTTTGCAGGGGGAATCCTAGGACATGGGGGCTCCCTGAGATAACTCTGGGTTAGAGGAAATTGGGATCGAAATCCTAGACCTGCGTGGATGACAACCCAAGCACCATTCTCCAGGCACCAACCCAATAACACACATTTGTGCGTGGCACCATTGCAAGACGGCCAGCCTGTGGTTGATTTGTGTGAGTTTGGATAGGTTCTAACCTGCTGTTGTCTACCTCTACCCTTTCCACTTCGTTTCATTTGCCTTGCACCCTTTCCTTCTCTATTTTTTCTCTCTCTTCAGTCCCTGCCTCTGCTGTCTGCTTCCCCGCTTTGTCCCCTCCACTCCTCATTTTTCCAATGAGTTCATCTCAGCTCACGCCTAGGCACACAGAGTCATTTCTACTAATTAAATATGTGGTGTTCAGGCAGCTTATTTTAGGCAATCCCCTCGCACAAGTCTCCAGCTGACTCAAAAAGTTTAAATTGCTTATTTCTAAACTAGAAAAAATGCTGATTTTTTTTTATCTCCATAGCTTGCTTTGGCGAGTGATTGAGCAAATAGCCCCAAATCTAAGACTAATCTTTAAATACATTATTTTCCCTTTAGCTTTACAAAGAACTTCACCTTACAGACAGAAAAGTGCAAGAGGGTACCAACGTGACTGGGCATGGGAAGATAAGCCCAATAAAAAACAAACAGTCTAGTGGGCTCTGAACCCCACTGTAGAAAGGGGTGCTCTGAAACAAGACTACTTCTGTCCGTTGTCCTGCTGTGGATCTTTCCCACCCCCTCTCCACCTCAGCCCCACAGCACTAAGAGAATGTGTGAAACCCCCGGTGTGAAAACGTTCTGTGTACTAACACGCAGGTGCCTCTCGCCCTAGTTAAGTGACAGAGACCTGGGCTGCACAGAAACAGCATGTCATTGCCTCAAGGTGGTGCTACATCCCCCCATTAACGAGCCAACCACAGGGGACATGTGACACCGTTCACTCTTACAGCTCTGTTTTCCTTCATCATTTGTGTTTCTTGGATGTTTAAAGATAATCAATATTAATTACCTATGTTAACATCTCTTATTTCTCTATGAAACAGTTCCCTAAAGGCCAGACAGGTGAAACCCAAATTGAATGGTACATGACTCACCTGAATCCCACAGTCCGGCATCCTGACTGGATAATGCCATATTCTTCAGGCCAGCATTTAGCTAACGCGCTAGGATGTACCCTCCCATCCCTTCTACATGACTGCACAGCCTTCCTGAAATCACAGAAGCTGTGTCTTACTCATTCTCCAAGACCCATGGACAGAGTTGATGCTTATCAAATAGCTGTTAGTTACATAATAATGACTGAGTCAAGTCATCAACTAATACATCCTCAAGCTATAAGCACAGATCCTAGGGAGCCCAGACAGGACAATATATCAGAAGCACAAACTGAGAACCATACAAAAAGTAAAATAATCTGCCTTGGGTTCAAATAGCTTAGATCCAATCAAGTTTAGTCACAGACCAATTCACTTCACTGTGCATAGTCAGGCAGAGAATTTATCAGGCTAAGCAGAAATTAGAGCCGCCCCGGGTAACATCTGCAGTCTTTAGAGTGTGTAGCTATAAGCAAGTCACCAGAGAAAGTGGCTAAGGGACAGAATTCCGGCTCACCTCTGGCTGACAGTGGCACCATGGGAATCTATATGCAACAGCTTTCATTGTTTCATTATTCAGCATCATCTTCTAAGATCAGAGATGTGTCTCAATACTTTTCGCTTCCCTTAAATGTAAAAATCATTAAATAGTATCCATGAACTTATATTACCTTTTCTGATTCTATTTATACTTAAATTTTTCTAATCATGTCAGCCCTTAGGGTAATGAATACCATGAACGGACAAAGCCACTGAATAACCTGCTTCCTTTTGTTTATCCAAAAATTGAACCAAGATTCTAGAAATACCTCTACATTAAGATTTTCTTCAATTTGATGACTGAGTTAAAGGTCAGTGTCTTCGTTGGCCTATGATTTTGTAATTTTATTCATTTTAATTTTTATTCATTATTTTTAAATAAGCAATTTGTCCATATGGCTCAATATTCAAAAGGCAAAAAAAAAAAAAGGTACTGTGGTTATTTTCCCTCCCACCCTATTTCCCTATTAACAATCAACTAATATTAGTAAATTCTTGGCCATTTTTTCAGATATGGTGTATGCATTTACAAGCAAATACCTATATAATATTTCTCGCTTTGTTTGCATAAATACCAGCATACTATACATAGTGCTTTTTCATTAACAATAGATTTTGGCAATAATTTCCTATCAGTACATAAAGAACTTCCTTATTTTTTATGGCTGCATAATGTTCTATTGTAAAAATGTACCATAATTTACCTCACCGTTTCCCTGTCGATTTAGGTCGTTTCTGATTTTCCGCATTTACAAACAATGCTACAGTAAATAACATCATACAACATTGCACAAGCCATCTTACATATGTTGTCAGCCCATTTGTAGATAAATTCCTAAAAGTGGAATCTTAGGTCAAACGGTGTGAATTTATAATTTTGATAGATATTGTCTTAGAAGTTCTATCAATTATGCTTCCTCTGACTATGCAGGAAGAGCATGCTTGTTTTCCAACCCCTTCACCTTCCCTACGTGTTTGTCATCAAACGTTTTTATCTTTCCATATCTGGCAAGTTAAAAAAGAGTATCCCATACATGCGTCTCTTTTCACGTAAGTGAGGTTGAGCATCTTTTCATATGTTTAAGAGCCAGTTGTATTTCTTTTCTCTATTTCCCTTATATTTGTATGTATTCCTATGTATTTTTATATTTGTATTTCCAATGTATTTCTATCTTCCTTTGTCCATTGATGGCCTTGTTCTTATTGATGTGTAGGAGCTCTTTTTATCATAATGTAAGCCTTTTGTTTATAATACGAATGTCAAATATTTTCTCGCAGTTTATCTTTTGACTTTTTGATGATTTTTACTATGAAGAAAAATGTGCTTTATTTTTATATAATTGAGAATTAATTTTTTTGTAGCTTTTAGGGTCCAAGTCATGATTAGTTTGTCTTCATGCCGAAGTCCTACTCCCAATTGACTAGTTGCCTTTCTCAGAACTTGAGGGTATTTTTCGTAAGATATACAGCTAAAACTACCCACAGTATTTTATATGCCAAGGTACAATTTCACTGTCATTCAATCAAATATCTATATGCCAGGGGCTACTTAGAGTATATAAGATACAATTCCTATCTTTCAGGACCTAGATTCTAGGGAACAGACACACAAGCAATGACTGCCACCCTGTAGGGAACAAGCTAGAATAGAGAAAGAAATAGGTAGGCTATCAAATGGGGAACAGCTTCCTCTCCAAGAGTGAATGTTACGGAAAAGCTGTGAGACTATAACCATGTCACTGGGTTTTGAAGGCTATATAAGAGTTTTCCAGATAGACAAGAACAGACAGGAAATATCAGGCAGAGGGAATAACATGGTATCAGAAATCACATAATTAGCATTCTGAATCCTGTTCATTATTGGTATCAAAACAAGTAAATTAAGTGATAGCATGGTACCACTAAGTGATTGAACACTGGTTCCAAATTTTCTTGGTCCTCAGATAAAAAGCAAAAGTTTTCCTTAGCTTGGATATAATATCCGGTGTTTATTCTAGCAAGAAGGAAAGCATCTGCTGCTAAGACACAGTCACTTATGAATGACATGCTACAGATGTCAGGCCAGGAAGTATGTCAGCAAGGCACATGCTGCTTGCTGGTGACTCTCTGGAGTGCTGTGCTGGGTAGGACACAGTGGGCCCAGCAGGAAGGCATTGTAGTCACGTCTGCCATGGGTTTTAGAGGGGTACAATTACAGCACGCATGCCATTCGGTTATATTCAATACCTGAGTTAGTTGGGCCTGGCCTTTATCTACAGCTCCATCCCCAACTAAAAGAAGGACTGTCTCCTAGCACAACAACAGGGGACACATTCATGCCACACAGTCAAGTTCTAGGGGTGCCACTCATAAGGAATCAGTGTAAATGGTGCTTCCGGATACTGTACAATATAGTATCGACTAAAGCTCTGCTTCACTTTACATGACAAACCACCTAAAACTCATATCTACATTTCTCTGCAGGCCTGTTCCATTCTTGTTTTTATTAAGAGCCAGTTTCCTCAACTTTACCAGTCACATGACAAAACATGTCCACCAGAAGTCCACTCAGTTTCCCATCTTGAAGTTCAGACACCCAGACCAAAACTGGTTTCTCTCAGTTTCACGTCCAAAGCCCCAGGGAAGGATTCTGATTGGCCCAGCTTGAATCTAGACCCACCCTCTGGACCAATCAACTATGGACCATACTTTACTAATATGGAAACTTTCACTGTAATTCTGTGGATGGAACGTAAAGGAAGAAAAGTTCTCAGAAATGGGATTCTCATTACACAAAACAGTAAATGTATATTTACTGTCAAATCTCACTTAAGGACAGGGATGCATTTTGAGAAATGCGCCTGTGGGTGATTTTGTCATTGTGTAAACAGCATAGAAAATACTCACGCACACCTAGGCTCAATGGCAAAGCCTATTGCTCCTAGGCTATAAACCTGTATAGCACGTTACTATAGTGAATACTATAGCCAATTGTAACACAATGGTAAATATCTGTGTATCTAAACATATCTAATCATAGAAAAGGTACAGTAAAAATGCAGTATAAAAGATAATGGTACACCTGGATAGGACACTTACCATGAATTCTGATTGGCCCAGCTTGTATCTAGACCCACCCTCTTGCAGGACCGGAAGTTCTCTGGGTGAGTCAGTGAGTGAGTGAGCAAGTGAGGAGTGGTGAGACAGCCTAGGACATGACTGTCCACTACTGTAGACTTTATAAACACTGTCCACAAGCCTACCCACTGCTTCCTACCGATAGGATCAGAAATAGAACATCGAAGCCGTCCATGCTGCTCCATGAACAGGGATGGGGGCTGGCTTGACTGGCTGAGTAAGGTGCAGATCACCGTAATAGTTGACTGTCAGGAAGAAGTGAAAGGTGACCTGAGTGTCAGTAGGAATGAAAAATTAACATGGAGAGATACAGGAACATAGGGGACTGTCATGACAGTGTGGTTTGGGCTATTTTATGTTGAAGCAGTGGTCAGATTAAGGAACTTTGTGGTAGTCATGAAAAATTTTTTTTAAAGAGGGTGTTTAACGTGGAGAAGGTATAGAACTGAGGACTCCCTCCATATGTTGACTTTGGAGATTTGTTTTTGGTTCCATTGACCCTCTTTGGCACAATGGGCTCTCTCTGGAATTGACATGATGGATGAAATAAAACTTATCGATGCTTTACATCATTACAACCTGAAACTATTTCCCAAGTGCAGGGACGGGCTGGCTCCGCACTGCCCAGAAAGCTTTGACTGAAGTGGCCATGGCACTTAAGGTCGCTCCTATGGACCTGTGTCCTTGTTATGGGATCTTAGGTCCTCAACAAAGAATTTCACTAATGTTCTCTGCACACCCTCAAGTTAGATTTGGGGACTATAGTGTCCTATGGATAGCTAGTGATGTGAGTGGGCGTGCGATGGGAAGCAGGGTCCTCTGCCTGAAACAGGTCCGTGGCTGGCTGACTGGGATGTAATCTGTGCGCTCACAACTGAGGTGCTGTGAGTGAGAGGGAATCTATGCTTAGGAGCCACAGATATTGCTCCCGTCACAGAAAAAGATTCCTCCTGAACAACGTGTTCTTCAATTTCTTGCAGGAAATTCAGCTGTATTATAATCTTATGGGACCACCATTGTCTATCCAACTCATGACTGCATAGGTTCTTCTAGGGCAGGGTCTATGGATTATTTGTCTTTGGTCACTTTATAAAACTTGCACATAATTGGGGTCCCTCACATATTTTATGAAAAAACCAGGCACCTTTTGTTGGATGATGAATGAATGAATACAGGTATTGTTCCCATTTTCATGAGGTTAGCTCAGAGAAGTATATGGCCTGGAGAAATACATAAGTTATAGTAATCAACTAGAATTTAGGTTTCTGGTTATAAACAAGACTTTTTCCACTACAGGAAGGATGTCAAATGGAGTCTTATAAAAATGTAGGTGATATGGTAGAATAAAACAAGCTTATGCTTTGGAACAAACAGACCCAGCAAGCTGGCTTCTGTCACGTCGCTTAACCTTTCTGAGCCTGTGTATTCATCAGTAAAGTGAATGCGGTGTCATCTACAGCATGAAGATGTTATGGGGCACAAATCAATACGGGGTGTCAGATGTCTGGCATAGCTATTAGATGTTCAAGAAATGTTAATTCTGTTTCCTTTACATAGTAATTGACAGATTGATCTGGGTCTTGCCTGGAGTTATTTCTCAATTATCCAGCTAACCTTTATGTCTGCATGTCGTCCTAATTGGACCCTCCCATTGTTGATTTTTTTAGAAGGTAGACTCTGAGAAGCCAAAAATTATGTCTGTATAACCTACTCTTTTTCAAAGAATACTAAGAAAAGGGACGGACAGTGCTTTGTAAGCACACTGTTTGATGATGACACTATCTGGAATCCTGACCCATTCCTCTACCTGGTCTCCTCACAGATGCTTTCCAACCCATGCTCTACAAATGATTTTAAATCAAAGATTTTTAAGTCAAATTTACTATATTTCTCTACTTCTTAAAAGGACTCAAAGGCTTCTCATTGCTCTTAGTATAAAATCCAAAGTCCTTAACACGGCCATAAAACTCTGTGAACTGGCCTGTCTCCCTGCCTCACTGCTCCCCCTCAGTCTCTGAGCCCTGGCCACAGTGGGCTCCCATCAATCCCTCTTCTCTGCTCCCTCCAGCACGGGGCTTTGTCACAGGCCACTTCCTCAGCCTGGAATGCTCTCCTCCTCCAGGCCCATTCACCTAACTCCTCATTCAGCTTACTTCCTTAGGGAAACCTGACCTAATCCCTTTTGATCTAAATTCAGTCCCTCTCGTAGCCCTAAGTAGCTTATAGCCCCTTTCCTGTGCTACTGTAACTTACATTTATTTATCTAATTATCTGTGTCACTACTAAATGGTCCACTCCATGAAAACAGGCACTGTGTCTGTTTTTTCTCACCACATTTCCCCCACATTGAGCACAGTTACCCGCTACATTGCAGATGTGCAGCCAATATTGGTTGAATAAATGAATATTGAACCAAAACATGACCAACAATGTATTAGTTACTTATTGCCGCATAACAAAATACTCTAAAACATGGCATCTTCAAACAACAATAATCATTCCTTACCTCTCGTAGTTCCTGTGCATCAGGGGTTGGGTAGTGGCTTACTGAGCGTTTTTGCGTTAAGTCATTCATGAGGTTGTAGTCAGACGTCAGTGGGGACTACGTCATCTGCAGGCTCATCTGAGGCTGGAGATCTGCTTCCAAGGTGGCTCCCTCACAAGGCTGACAAGTTGATGCTGGCTCTTGGCAAGAAGTTGCAGTTCTTCCTCATGTGGGCCGCTCTACAGGGTTTCTTGACGGTCCTCACGACATGGCAGCTGGCTTCCACCAGAGAAAACTATCCAAGTGTGCAAGCCAGGAGCTGCAATTTAAAATCGCATACACTGACCGCTGCAGTATTCTATTGGTCGCACGGGTCAGCTCTGCTTCGTGGTGGGACTACACAAGGCCATGAATACCAGGAAGCTCGGATGATTGCCAGCCATCTTGGAGGCTGGCTGCCGCAAATACCTCTGCTCAACACGCACATTTTAAGACCCCTGGTGTATGAAACAGTTGTACAAAGGAGGCAGGGCATCATTCCATTAAGCTTCTCTACCTCCTAGATCTACCCTTGGTTGCCAAATTCAGAAACTCTAGTGAAAGTCCTAAAAGGTGACCTTCTCATACAGGTAGAGCTAATTAGGTTGGTGCAAAAGTAATTGCGGTCTTTGCAATTATTAACCTTTTAAACTGCAAATACTTTTTTCCCCATAGATAAATATTTTCATTTATTTTTTTAATTATTATTTTCAGGTGTCCAAAACAATGTAATAGTTAGACATTTGTACCCCTCACAAAGTGATAACCCCCTCCCCCATCCACTACCCCTCTGACATCACACACAGCCGTTACATTTCCACTGTCTCTATTCCTAATGCTGTACTCTACATCCTGAGACTGTATATATATCAAATTATAGTTGACATTCATTATGATTCAGCTTCATGTGTACAGTGCAGTGGTCAGGCACTTACACAACCCATGAAGTAGTCTCCCTAATAAAACAAGTGTCCATCGGATACCCTACAAAAATCTTTACAACAGTCCCAAACTGTCTTTCATATCCCCATGGCAATCTTGTGGTTACCGGTTGTGCTTTCTAAACCCCTCACCTTCTCCCTCATCCCCACCCCGCCTCCCATTGGTAGATGACTGGATTAAGAAACTGTGGTACATTTATACAGTGGAGTATTACTCGGCCATAAAGAACAATAAAATCTTACCATTTCCAACGATATGGATGGACCTAGAGAACATTATGCTAAGTGAAAGAAGTCAGACAGAGAAAGACAAATACCATGTGATCTCACTTATATGTGAAATCTCAAGAATAGAAGAAATGAACAAACTAATCAGAAAAGTCTCAGAGATATAGAGAAAAAACTAAGGGTTGCTAAACCGCGATTACTTTTGCACCAACCTAATAACAAGTTGCGGCCCCCCCAAAGCCTCTGCCCCATTAGAGTGAGTCACATTCATTTTCCTACTATATCACTTACCTACTGCTGCATAACAAATTACCGCAAAGTGTAACAACACACATTTATCATCTCACAGTTGCTGTGCGTCAAGAATTTGGGCACAATTTAGCTGGGTCCTCTGGCTCAGGGTCTGTCTCTCGAGGCTACGATCAAGGCGTGGGGCTGGGAGCCACACTCATCTCATGGCCCCAGTAAGGCAGTTTCAGTTTTGCACAGGCTGTTGAGTTAAGGGCGTCAGTTTCTCACTGGCTGTTGCCCAGAGGCTGTCCTCTTGGCCACATGGGCCTCTCAATATGACACATCAGGACAGCTGACTTCATTAAAGTGAGCAAGTGACAGAGTGCTAGCAAGAAGGAAATCACAGTCTTTTGTGACCTAATCTTGGAAGTGATATCCCATCACTTTTGACGTATTCTCTTTCTTTTTCCTTACTGGCTTTGGTGTTGTTGTTGTTTCAGTTTATTTAAAATTCTTTTGTTTTATTTCAGTTATTATTGGTTTTTCCTTATTTTGTTTGCTGTATTCTCATCATGAGAAGGCAGTAGGTTCAGTCCACATTCAAGGAGAGGGGGTCACACCACAGAGCGAATACCAGGAAGCTGGGCTCCCTGGGGGCCACTGGCTCACAAGGTCCCCCCAAAGCTCCCTGAGTTAAGCAGTGTCTCCCTGCTTAGCAGAGACTTCCATGTCACATGTCATCCCAGTTTTACTATTTCCTTCTCCTTTGGGGCCAACTCTATAGATAGCCTAACCTAGAGTTTCAATTGACATTCAATATTATTTGATATTAGTTTCAGGTGTACAATGTAGTGGTGAGACATTTATATAATTTATGAAGCGATCTTCCCTGTTAGTCTGGTACCCACCTGGCACTACATATAGTTATCACACTTTTTCTCTTTTCTTAAAAGAACAGACAAAAAAAAACTATAGTTTTTCTGACTTCACACGTAATACAGGCTCATTGTGCAATTCCAACAATGCCAAAATATAAAAGCTATAAATAAAAGTCCCCTAGCATTCCGCCCATATCCCAGAGATAAGTGATATCAATACTTCCAATACAGGTGCTGACATCATATTCTTATTAATTTACCCAAAAGGTATCAAACTCTTCTTCAGGTTTGTGTTTTGTGTTGTGTTGTTTTACTTCACATAGTTCAGCCATCTTGTGATATCATCACATAGATCTACCTCATTCTATTCCTGTACACATTTATCATTATTTAGTCACTCCCTTCCACGGGGTCACTTAGATTTTCAAAAAATTCTTACCTATTATAATATAAACGTTGCTGCAATGTATATATGTGCATATGTGTGGGGGGAGGGGGTATATTTGTATATTTGCATAGTTCCGCAGAACAGTTCTCTAGAAGAAGAATGCTGAATCAAAGCATATTATGAGTGTATTACAAGATGTTCTCCAGAAAGGTTGTACCAATTTCAACTGTTCCAAAGCTGACAGTGAGCATTTGTCAGAGTGAAAAGTCCTGGGTGAATTGGTCTGTTGTCTTTTGCGGGGACCCAAGACCCTGTTGATTGTGGGAACATCTGAAAGCAGTGGGAGAAAAATTCCTCTGTCAAAGGCCACGGTTACAAACACAACACCTCAGATCGATTCTCAACTGATTCTGATTCTGACTCTGCTTGGTGTCTCTGCTACTTCCTGGTGAGGAAATGAAGCTGTGTGGGCCTCATCTACGTAACTCAGCCCACACCACGAGGAGAGTGACACTGAGATGGCTGGGTGTCACAACACTTCTCATCCAGGGCAGGACACTCACGTGACCAATGAATCTGGAACAGACCCACTGATACTCCCATCTGCGTCTTACAGAGGTCACTGGTGATGAAGTTCCCTCCCAAGCAGATGGAGGGGACCCTGCCGGGTCTCTGGGCTGGGTAGGTTCCTTGGTGGAGACTTTCTGACCCACAGTCTTAGCCAGGGTGGGAGGAGCTGGGGAATTCAAAAGCCAGAAACCCCAATAAACAGCTGGCACCTAAAGTCAGACCATTCTGTGTACAAATGCAGCTTCTATGTGTCCCAGTTACAAGACTATACTCACCATCTCCCATAAAAAGGGAGCACTCTGGTGGTGGTGACACGGGTGGACACACGGGTAATAATTCATTGAGCTGTACACGTCCTATGTGAATATTTTACTACATGTAAATTATGCTTAAGAGAAAGGAGGAGAGGGAGGGAGGGAGAGAGCATAAAAGAGAAAGAAAAAAGGGACGAGAAGGGGAGGCAGAGTCACTAGGGGACAAGGTCTCACAGTGCATCCTACCTGCCCCGCCCTAGTGCACCTCTCCTCAGGATGCCGTGAGAACAAAGGACCTATAGACCTTCTGCCCCGAGTTCCAGCCGCTCATGTGGGCCCTGAGTCCTTTGCTCAGCAATGGTGCACCCATCATTCAGTCAACAGTACTAGGGGTGGAGTAACAGAAAATGAGCATTGCACAATAACAGCATGGGCTTATGTAACATTGTGAAGTATTAATGGATGATGTCCTCCCCTCATCCTCCTTTGTATTTTGTGACCTTCACCTCCACCCCACCCCCACCCCCTGCCTGCAGAGAAATAGGAGGCTGCCATCAGTCTCATAGGAGAATTGTCATGATGGAGCCAGAGAAGAAAGACCAAATTGTTGGCTTTTAAATTCAACAGCAATGGTCCTGATGTAACACGGAAAGATAGGATGGAGGGAGGGAGAACGTTTGTTGAGCCAGTCTCCTCCACTCTCCACCATCCTCCCCCTTCCAAACGCCTTCTTCCCTGCTCCCACCCTCCCCACCTGAGAAGATAAAGGGAGAGAGACCAGCTAGATGGGGACTCATAGGAGAGATGCTGAAAGCCATTATCTCCAGGAAGCAGCTGGCTTCAAAAGGAGAAGATGACAGACCCTTAGAAGAGTTTGGGAATTTCAGAGTAGGGGAACTTGAGCAAGTTTCAACTGCACATGTCTAAGTATGCCTAGAACTGAGTAGGTTTATGTTTTCTGCCACCAAAAGAAAAAGAGAACTGAAAGTAGA
The DNA here is from genome assembly GCF_036562045.2 of Rhinolophus sinicus. Lineage (NCBI taxonomy): Eukaryota > Metazoa > Chordata > Mammalia > Chiroptera > Rhinolophidae > Rhinolophus > Rhinolophus sinicus. Next base: position 12,433,933 of record NC_133766.1, on the reverse strand, counting down.
GACTTTGGAAAAATACAAACTTCTTTTTGCCTATCTGTATTAGTGGGAAGATGCATATTTGCTACAGAAATACAATTCTCTGGAGTGGATGTTTTTGTGTCCTATATCACCTTGATCACGAAAATGCATTTTTATACGCCTAGAAACCATACATGTGTTCTAACTGGACAGTTAAGGGGGAAAAGGGGGGATAGTTATGGCTTCGCTCCTCTGGAGATTTTCATCCAGGGTCAGCTCAGACCCTGAATGGGAAAAATAAACGGCACTAGATTTCCCCCGCTACCCCGGCCAAGAAAGATGTTTCCCAGGCCCCCGTGCCCAGGCCTGCCAGACCAAATCAGGAAAAGAGAACCACCGGACAATGAGGTTCATTTCACAGCCCCTCTTCCTTCCTCATCCCTGAATGTGACTCAGGGCACACCCAGAAACTGGATGAGGGACAGAGGGTTCTGTTTGTTTAACAAGTGCCTCCAGATGGCCTGATAAGGATCAAGCAAAAAGAGACTATGAAGGAAGGGCTCCCCTAAGCTGCATCTACCACTTGGGCCCCTGGACCCCTTCTCTCCTTCCCTTTCCCACATCCCAGCTTAACCTTGGCCTTCCTTATAAGTGGAAATGTCTCTCTTGTTCCACCTGGGCATGGATAGTTCAGTTCTGACAGATGAACTAGGAGATCAACTAGCCAAAGGTCACAGCTAGGGCGCTTTTTTTGTTGGTGGTTTTTTTCAAGTTCACAGGGAGCAAATGAACTTAAGATTCTATGGTTTTCCCCTCCCCAAATGTGTGCTTGGTGAACGGAAGGATGGCGTAATCAGCTGGAATGCAGAAACCTTACCTTAGATAACTCAAATGGTTGGGAAATAGTTTCTAAAGCAAGAGCTATGATGATAACCAATCACAAGGTGGCTGGAGAGTTAGCAAACTTGACTGAAGAGAGAGAATCATTTGAGGCCTAGACAGGGGTTTTAGATTTCACGCCTTATAAGAGGCACAGAACAACTTATTGAAAGCCAGGTGGCTGTAAGACAGCCAAACAAAAAAATAGACTCCCTTTGGTTCACCGAAGATGACACATTGGGAACAGCCAATCTGCTGAAATACTTTTAATTGTGAAAGAAGACAGCATTAATTTGAATATATTTGCTCAAAGTCCTAAGAATTGAAGCCTAAGCCATTTTCATCTTCTGGAAATGGTGTCCAGGCCACACAAGGCAGAGCTTATTTTCATATGGCCTGGTCTGGTTCTAATTGTTTTATCCTAGCTCTTCTTGTCATCGCCAATCACAGATAAGTTTTTTTCAGGGCAAGGATCTTGACCTAGCCTTTGCTTATGAGGCCGCTAGAGTATGCAAATTGGGCTTTGTCATTATTGGAGGACTGAACTAAGCTTGACATCAACCCAATTTCACTTCTTCTTTTCTTTTCCTCAGTTAAAACAACAACCAGTGTGAAGATTGATAAGAAAAGGATTATAATGTGATTTAGACCACAGTTAATGCAGAGATTCAGCGTCGTGACTTTTTGCCTGAACAAAATGAAAGCGAATTGCTGGACCTTAAATTGCTTAATTTAGAACACGAGTAGGAGAACATAAAGAGCCAATTTGTTCATCACTTGCCTGGAACTGAGTAGAAAGCATCTGGTTCTGAAAGCTACTTTACGGTCATCTAAACACATGTTTTATTCCTCAGAATTCTACCTTAAGAAAAAAACAAAAAAGCAAAAAAGCCGTCTATAAAACGACACTTCCTCTTTGTAGACTGCTCACTCCTCTTCCTCAGGCCTGGACGGCAGGACTCCGCTCAGTTTCTGGGTCTTCCAGCTGGTACCCAGGTTGCTATAGAGATCCTAGGAGTGGACTCCAGAGTGAACAGTTGTCTGAGGAGTCTTTGCTTGGGGCCTGAAAACAGCTCAGTGGGAGCAGCAGCAGATGACACAGATTTTTCCAGAGTTAAAATGAAAGCCTCAGGGAGCAAGGATTTGCCTGCTTCTTTCCCAGGCAGAGAAAACCTAGTGAAGAGTTGGTCTCCATCTGACTTTGGCAAATGACCTCAGCAGTACTCTAGTTGTAGTTTCACAAATCATCTCAGGAAAGTCCCACCGGCACGGATAATCTGCTCCCCTGCCCACCCTTCTGTCAAAGTACCCCAGCCTGAGCCAGGGAAGAATTCTGGGACCCCTCGGTTAACCCCATGGGATTTGAGAAGGCCCCTGGGCCCAGAGTGATGGCTAAGGGGATAGATGGAGCTGCAGGCCCGGTTCCCTTCAGCTAAAATGTGCTTGAGGCTGAAAAACATGGGACCAGCTCCTTGGGAGACAAAATCTCCACAGCTGACAAAGGAAGAACACAGGACTATGCCAGGGATTCCAAATTCCAAACGTCTCAGACATTTTTTTTTTAAAGCTGCCTATTTTTTGTATCTATTTTGATATTTATTTGCTTTTACAGAAACTTATTTGGGGGTCACAAGATGAAGAAATATTTCCAGTTTATTTAAATATTTAAAAAGTTCAGAGAACAAGGCTGTAAGGCAGAGTGCCCTGGCCGGCCCTCATGCTGATGGAAGCCCCCACCTCCCTGGCTCCCAGCCTCCTCTTCCCCAGCTGCTGAGGTCCACCCTTACTCCCCTCTGCACTCTGCCTGCTTTGGCCCAGCTGTTTCTTATAGGACTTGCTTGTCCCATGGTCAGTTTTATGTCAGGGGAGACTCAGTTTTTGGTGGACTGACAGGTCCCAGACCAGTAACTTTAAAGCAGAAAGTGACAGCTTTTGTATTTGTGTCAGCAAAACTTGAGTCTATCAGATCGTGGGTCAGAATTTTAGGAGACCTCTAAAGATCAAATCATCCACTACCTCTAAGCAGCATTAAACCATTCCTGAAGGAAAAGATCCCTGTTTTTTAATTGTTTTTGTTTGTTTGTTTTTTATAAGGAAAAAACAAAACAAGTTTACAGCTGAAACATCTTTGCTATCCTTTGGATTCTGAGAAAGAAAAAAAATTGCCCAAGAGTATTCAGAATAGGTAAAAGGCTGCTGAGGTGGCAATTTCTCTTTCCCTCTTCTTTACTGAGTATGAATTGGTTTGGAGCCAGATAGACCTGGGTATAATCCTGGTCATTTATGAGCTCTGCTCCTTGAACAAGTGACTTAAACTAAGACTCAGCTTTGTTTACTATCAGTGGGTTTCTATAAGGAGTAAATGATGCACATCAAGTACTTAAAGCTTCCTTGGCACATAGTAGGAACCCCATAGAGAGGAACTGTTAGTAGTATAGTTGCTAGCACTGCTCCTGCCTCTGAAGGATGTCAGCCTCTGTACCTACAGCAATTAGATACATAATTGTCCTTACAGGGAACCTTCTGGACTCCTGCTCATCTTTGGGCAACCACAATGGCCGACAGGTAGTAACACTGAGAAGTTGTAGGAGAATGGGCTGGGAGGGTCCAGCTAACTTTTGACGAAGATCTGAGAACGATATACTCCCAGTTGGCCATTGGTTTCAGCCCTCTGTTCCCTAACTTTCTCTAAGATAAAGTGGGAATGTGGTTGGACCCATGCCCTTCCCACTTTTAGATACCTGCTAGGGGAAGACTTTTGCTGGTTGGTTGCAGACATTACTTCTCTCCCACGTCTACACTGCCTTTGAAGCACATCCGCCATCGACACTTTGTGTTCAGAGGAGAGGAAGTCCATGTGGAAATATCTGGAAACCATTTCCCTCAGGTCTCAACCCCTTGCAGTTGGAGTCTGAAGAACTCTGTGTCCCTGCTACTTGACACAAACCCCTTCCCTTGGACCCCAGGTGTATTTGACTTATTTGGTGAAGTTTAGGAAATGAGTTGGGATTTAGCCTAATTTGGATGCTTAGCTCTGTTCAGGAGGAAGGCAGTAAGAGCTTATGCAGAAAGGAGAAGAAAAACACATTTCATCAGTGGGAAGGTGTTACTACAGACCAAGGTTTCAGAAAGACTCTTGAACCTGCATGGGGTTCAAGGCCAGTCGAGGAGTCACTCCAGCTGGAAACACCAGGGACTCCAGAGACTCTTATCTTTGATTCCTCCTCCCCTTTATCTCCAAGTGCAAGACCTCATTTATTCACACCCTTCCTGTCTTCCTGTGGCTGCCTTAGCGTTATTTCTTGTCTGAAATATTGTAATATTAATAGGTTCTTAATTTGTTTCGTTGCCCTAAGAACCATATCGCTACCCATTTCCCCATCTGCTTTTCAGGATTTGGTGTCCCAATAGACAGGATGGAAGGAGAAAGCAGGAGAGAGTCTGGAAGAACCGTGGTATAAGAAATATAAGGCATGATCAAACAATGCAGTGAATGTTTAAACTGAAAAAAAATGATTACAGTAAAAGACATATTGCCATTAATCCCCCTCAAAATACTCCCCCTCGCTTCAAGCACACTTGTCCTATCGCTCTTGCCACTTTCTGAAGCAGTTCTGGAAGTCCTCTTTCATGAGTATCTTTTGTTACGCTGTCGTGGCTGCCTCAAGGTCCTGAGTTGATTCAAAATGTTTCATTTTGACTTTGGGGAAGAGCCAGAGGTCATACGGTGCCAGGTTCAGTAAATAAGGTGGATGAGCACACACCGTAATGGTTTTATTTGACAGAAATTGCTGTACCAGAAGTGATGTGTGACACGGAGCCTTTCTGTTGTGATCACAAAATAGGGTGAATGCTGCTGCCAAGTGCCATCCCAACAGAAAGGCAGGGAACTTCAATACGGGAAGCGGTGCATCGAAGCTTAGTAACACTGTGACAAGTTTCAACTTGTTCAGTGAAATCAGTTGGGTGTGAGCTATGGTTGAGAGAAGGTGTGTTTCAAAGCATGCTGTAAATCATGGATCAAGAACAACTCATTAGCATGAAGTGGACAAATGGTTTCATCCTCCATCATGACAATGCTCCATGTCACACATCACTTCTGGTACGGCAATTTCTGTCAAATAAAAACATTACAGTGTGTTCTAATCCACCTTATTCACCAGATCTGGCACCGTGTGACTTCTGGCTCTTCCCCAAAGTCAAAATGACCATGAAAAGTAAACATTTAGAATTGACTCAGGACATCAAGGCAGCCACGACAGTGCAACTAAAGACACTCATGAAAGAGGACTTCTAGAATAGCTTCAGAAAGTGGCAAGAATGACAGGATAAGTGTGCTTGAAGCAAGGGGGAGTATTTTGAGGGGTATTAATGGTAATGTGTCTTTTATTATAATAATTTTTTTAAACATTCACCATATTGTTTGATCACACCTCATAGATGTCCCACCTACAGCTTGTAAGCAGACAATCTGAAAAGATAGGCAGGGAAGTATAAAAACTCTAGTTAGTGGAAAATTACAATAGATTCTAAAGCAGGAAGTTCAGTGTTTTGTGTAAAAGGGGACTTCCACAACACTTAATAGTCCTAGACCGAGTGTCATGAATTTTATGTTTAATTGCACCCCAGTGTAATAAACCATCTGCAAAGCTTTTGTGTGATAAGAATTCTAAGAAATACATGGCTACAAACTTGAGAGCAGACAAACCAGAAGCCAAGAAAAAACTGAGTGGAGCTTGGACAGAAGTGGAATTGAGAGTCCAAGGGTCTGGCTGAGGAGGTGGCACCCAGCATGCGCTGAGACTTTTGCTCAGAGCAGCCTGGAGTAGGAGGGAAGGAATGGCCAAACAGAGAATCAGCACCCCACGAAGCAAACAAAGAATACTTGTTCATTTTTCTGTCATAAATTTGGAAATCCAAAAGCACCCACTGCATTCAGCAGCTGGTTGACACTTTTACATAACATTTTATTTCAATCTCAGGGTAAACCAACAAGTTAGGCACCGTTCTTATACCTATTTTGCAGATAAGGAAATGGAGGGTCTTGAGAATTGGAGTGACTTATGAAACTTTGCTTAGGAAGTCCATGACAGAGCCAAGATTTGAATCCAGGATTTCTGGCCCCACGATGCTTCCTTGGTTAAAACGGGATGAGAGAGGACCACAGATGGTTAAGTGCTTCCAAGGAACTCAGGGGCATGGCTGGGGGCAGAAGTCACTGAGGCACCTCCAAACCCTGACTCTGACCAGCGAAGGCTCCCTGGAAAACCTAGGGGGACTTGGAAACAGGTTCCCAAATGCCCTCCTCTGGAATGATGCTGGGAATGTCTGCTGAGGAAGTCTATGATAGATGTAGGACAAGAATAGAAGGTGTCAGCAGAGGGGGCTCCAGTTCACAGCAGATGTGGCCAGGATTTAGGCTCCACAGATGGCCGCAGCAACTTTCAGGAGCAATAGGACACAATCTGTCAGGGGTGGCAGGAGGAGGGAGAGACCATGTGTGTCTGACATTTAATACAGGACTGATTACAGAATTTGCAGGGCCCTGTGCAAAATGAAAATGTGACCTCTTGCTCAGAATTATTAAGAGCCTCAAGATGGTGACAGCAGAGAATTAAATTAAACCAAGCATGGAGACATTCTAAGCCTGGGGTCCTGTGTGACTGCACAGGTCACATGCCCTATTATATTTGCATCTGGCTTCACTTCCAACTGCCATTGTAACTGTGTTTCGGGAAGAGGAGTGTTGAAAAAAAGAGGTGCTATAAGCAGAACAAAGATTCTGACTTCTCTTTCTTCCCCAAATTCACTCAAAATAGCTGAATTATAATAGCCACCTTTATCAAGAAGGCACTCTGTTCTAGGCACTTGACTCCTCCCACAAAACACCTTCCTACATAAGAAAAGTGAGGCTGCAAGAGGCTGTAAGACCCACAGCCAGCTAGAGGAAAGTCAAAATTCAAACACAGGCCTCTGGACTCCAGATTTCCCCCCTCTGGACATTTCCTCTACTTTTGAACCCTGAAATAAATGGAGATTTTAGGAGCTTCTGGCAGGAACACAAATAGTCCCATACTAGGTCAGTGTTTATATGTAACTTTCATAATTTTTAGTCATATTTTCAATCCATATATGTTACTATTTACCTAATATTGTCCTTTCATTAATTTTAAATTTTTAAATAAAGTTTAGCTTTCTTATAAAATACAGTAACTGTGACATTGTAGGTTTGGTGTGCCAGCTATACAATTTTTTTTCTAATACACATTAAAATAAATAAACTCTCTGTCCCATCTATTCTACTTTAACAAATACTTTCACGGATGTGTGAGATGATATACACACAAGAAGATTCACTGCAATGTCGTTATGATAGCATATAATTGGAAAAGGCCTGACTATCCCTCAACAGGGAACTGGTTATATGAAGGAAACTACACAGCCATAGAACAAAGCAGGAAGTTCTTTACATGCTGATAAGGAACTATTGTTGAGAGAAAAGAGCATAGTGCAAAATTGTGTAGGTATAAATGGGGGGAGACAGGAGACAGGGTCTCCATCTTACATGCTTAAAATCTTTTCTGAGAGGAGAGTGCCAATACACTAATATAAATGGTTCCTATTGGGTGGGAAGAATTAGGCAGCGATGGAGGAAATTTTACCATATTTGTGGAACCATGTGACTGTACTATTTGTCCAAAATATTAAATGAATTAAAATAATACAATAATTGTTATGATAGAAATGTTCATCCATGTATGGCCTAAAATCATTTTAGGAGTCATCAGAAGTATGTGTCCCTATCTGGGGATATTACTGCTCTGGTGGGTTGGACACTGTACTCCACACTCCACCCATGTGCTCACATGATTGGGGTGAGAGCTTTGCTGTACCAAACAGGTGAAAAGTCCTGGACAGGGTAAGCCAACCCTAGTGCCGAGAAGAAAGTGGAAGAACCCTGCTACTAAGAAAGACTCTTCAGGACAGAGATCCAAATGGCAGAGCAGATAAACACTGTGCCTGCTTTCTTCCATGAACACATCAAAATTACCACTAAATTATAGAGCAGTCAACCTGGACAGCAATTTGAAGTCTAGCTGAATAGAAATTTTATAACTATGTATATAAAGAAGAAGCCATGTCGAGACTGGTAGGAGGGGCAGAGACGAGGAACAGGCTGATCCCAAACCTCCATGTGGCCGTTGAGAAGCAGGAAGGATATCTCAGCCATGGAGGTTCTCACCCCTGGAGGAGCAAGGGACAGCCCCAGCCCCACACCAGGCTTCCCGCCCTGGAGTACTAGTACTGGGAAGAGGAGCCCTCACAACATCTGGCTGTGAAAAACAGCGGGGATTCCCACCATCTGAGTGGGATGGAAGGCTGCAGGAGACCCAGATGTCCCCTTAAAGGGCCCGAGCACAGACTCACTCGCTTGCAGGCACTCACCTTGGGTTCTGGCAGAGGGATGGTGACTCAGGGAGCATTGGAGGCATATGGGGGGCAGACTGAGGTGTGTGGCTGCAGTAAGAGGACTGGAGGACAGTTGCCATTTTCCCTGTGTGGGGTCCTTCTCCTGTGCAGCTGGAGAGGGGTACCATCTTTCCTGTATTGAGCCCGCCCTACAAGACTAAACCTGAATCTGATTGGCCTGGTGAGCTCCACTCTTCCGCCCTGCTAACTTTGCTGGGATCACGCCCCCACCCAACTTGTGCACTGCTAGAGGCACTTTCTCCCAAGTAGCCAGCCCCATCCACATTGAACTTTTTCTTGGGAAACTATCGGAGCCTGTGGGCCCCAGGCAGGTGGCGACTGACCTCGTTATGCACTGAGACTTTTGCTGAGTAGCTCCAGGCTCAGCACTGGCACCAAACCAGAGTCTACATTAACCTGGTGACCACAACTCTTCCTACTCTAGTGACTACCTGAGACCCTGCCTCATACAACTTGCACAAGGCTTTATCAGTGGCTGAATCTTAAGGAATCCAGCAGGTGGCAGCAGGCCTTGGGGTGTCCTGATATTTTGCAGAGAGCTAAAGTGAGGCTGAGTACTGGTAGCATCTGTCCTTGGTTCAGAGCATGGCCTTCCCACACACCTCCAACATTAGCACAGGCAGCAAACAACTGCGGATCACTTTGTAGCTCCTACCAGATAGTCCACAGCTGGTCACAGGCAGTGGCTGACCTGGGGCTACACCAGAGGCCCTCCCAAGAGGCCCCAGAAACAACATACTTGGAGGTTGGCTTCAGACCACAGCAGAACATTGCCCAATTAGCCCCACAAGCAGCACACACAAAGGGCAGTCTCAACAGGCATGAGGGTCTGTTGGGGCAAATCCAACAGTGGGGTAAGCTGCCCCTCTCCCCCAGCAACCCATAAGCTGTGGACATGGCCAAAACCACAGCCACTCAGCCTGAGGTTCAACACCACCCAGTGACATTCCAATAGAAATCAAGGCTCAACTATAACAAAATGGTACACACAACCCATACAAGGGACACACCTAGAACACCCAGAGCAGGTGACCAGGGGGAATATGCTAGGGCCCCACAGAACCCCTACTACATAGGGCCACCAAGCAAGACTGGGAGACATAGAGGAGCTATCTATCTACTTAATACTAGAAACAAACACAGAGGGGCAGCCAAAATGAGGAAACAAAGAAATACATCCCAAATGAATTACATAACTTCCTGGTCTACCTTTCAGTGAAGTTTTCTCAAAAAAGCAGAAGAGTTTGCTTCGACCCAACTTGTTTTTAGTAAACTCACACTAGTTCCTAAAGGTCCCAGCTTCCATTTTGGTTTTCAGTGACTTTGTTTACTAATCTATATTTTAGAATTCTTCCCAGGGATCAGCCAGCAAATGTTTGATATCGTTTTTTAGAATTCATGCTTTTTAGAAAAGTGAAATCACGCCATGCTGGCTTTCTAACGTCTGTCCCTGAAAAGTGTTACTGAAAAGGTTTTAGGGGTTATACTTCCAAAACCTTTGGGTTCCTGGGATTTAGTGAATCTGGATTTGATAACTGGAATTTCTTTAAAAGAGCTATCAGCTTTCCCACCATCTCTGCCTGCCTCTTCATCCCCTGTGCAACTCGGGAACAAAGTACGAGCTAGGGAGTTCTGCTTTCTCTTTGAGATCTGCTAGCATGGCACCATCTGCACCAAGCAGTGACCCTCCCTGCTCTTCCTCTGACACTAAGGAGCTCTTTGTGTTGTCCTTGGTATTTGTTACAGCCTCAGCTCACTCTGGGCTTCAGTTTTCCCTATACTTTGCCTTTGATCTCTGGCCCGCATTTGGATGTTTCCTTGGTCAGGAGCCATGTCCGCCATCATTTGTGTTTGTCTGGCCTCCTGAGAGAGTTCCCTGGGGAGTCCCATTGCCTCCCCATGTCCTTCACCTCTGGGATCCCTGAGCACTACTATCTGGTTATGTTTGTTTCTGAGACTCTCCCATGTCTCTTAAGCAATCATTGTTTTAGAGCTAGGGGCCAGGGATGCACATCTATTTATCTTTTATCAGCCAAGGATTGCTTTTTTTGTTTTATTGGGGGAGGGAGTTGTTTGGGTTTTTTTGTTTTGTCTTGTTTTGTTTTTGTTGTTGTTGTTTTTGGGGGGCATACAACAAAACTAACTGAAACAAACTTAAGCAAACACTGAAATTTATTCTAAGGGCCTACAAATGTCTCTCAGAGGCTACAGGCAGGAATTCAGGTGGGCCTCAGGAAAAGTTGGATTTAGGGACTGGAATATCCCTGGGTTTCACTGTCTCTGTCTCGTTTCTGATTCTCACAGGGCACCTGCTTCATTCTCTCTCTATGCAGACTGCTTTCTGGACCTCATGGCCGGACATGGTAGAACCCTAGCTCCTAAGTTGATGTATCCTGATTCTAGCTCCCCAAAGAGATGAGCCTGCTGTCTCTCAGTTTTAAATCCCGATTGATAGGAGATAGAAGCTAATTGGTCCAGCTCGTCAGATGGTCCAACCAGCCCACCATGGTCCAATCAACCGGGAATCATGCAGTTCAAATGTGACCACAGGGCCCACTCTCCTGCTATGGGTTAAATGGACAATTCCTAGAAAAGCGGGGGGAGGAATACAGTCTAACTGAGTGTCTACTATTCATTCATTCATTCATTCATTCATTCATTCGGCAAGTATTTATCTTATGTCCAGACACTGTTTTAGTTGTTAGAGACACTTCAGGGGAAGCAAAAGAGAATCTTCAAAAATCCTCTTTTGTGAAATATTTCTAACTCTTCTGTACCCTGCCCCTTTTTTATATTATGACATGGCCAGTTTCTACTTTTTTTCATATCAGTAACTGTCTTGTTTAAAGCAGCATTTCCCCTTGGATACCCACTGACTCAGAAATCTGCCTACCTGCAGTAAACATGCTAAAGAAAAACATAAATGAATTATCCAGTGATCTGACCTTCCTAAGGAGAAAGACCCATGGAGTATTAAGTGTGTCCAAGGGAGATGCAAACTTCAGCGCTGGCTCTGTGACTAGAGCAAATTTAGTGGATGTGGATTATGGAGAGAAGACACAGGAATGAAAAGGCCAATCACATCCAAAAAGAGAAAGTGACAAGATGGACACAACTAGAATCAAAACAGATCAGCCATAGTGTTTAAAATGTTTTTTAGATCAGTGCATATTTACTAAGCTTTCAATATACAATGTTAGGTGCTAGGCCCTACGGGAAATGTAGAGAAATAGCACACTCCATGCCTTCCAAGAGCTTTATAGCTAGCTGAATACATAAGGTGGAAAACAGATAATGTAACACAGAGTGCTTGTGTTTTGGGGTGTGATCATAAATGCTATAGGAATTCAGAAAAATGAAAATTGCTGAGACTTACAGGTCAGGGATGGCTTCAGGTAGGAGATGAGTCTGAGCTGGGCTCCTAAGGATTGGCAAGATTCCTATGTGCAGAAAACAAGTCAAAGAACAATTTTATAGTGACGATCTAGAGTATTTACCTGTCCTACCCAGGGTTCAGAGCTTTAATCATTGTGTTCATGCATTATTCATTCATCAAACTTTCACCGAGTGCCCACCCGTGTAGGTGACAGATATTCTGTATATAAAGGGCACAAAGATGGAAATGATCCTGGTCTCTAGTATGCTTTATGTGAGGGTTCTTTAAAAGAACAGGCATTCTACATGCCCTCATTTTGATGAGAGGATGGATACATGTAAGCAACCAAATTGTGACAGTGACTTTAAAAGCAGCATTGATATTTAGCACATATTTTGAGACTCTACCATAAGTTAGGCACCAAGACAGGTTGGGAAAATCAGACATAAGTCCTGTACTCCTGGAGCTTACAGTCTAGGTGAGAGACAGTCACTTGAACAAGTAATTACAATCGTGTATGGTTAACACACATAGTAGTTAGAGAGAGGCTGCTCTGAAAGCACAAGGCAGGAATAACTAACGTGGCTGGCGACTCACAGAAGGAGAAGACTGAAACTCTACAGCTGTGGCAGGCAGAATTCTAAGATGACCGCCCATGATCACTGCCCTTGTGAAATCCCCTCCCCTTGAGTGGGCAGGGCCTGTGACGCGCTACTGACCCCAAGAATATGGCAAAGGTGAAGGAAGTTTTGCAGACGTAATTAAGATCCCTAACCAGCTGGCTTTAAATTAATCAAGAAAGAGATGTATCCTGGGTGGGCCTGACCTAACTAGGAAGGTCTTTTAAAAGTAGGTCTGAAGGTCAGAGACTCAAGGAAATAGAGACTCTCTCCATTGCTGGCCTTGAAGAAGCAAGCATTGTGAATTCTACAGCTACAAAGGGATGAATTCTACCAACAACATGAGGGAGCTACAGAGCAGGTCCCTCCCCAGTCCGGCCTTTGGATGAGAATGTAACCTGACCAACACCTTGGTCTTAGCCTTGTGACCTTGAGTAGAGGACAGAGCTAAGCCATGCCTGGACTCCTGACCTCTGAAAACTAGGAGATAGTAGATGTGTATTATTTTAAGCACCAAGTTTGTGGTAACTTATGCAGCAACAGAAAACTAATACAATGATCGATTAGACAGGACTAACTTAAGATGTTTTCCTGGAGAAGGAAGAGTTAGCACTGAGGCTTTCAACTAGCATTGCTGACCAAGAGGACCCACGTTGAGTTTTCTGTATCTTCCCTGTGAAATCCAGGCCAAGTTTGTATATAATAAATGAGGTCTCCCTGCCCACCTCCTGAGGATTTCCTGTGTGGTACCCAATGTAAATATCTACTTAATGTTAGAATTAAGGGCATAGAAAGTAGTGTATACTTTTCCCTGCTATTATAAATGTACCTACCTCACTCTATGCAAATAATATGATACAGACAAACTCTATAATTTTTTTTGAGGTAGGATTCAATTTTCATCACTTTTGGTTCATTTAACCAATTAGCCAAAGCCTAGCACAGGGTACCTGCCATGTGCTAAAAGTATGTTATGTGTGATGAAAGACTGAAGGAAACGACACGTTTCTACCTTTTGAGGAGCTTGAGTGAGAAGCTTCATGTAGAATAAGTTAAATAACAGGAGATCCAAGATGGTGCAATCGATAAATGCTGTGCTTGCCTCATCCTGTGAACACATCAAAATTGCAACTAAATTATAGAACAATCATCCTGGAGAACCATCTGAAGTCTAACTGAACAGAAATGTTATAACTAAGGATACAAAGAAGCCATGTTGAAACTGGTAGGAGGGATGGAGACGAGGAACGGGCTGGCTCCAAACCTCCAAGTGGCGGATGAAAATTGAGAGGGAACACAGAGGTTCCCCCCAGAGGAATGAGGGACCCCAGCCTCACACCAGCCTCCCCAGCCCAGAGTACTGGCACCAGGAAGAAGAGCCCCCACAACTTTTGGCTGTGAAAAACAGTGGAGTTTCTGACCTTCTGGGTGGGACAGAAGGCAGTGGGAAACCCAGATATCCTCTTAAAGGGCCCGCACAGGTACTCACCCTGGGCTCCGGCAGAGGGACGGTGACTGGAGGCATCAAAGACATATGGAGAGAGACTGAGTTGTGTAACTTCCAGGCGAGGACCGGAGGGACAGTCCCCTTTTTCCCCCTGTGGAGTCCTTCCCCAAGCAGCCGGCAGGTAAGCGCCATCTTTCCTGTGTTGATCCCGCCCCCACAGGCCAAATGTGAGTCTGATTGGCCTGCTGAGCTCTGCTACTCCACCTTGCTGACTCACTGAGACCCTGCCTCACCCTACTTGAGTACCACAGGTGGCTTTATCAGAGGCTGAAACTTATGGCAGCTGGCAGGTTGCAGCAGGCCTTGGGGTGTCCTGATATTTTGCAGAGCTACCCCAGACCCGTTACTGGTGGCAGACGGTCCTCAGTTCGCAGCGCAGGCTCTCCAATGTCCCTCCAGGGTCAGCACAGGCAGCGACTAACCATTGTAAACAATGCTGCCAGGTAGTCCGCAGTCAGTCACAGGCAGTGGCAGACCTGGGCCTGCACCGGAGACCCTCCCAAAAGGCCCCAGAACCAACATACTTGGAGGTTGGCTTCAGACAACAGCAGAACATTGCCCAGTTAGCCCCACAAGTGGCACACACAAAGGGCTGTCTCAACAGACACCAGAGCCCACTGGGGCAAATCCTGCTACAACCAAGATTACTCTACACAGCAAGGCTATCATTTGAAATCGAAGGACAGATAAAGAGCTTCCCAAATAAGAAAAAGTTAAAGGAGTTCATCTCCACCAAACCAATATTACGAGGAATTTAGAGGGACTTCTTTAAGATGGGGGGAAAAAAAGATAAAAAATATGATAATAAAGTGGCAATAACTACATATCTATCAACAATTGCTTTCAATGTGAGTGGGTTAAATGCTCCAGTCAAAAACATAGGAGGGCTGAATGGATAAGAAAACAAAACCCTTACATATGCTGCCTGCAAGAGACTCACTTCAGATTGAAAGACACAAACAGATGGAAAGTAAAGGGATGGGAAAAGTTATTTCATAGACATAGAAATGAAAAAAACAAAGCTGAAATAGCAATAAGTATATGATACAAAACAAACTTTAAAACTGTAACAAGAGACAAAGCTGTAACAAGAGACAAAGCATGACCCCAGTAATCTCACACCTGGGTATTTATCTGAAGAAACCCAGAACACTACTTCAAGGGGAGGGGACGTGTGCACCCATATGTTCATTGCAGCATTGTTTACAATGGCCAAGGTGTGGAGGGAGCCTCCGTGTCCGTTGACGGATAAATGGATAAAGAGGAGGTGGTACATATATACAATGGAATATTGCTCGGCCAGGGAAGGGGCTGGGTTCTTGCCATCTGTGGCAGCATGGATGGAACTGGAGGGTATTGTGCTGAGTGGAGTGTGTCAGATAGAGAAAGACAGATGCAATGTGATTTCGCTTATATGTGGAATCTAAGGAACAAAATAAACAAACAAAACAGAAACCGACTCATAGATACAGAGAACATTTTGGTAGTTGCCAGATGGGAGGGAAGTTGGGGTGGTGGGTAAAAAAGGGGAAGGGATTAAGAAGTACATATTGGTTGTTACAAAGTATTCATGGGGATGTAGGGTATAGCATAAGAATTATAGTCAATAACATTGTAATAACTATGTATGGAGTCAGGTGGGTACTAGAGTTATTGGGGTGATAGATGGGAGGGGGGTTGAGGGTCAGGATAAAAAAGGTGAAGACATTAAGAAGTACAAATTGGTATTTACAAAATAGTCATGGGGATGTAAAGAAAAGCATAAGGAATATAAGCAATAATATGGTAATAACTGTGTATAGTGCCAGGTGGGTACTAGATTAGTCAGGGGGATCACTTCTTGAATTATATAACTGTCTAACCACGATGCTCTACACCTGAAATTGATATAAAAATAATATAGAATGTCAACTGTAACTGGAAAATTAAGAAGTGGAGGGGGCGGGGTGGAGTGAAAGGCAATAAGTGGTCCAAATTTGCAGGTATAAAACAAATAAGCCGTGGGGATGTAATGTACAGCATGGAGAATAGTCAATAATATTGTGATAACGTGGTACGGTGCCAGAGGTTGCTGGACTCATTATGGTGATCACGTCTTTAGGTATATAAATGTTGAATAACTATGGTGTACCCCTGAAACTAATATAATATTGTATGTTAACTATATTTTAAATAAAAATCTTTTTTTAAAGTTAAAGAACAATGAAACACTAAACTCTAAAAGTTGGGGTGAAGAGATAATTGCTGAATGCCAAGGAGTAATGAGAATAATGTGTTTGATTACGCAGGCTCCTCCCTCAGAGAAAAAGGAAAACATTGGGAATGTTCTTAGCTTCCAGCTGAATGAATGCATGTAATAGGAGTTTGCGATCTGTTAGCTAATCATAGGTAAATCTTGTTCATTCAGAATTTTGGAATAATTTCGAAGACAGTGAGCTGAAACTTGGAGTTATCCAACTAATGTCTCAACAAACTTTATTCACCAAATAATGTTTACTGAACCCCTATGTCAAGTGCTGTGCTAGAAATTGAGAATACAGTGGTATATCTGTCAGAATATTTTAAACTGTAAATAACAGAAAACCCCATTCAAATGACTTAAACAATAAACAAATTTATTCTCACCAGTCAAGAAATCCTGGGGTAGGTCAGCTCCGAGATTGGTTACCATAGGAGCTCAGCCACGTAATCAAGGTTCCAGGTTCTTCTTAGTTTTGCATTCTCTTTCAGACAATGGCTTGTTCTCAGTTGGCTCCCCTCATGGTCACAAGAGAGCTGCCACTATTCTGGGCATGTCATCACAATACAGTCCACGTGAGAAGGAAGTACTGCTTCTTCCTGTGTCTTTTTTTTTTTTTAGGAAAAAAATATGTCTTTCCCAGAAATCCTCAGCAGACTTCCCCTAACATTTATTAACCAGAATTATATCTCATGCTTGTGCCTAACCCAGTCAGAACCCCACTCCCTGGGGCAACGTTGGGGGCTTCTCTCTCCTGAAGCACGTGGTCTCAGGACAGTGGAGATTTGAACAGAGCCGGGGTTCTCCATGGAGGAAGGGAAAAGAAGGATGGCTGGAAAGGCCGCCCACTGACAGTATCAGTGAGTGTGGTGATTAAAGATGGGAACGACTGCTCTCGCTGGGGGATAGAAACAATCTGACGGAGGATATACAGTTACAACTGTGACAAACATTGTGCTGTTAGAGGATAGCAGGGTGATCACAGCAGGGTAATGGGTCATGACAGGCCATTCAGAGGAAGTGAAAGATGAGTAGGAACCAGTCAGGCAGAGGGTTGTGGGGAGAGCATTCCAGGCGGAGGGAACAGGCCTGGCTGGCTTGAGAGCAAGAAAGGAGATCACTGCAGGGGAACCCTGGGAGGGAGGGAGGGAGAGAGGGCGGGAGAGAAGGAAAGGAAAGGGTGCGGAATGAGCATGGGGCAGCTCGCAGGGTCCTTCCTGCACCACGGGAAGGAATGTGGATTGTATCCTAAGAGCAGGGCAAGGGCACTGAAGGTTTGAAAACGGGCATGACATGATCCAGCTCGTGTTTTTAAAAGACCAGTCTGCTTGCTGTGTGGAGAATGGACAGAAGGACAAGAAGAGGTCAGGAGACTACAGGTCCATCTAATGGTGGTTTGGCAACTGGAGGGATGAGGGGACAATGGACAGAATTGAGTATGAATGGCCTTGTCGTGCTCTGGAGGATACAAGGCTGGGGCAGTCCCTGGACCTCCTCCCCAGGTGCAGGGTCTGTCCCAGGGGCTAAGACACGCCTGCATATACGGAACTCTGCTTGGGCGGAGAGCAGTGAGGTACCACGTGGGAGTTCAGAAGAAGGTGAGATCACAGCTTTGGGAGCTTGAGGGTCGGTCTGAGTATAAGGGCTGCTTCTGAAGGATGGTGGTATTTGAGCAGGGCACCAAAGGCTGTGCAAAGTGAGTATGAAGGTGTAGACCAGGGCAGGGCAGCCCAGGGAGAGGAACGGCTTGACTCAAAGCAGAGGCCCAGAGGGGGAGGAGCAAGTAGTGGAGTTTGCAGGGGTTTGTGAAGGGACGTTCTGGAAAATAAGGCGAGGAAAGTCATGGGCATCAGCTTAAGGAGAGTTCTGCGTGGCAGGCTATGATAAACAAATAAAAGAGGGAGAAAAAGGTTTCAATCAAGTCTAGCTTAACTACAAAATCTCTTCGTTTTCCTAGAAATAATCAATGTGCTAATGGAGATTTGATGATTTATCCACCAGATAGACTCACAATATCTCTTCCTGGTATTGCCACTCCCTGCAGGTCACTTGCCAATGACTTCTGACTTGTTTCTGAAATACAGCCCTTCATCGTTTGCTGGGAATTGGTGCTCGGGATTCTAGAAAGAAAAGGTCTGGGCCCAGCTCTCATAGGGTCTAAGAGTTGAGCAGATGAAGAGATAAATTGCAACAAATGGAATTAAATGTTTGGGAGGAGGTGCTACGAAGGAGAGAAAAATTCTCTCTACTACCTGGAGGGTGGGGGGGGGGCTAGATTTCAGAGAGGTGGTGATACTTCACTGGGCCTTGAAGGACGAGTAGGAGTTTGCCAGGGAAGGAAGTGAGGTGGGACGGCCTTTCAAACACAGGGAATAGTCTGTGCAGAGACACACACACACACACATATCCTCAATTCTCACACCTTCAATCCTACAAGCCCTATGGAATATACATTTTTAAGTTTTATTTTCAGGCTCTTAAAAGTTTGGTGATAATTGATGAGTTCTTTGAGTTGCTACAAAATAGGAGTTGGCATCTAAGTATTTGACCTTCATAAACATGCATTTTATCCCATATTAACAAGAAGTCAGGATTTTACAAGTGAAAGTGGTTATACCCTCTACTCACAATTATTCCTCAGGAAGGCTTTACTGATTTTTCACTTTTCCAGGGCAGCAAGGAAAGGAATCTTAAATCTGTCTTTTTTGGAGACTAGTAAATGCATCAGTTATCAATAAGACCCCCTGTCTCTTCAATTTTTCATACAAGGATGGGAAAATTCATCATTCACTATCATATCTGGTGCCTGCTTTCAGCATTTGCAGGAAATTGGTCCCCTCTGAGCTTCCTAGGTGTTCATAAAAGTTATCTCAGACCCAAATGGACACCCCAGACCACCCTATCTCAGAAATGAGCCAATTATTAATTTTAGCTTAAGATAAAAACAAAAACAGATATTTCAAGACGGTCTATGAGGTTATGGGAAAGTGAGCATGAAATACACCTAAGACTGGAAAGAACTATCCTCTCATCCAACGCCCTCATTTAACAAAGGTGTGGAAATGGAGGCCCAGGGAGGTGCATTGACCTGCCGAGGTAGCCCTGAGCCTGGGGAAAGCCCTGACCCGACGCAGCGGCAGAATGGGGGTGGAAGACAGACAGGACAGGCTGCGTGACAGAGCAGAAGCATTTTGGGGAACTGATCCATCACAGGCAATATCGGATGTACTTCCTCTCTCCTCCACACTCCGCCCCCACTTGCCTTCTCTCTCTCTTTCTTTTCTCTCGAAGTAGGGTCATGCATCGGTTGCCAAAAGGTGGGGACATTTCCTGACGTCTTTGCAACACTGGGAAGTTGTCTTAAGGGAGGCTGGACCCCATTCTGAGCACCAACCCAAGAAAGTAAAGGCCGGGAGCTGCCCTGCTTGGTGGAGAGCCTTGCACTTTCTCCCTGCTCCTGCCAGTGCTCACAGCCTCCTGGTTTGTACCTGACCATGTCCCTGGCTGAGGCCATCAGCCTCTGGAATGAAGGGGTGCTGGCAGCTGACAAGAAGGACTGGAAGGGAGCCCTGGACGCCTTCACCGCCATCCAGGACCCCCACTCCAGGATTTGTTTCAACATCGGCTGTGTGCACACAATCCTGGAAAACATGCCTGAGGCAGAGAAGGTGAGTGGAGGTGCCTCTCCCTGGGGGGCCTCCTCATGCCCTTGTAATTAGTGGTTCCCACCCCTGGCGGCAGTTTAGAAACCTCTGGGGAACTTTACAAGAACAAAGCTGCCCAGACCCCACCCCCCAAAAGTCCTGATTTAATTGGCCCGGGGAGGGGCCTGGGCAAACGCTCCAGAAGGTTCTAATGGCTTGCAGGGCTGAGAACCACAAGCTGTGAGTTACCTCTCCTTTCTTCTCCATCTATTCAATTCACATCATTCTGGAATCATTCTTTATCCCCTTCATGAAGACTCCCCTACTTATGTTTTCCTCTGTAAACTCCTGCTGGCCATAGGATTTCCATCTCATGCTTCACAGCTGATGATAAAGCACCTCTTTGGCTTCTGAAGGCATTCGTGTGTGTGAGCTTTGTCTGCCCAGGAGATCGAGAGGAGGCACTTAAGAAAACGAGGCTTCACTCAAATGACAATTCTGATCAATTACGTGAGGCTGGCAGGAGGAAATCTTACCATGATTGATTTATGATATCTGCCGGGGGCCCGGTGTGGGGTGTCTCTGCATCTTTTTCAAATAATTTTTCTGTCTTACATTCCTGAGTATGGGGTTGAGCATTCAAACATCACCTTTTGGATTGGTCATGGTGAGCTGGAAAGGGTATGGAGTTTGGAAGCGGATGTAGAATCAAATCCCAGCGTTGGCTCTCTCTGGACTTTTGGTCGGCCTCAGCAAGTCATGTAGACTTCTGGCTTTCAATTTCTTGAGGGGTTAAATATCTTGAGGATTAAGGGAGGTACCAACTGTTAAAGTGCTGTCACTTCGCACCACCACTCACCACGGTGTAAATGTGAGTTCTGAGTTTTACCTTTTACTGCCAGTCTTTGTAAGGCTGAGTGGACAGATGACTGACTCCCCGGCCCACTTAAAGAGCCAGTTCTTCCCACAGCTGTCCTCACTGTGGCCAGCAGTGAGCAAAGACGACGGAGGAGAGAAGCTGCTTAGATACCTACGCAGACTGACGAGTCCATCTCAGGTCCAGACTGGGCAGACAGGAGCACACGAGCCCCCTCTCCCCCATGGCTGGCTGGAGGGAGGACAGTGGCCTATTCTCAAAGGCCTGCCAGCGGGCTGGGACAGTAGCATCCCAGATTCCAAGGGCTGCTGGAGACAGTGCACCTTGTTGGGGAGAAGAGCTTGGCAAAGCCGGGCAGCCAGTCTGGGGCAGCTATGCCAGCAGGGGCTGTGAGCGCCTGCCTTCGCGGGGCCCTTGGCAGGGCTGTGCCCATGCATCTCTGGGCTGACTTCCTCCACACCTTCCTCTCACTGCTCTGGATGTCTCCTTGCATTCTTCTGCTTCTGGCCTTCTCATTCTCTCCGTCTTTCTTTGGTTTCCGATTTGAGTCCTTACTCCTGGTGTTTTATATGCATTCTTATTTGTTATTATTTTAATTGTGTAATATTTATAGAATAAAGACATACAATACTGTATACAACATTTGAATTGTTATTTCCATATTTAATTACTTTTATTATTTTAATCCTGTTAGTCATCTTGAAAGGCAGACAGTAATATCCTCCATTTTACAGAGGAGAACAAAGTTTCAAGGAGATTACGGTAGGTAACTTGCCTGATGCCATGTCACCAGGAAGTGACAACACAGGGCATTCTGACCTGGGGTATCTGACTCCTAAGCTTCCTGCCACCTTCAAGACACTTCTTGCCTCACCCTCTGGCTGCTCTCACACATCCTCACGGCCTGGCTCCTTGGCCACAAACAGATCCTTTCTCCTGGCAGGCCTTCTCCAGAAGCATTAACCGAGACAAGCATTTGGCGGTGGCCTACTTCCAACGAGGGATGCTTTACTACCGGATGGAGAAGTAAGTGGTCCAGTGTTGCATGAGCTGGGCAAGTTCGCAGAGAAACTGGAGGGGTCTCAGTGCTGTTAGACTGAGTGTTTGTTAAATATCCTCCTAGCCTTCTCTGAGCAGTTGGGACCTTCTCTGAGCAGTCAGTTATGCAATAAGTCAGCACATGAGGCAGAACCCCCCCCCCCCCCGCCCCGGGAGGGAAGACAGGCCTGCCACCTGGTCGTGAATCTGCTGTGTCATAGTTCGCAATGAGCCTGGTAGCCAACACAGGCCCGGGATTCAGCCTATCTCCCACCCCCACCAGCATCCTTGAAAGGCCATAGCCTGGACGGTGTTGGTTGTAAATTGTTGACAAGGGAACACCCCTGACGGCCCATCACTGTGGGTGTTGAGCTGTCATACAATGAGGATTATCGTGAAATCACATCAAAACCTTCCTTCCTTCTGTGAGAATGTGTTTTCAAAAGCCTGGTTTAATCCATTCAATGAAATATAATTCAGCCACCAAAATGAGAATAGGAACTATTAACAAATGGATGAGAATACATTCATACGGATAAATAAGTAGCACAGGTAGTAATAAAGAAAAAAGTTCACAGTAGATGTTAAGTTTAAATCACAGGTTTCAAAACAGTATATGCAGCACAATCCCATTTGTTTCACGGAATCGTCTGGAAGGCCATAGACCAAAACATTGTAAGCACTTCTCTCCAGGTGGTGAAATCATTGCGGTTTCCATTTTCTTCTATCAGCCTACTTGTATGTTTCGGTGTGCTTACAGTCAACACAAAATGATTAGTAAAAAGATAAATAAATGGAATATCAAAGATAATCTCAATTTCACTCCTCTCCCCAAAATACCCCAATAACAAACATACAAACATACAAAGGAAAAATATTCTAAGCATCAACTTAGAGTGTTTTTAGGGGATGGCAAACTTCTGTAGAAATTGTTCCATTAGTGTGTGTCATGCAGGGTGTCATGTAGGGTGTCCAGCAGGGTCTCAGCTCTCGCTCCCCACATAAGAACGCAGGATATGGTGAGGCCAAAAAGGAACACCCACAGAGCCATAGATAGGGGAGTCATACCACTATAGTCTCACTGGCGACTGGGTTGGAGACACAGGAAGCAGGAGCCACACTATCCACAACTTCTCTCTCTCTGCCAACCAGCCTCACTTGCTAACTGCAATCCGTGCTTGCCAGCTCAGCCACCATCTTCTTGCTAGGCCCCAATTTTCTTCTAGCGTAGCCACAGCAGTTATATTAGTGGCCAATGGCTCACTGGTTACAGCTGACGCCAACTAGCCACAGTTGATGGCCATTTACTACCTGAGCCAGCACCTTTCCACGTGAGGTCAAGAACCTGGAAACTGCTTTCTGGGGCTCTGTCCCCACAGTGTGCACAAACTGTACGGAAGAGTTCCACTCAGAACTTTTAGTGAAAATGGTCAGAGCATGATATGGGCAGTGTGTGTGTGTGTGTGTGTGTGTGTGTGTGTGTGTGTATGCACGGATGCCAGCAAGTGAGGCAGGGTGCTGTGGAGCAAAGGAGAGGCTGCAGAGGACATCCAGACATGGGAGTGGGGGCTGGGCTCTGATCCTGTGCAACCTTGAAAGGCTTTGATCCTAAGGTTTGGTCAGAATCACAGCCTGGAAAGCCGCTGGGCTCAGCTGTTGCTAGGGGCAACAAGAAGCTCAGAGGACTTCCAGGATGTAGATGCAGTCAATTAATTACCTGACTAAGCAAGAGAAGTGAAAAAGAAAACCCACAGAGGCAACCTGAGGAGATACAGCCTGGGATTGGGGGAAACCATGCAGGTTTCCTTCCGGTGGCATCAGGCCTCTGGCTAACCACCTACGTCTGCCTTCTTAACATCCTTCGTCTCGCTCCCCCTTCCCTTCATCCCCTATGTTCTCCAGACGTACAGAATATACAGGAAGCCTGAGCGCAAATCCTCCAGTTGATCTGTAATCTTAAAAGACAAGCTCCAAGGCCACCCTTTCATTAGCTCTGACAGCCTGTCCTGGGGAGAGACGCTGGCAAGAGAGAAGGCTCCCAGCAGAAATGTCTACATGAAAATGCCCACGAGTCCCTGAGTCCGAAAGGCTTGAAAGGTCTAGGGATAAGACCTAGGATTCCATTTGTCCACGATTAGTTCCAGAACAGTTAAATCTGAGAGAAAAATCTACCCGATTTTTACCGACAACTACCTACAGAGAGAATAACATAAGGGAGGCATTATTCTTCGCTTTTGAGTTGCCGCCTTTTCTCTTCTCCACCCATAGCCTTTGGTGTCTACCCTTCAAGGTTCTGCTCTTGACCCTTTTCCCTGTTATCATTATAGCAGTGGTTGTGAAATGGTGAGCTGTACGGCTTAGCTTCCCAGAAACACACACACAAGGATATACATAATTTGATGTGCAATTTCATGGGGGTTCAGTGTCCTCTGAAAGCCCATATAGGAACCCTTAGCGATCCCACCTGCTCCCATAGCCTGTCCTCCATCTGTAACCAGCTGCTCACTAAATCTCCACCTGGGATTCACCCAGAATCCCTTTTCCTATACCTTGTCAAGTTGACCTCTTAAATATGTCTTGCATTCACCCATTGCTCCCCTCCCCTACCAGCACCGCCCTGGTTTCGATGCTCATTTTTCACCGGGACCATCACTTCTAAGTCAACGGCCCAGCCACCAGGCTTTTCTTCTCTACCTGCATTACAGAGTGATCTTCTTTAAAAAATCAGTGTGACGCTGCTTAAGACCTTCCAGTGGATCCCATCAGTGGAGGACAAAGGCCACATTCTCTTGCC
Source organism: Rhinolophus sinicus (assembly GCF_036562045.2). Taxonomy (NCBI): domain Eukaryota; kingdom Metazoa; phylum Chordata; class Mammalia; order Chiroptera; family Rhinolophidae; genus Rhinolophus; species Rhinolophus sinicus. Next base: position 12,409,510 of record NC_133766.1, on the reverse strand, counting down.
TGTTCCTGTGTGGCCCAGCCACTGCCCACCCACTCACTCATCTGTCTGCCCGTTTGCTCCAGCCACACTCAACCACTAGAGAGGCGACCACTCCTTTTGGTGCCATTTTTATAACATCTGTCTTCTCTAGGACAGATATTTGCGCACATATTTGTCTCCTCTACTGCTCTGTGAGTTTCTTGGGAGTAGAAATCTTTATTTATTCACTCCTGTGTTTCAGTATCTAGGAGAGTCATTAATAAATGCTTATTGAATTAATTAAACTAAAGCGAGAAAAATATAGCCTCTGCTTTAAGGAACTTATTCATTAAAAGGCGGACACCCACGAGGGCATGAACTAATAACTGTCATGCAAGGTAGAATGGGGCAAGTGCTATAAGAGATATTTTAAAGTGAGTGCCGTAGGGAACTAGAAAAATTACTTCTTAAGGAGTGGGTTAGGAATGCCTGCAGGTTACAGTGGGACTTGTTTCAGGGTAATAATGTTGTGGATGTGGTTTTTCCCACTTTCAGATGTCATTGTGTTGCTGTCCTGTCACTATAGAGTTCCACGGGACAAAGTCAGACAGCATTTCTAAGAAAGCAAGTGGTTTCTCAGGGTCACTGTCTCACCTCTCTGACCCCAGCCAGTTATCTCGAAGGGGAAGGAAGCTCTAAGCTATGTTTCAGGTCCTGGGCTGTTTATGAATCTTAGGGCTGTGACAGATAATAACAGAGAACCCTTTACATGTTGCCGGCCCAAGGAGGCAACACAGCAAAGCCGTTTCCTGCTGTCTTTGCAACTGGGGAGGGCGTGACTTCTTGCCCCTGTCACAGAGCTGTTTGGCATTTTGACTTCTGTCCGCTGCCAAAACTCTCCATTATCCTGGACTCTAGACTGCATGGGGCAATGGGTAGGACAGAAACAATCAGGAACATCAGTGGTTCCTAAGAAACCTTTACAAGGAGTACCACAAAAATGAAAATTATAAACCCTCTCAGGCTCAGAGCTTGTGAAAAGCCCCCCAAGGTTGCCACTGCCCTGGTGAGCCCCTTCCTGGGGGACGTGGGGACTGCGGGTCCAGCTCAGCCATTCTGGAACCCTGCCGCGTGTTCCCAGCACCTTGGCGTCCTAGAGGACACTGTGTGTTCCAAATGGCACTGAAAAGAACTGAAGAAGGGCTGGAGGGAAGCGGGGGCTGCCACTGCTTGGCCCACAGGCACACAGGGCTGCATGCTATTTTGGGATTTCAGGCTGAGCTGATTCAGACCCTGGGCAGCAGGCAGCAGAGCTGTGTGTCAAAGTGGATACCCCTGGGGTGCACCCCGGGGATAAAAGCAGGGGTGATGGGGGAGGCTGAGGGGAAGCCCACTGCCAGGGTGATGCTTTTAAAGGCATGTTTAGACACCGACATATAGCGGGGGTCCCTCGCCCTGCTTTTTAACACAAAAAGAGAGCTTTGAATAATTTGTCAGTTCTTTCTCTCTCCGTCCCACTAGGCCCAGATCTTTAGCTATCTTGATGGCCTGGAGAATTCTGAGAAGGATTTTGTGGGGGGTCATTCAGTACTAGGTGACACCAGCAGTGTCACTTCACAGATGAAATTCATCTCCTTCGCCAGCTTGCCAGGGAGGAAGATACAACTGTAGGTTGAAGCTGACAGGACCTAACGTGTGCCCTCTGAGGACCTTCATCTCTCACACACAGGCAGGGGGACACAACGGCCCTGTGTGTGCCCGTGGAACAGGACACCTGCATTTCCACCTGCCTCTCCCTTCTTGGATCAGTGAATTGGAGCCAGTCACCCCATCTTCCGCTTAGAAAGCAGCAGCAGAGATGCCTGAAAAGATGTGTAACCATCTTGAAATGCTTCTTAAGGAAGGGCCTGCATGCTTTAATAGGAGTTACAATCGTATTCGTTAACAACAAGGCTATGTCAGAGAAAGGCATCCTCCTGTTTCAAACCCAGGCTGCCTCCTTACATTAGTACACAGCCACTGCTGCCGTGTGACTTACTTCAAACCCAGTGGTGGCAGATATCCAGCTTCTCCCCCAACCACCCTGGGGACTCCTTCCTTAGGATTCTTTCGGCCAGTCCACCCTCCTGGTCAGCGCCAAGCTTCCCTGAGATCAGAGCACCAGCTTGGCAACCCTGAATTTTTGTCTCCTGACAAATAGAGAGGGTTAAGCATGTACTAAATGATCGGAATATGAATTTAACTGCCGAAGTTTTAGAGCTTAATAATAATAATTAATAGTAATATAAATTACTACGTGTGCCAGCCATTGTCCTAAGCACCTGAATGCTTCACCTCGTTTAGCTCTCACAAAAACCCTGGGAGGCGCAGGCTATTGTTATTCTCTAATTCGGAACATGAGAAGAGAGACTCAGAGAAATTAAATAACTTGCCCTTTGTCACTAGATAGTCAGTGGCAGAGCCAGGACTCAAGTCCATGTGGCTTTGACTCCAGAAATTAGATCCGGGACCACATACTAGCGAGCGCCTCGTATTCTACGCTCCTCGAATATAATATGCTCCTTGTACACAATACACTCTTTATATTATCGATGCAGAACCGGAGGCCAGGGAAACAATTTGCCAGGGTCTCCCAGTTAGTGGCCGAGCTGATGGATCTCGTCCCAGTGCCCTGGCCCCTGTCCTAGGATGCCTTCACTACACCACTCCACACCCGGGGGTCCTCACCAGCCTGAGCTCAAATTCCAGGCTTGCCTCCAAGACAGGCCACACATGGCAGCTCTGGGTCAGACAGTGGCCTGGGGGCCTGCGGTTCAGTTCCTCGGGTAGAAGCCACAAGCAGCAGTCACATTTGTTCCTGCCAGGCCAGGATGCTGAGGGGTGGGGGTAGCTTGCTTTCTGCTGTTCCTCCCAACCCCTGCATTCCCCACCTCACCCCACTTCCGCACCCTGCAGCCCAGCAATAGCTCCCTCCCACCAGGGCTTCTGAGGAGGTCAAGGTTAGGCCAAGGAGCTATGGGTAGTCCAGGTCCTGCTCACACCACTGTGGGCACTGTTGATGAGACCAGCCCCATTCTCTGCTATGAATCCAATGACAGCAGCCCTGATACACCTTGAACCAGTCAGCACAAGGCCAACCCAAGAAAGCACAAGGCAGTGCCAGGAGCAGTGTTAGAAATGCGACTGGGCTTCTTACGTGGTGGTTTCTTTTTTCTGTTTTTCAAAGCATGTGGCGGAGGAGGGAGAGGACAGCAGACTAAGCAGGTCACAAAACCAAGAGCTAAGCTGGACCCCAAAGAAGCGAAAGAGAAGGCTCCGGGCTGGAGGGGGTGTCAGCGGCTGTGCGGGGGCCCCTGGGAGGCCCGTCTCTGTGTGGAGCTCGCCTAGCCTTTTGCTGGCAGTGAGCAGAATTCAAAATGAGCTCTCCGAGTACAGGGACCCGCAGGGACTGGCTGGGCATGGAGCTCTCGGGAGAGAAGTCTCTTCTGCGAAGTGACACGCGGGTTGTCAGAACGGTGGGCACGTTGTATTCAGCCAACAGAGAAGGAAACAGCTGTGACTGCCTGAGACTCGGGGCCCTCGGGTGCAGGGGGCGCCTTACACACCGAGTTCTGCAGAAACCTGGGGTTGGAGGGAAAACTGAAGCAGGTCAAAAGGGATGGGAAAGGCTTCTTGTCCCAGGGAGTTGGAGGGATCGAGGGACGCCATCACACACGTGATCCCGCAATTTTCCCTCCAGGCCCTGGACTGGGTTCTTTTCTCCCTCTGTCCTGCAGATACGACTCAGCTATAAAAGACCTTAAAGAGGCCTTGACTCAGCTTCGAGGGAACCAGCTGATAGATTACAAGATCCTGGGGCTACAGTTCAAGCTGTTTGCCTGTGAGGTAAGGAGGAAGGGCCCAGCCTGGACATGAGTGTGTTGGCCTGTGAAAGTATCCTGAACAATTTGCATCATTCAGGTGGATGCGCTACTTGCCAGCATTATATTAACAAACCCAAAATCACAGACTCATTCTCCATGCAGGATCTTGTGTAACCTCGCTCAGTTCCCCAGTTAGCCCACGCGCTTTGCTGTCAATGGTCTGGCCTCGTGTCCTTGGTTGATACCCAACGAGAGAGTGAGGATAATTTGGCACAAATCTGTCCCCTCTTGCTCAAAGAACAGCTAGCTCAAAACACAGATTTGGGAGAGGTTTCCATAGAAGGAAAGCTTACTTTCTGTTTTACCAAAAGGGAAAAAATGTGACTGGCTTTGATTTCACAGCCAACCCTCCCCACTCCGTTCCTAAACCTCAAATACCCCAGTAGCTTTACACACTAAAATCCCTACATTTTTATTTAGAAGAATCGCTGAAACAAGTCCTCTTGCTTTAGTTTCTCAGGGAGGAGAAGCCAAGTGTATCCAGGGTCGCCCAGGCCTAATAATAAGAGTCTTCAACTGCCCGGGCCCCTGGGGACGTGTGTTCCCATCCAGCCCTGCGGCAGGCTGGCAGCTTACTCCACTGCTCCCAGGCTGAGGAAATGAGGCTGTGTGGTGGCAACTGGTTTGCGTTTGGCCAGCTTTTACAGCAGGGTTTCTCCACTGGGGCACTTTTGATATGTTCGACCAGGTAATTCTTTGTTGTGTGGGCCTCTCCCGCACATTGTAGGCTATTTAGCAGCGTCCCTGGCCTCTACTCATTAAATGCCAGATGCACCCCACCCCCAGTGTGACCACCTTAAATATCTCTACACATGGCCAGTCACTGAGAACCGCTTACATGGATTAAAGGGTTGGTGGACCAGGTAATTCTAGAGAAAGGATCGTAAAACAGTGATATCAAAGCAGAATTCCGTGGGAGGGATGGTCCCCTAGAAGTGAAGTTGAAATAACCCAGGGACAGAAAATACCGGTTGTACAGGCCTCTCTGCACATGAAACTGGACTTTTCAGAGTCTGCTGCCATTCTGCCACATGGGACCCTCCTGTCATTTCCCTACTTGTAATGCCACTCCTCCCTCCCCATGGGGGCGTCAAACCCTGGCTCTGAGAAATCACACCATCCCTTTTGAAAGGAGGCTCAGGCTTTTCCAGTCACAGAGTCACCAAAAACCTGCTGTGGAAAAAAGGTCTGAAGAGAAGGTGGCTTAGAGCCGAATAAGGCCATGAGTTCTTTCTTCCTGCACACGTGGTGGCGGGTGGGCTGGGCCAGCCAAGCGTCATGGATGCAGAAGACAGCAGCTCACTGAGGCTCAAAAACAGCCAAAGAAGGGAGTCGAGTTGTATTTTGTATTTTTTTTTTTATCTTGCCGATGCATCCACAAGACTGGATTCTGTGTGTAAGTTGTGGAGCATCATAGCAAAACAAACACTCATGAATCTACCACCCAACTCAAGGCCCGAGAAGTTATGGCTTTGGGTGAACGTGCTATGCCCGCCTGCCCCAGGGGAAATGCTGCCCTGGTGCGTGCCGTCTCTTTCCAGCTCCACCAGACTTTTGCCCACGGAGTTTCCTCATGCCCGTGTGACTGTATCACGGTCTTGTTACTCCCGTGTTGCGGGCAGGACGATGCCCCTGGAACCCTCTCTCTCTCCACCCCGCAGCTGTCCCGTCTTTCAGCCTAGGCTCAGTGGCAAGAGCTGGTCTGGGAGGTGACACACATGTAGTTTACTCCCAACTCTTCAGTGGGGTCTTGAACGTGTCACTTCTTGATACTTAAAGCCACACAATAGCCCTTGTCCCTTCCCAACTGACTTGGTTGTTGAAAGAATCACACGATGCTGGATTTATGTAACACAGATGTCTACTTAACACCGTCCTTGTGCTGGATATGACCAGGTAGCAAGATGGATTGTATTATATTTTAGATATTCTCAGGAGAGCTGGGAAAGGGACAAAGGTCACCAGGCAGCATTCCAGGAGCATCATACAAGCTCTTTCCTGGTACCTAGATTTGGAGCAGCCTCTCATTCTATGGTGTGGCCTCTGCTGTTCCAGGTGTTATATAACATCGCTTTCATGAACGCCAAGAAGGGGGAATGGACAAAGGCTGAAGAACATTTAGCATTGGCTACAAGCATGAAGTCTGAGCCGAGACATTCCAAAATTGACAAAGCCATGGAATGTGTTTGGGTAAGCCTGTGGGTGAAGCGGGGTGGTGACAGGATGTCACTGGATTTTCATTTGTTGCAGTGGCCAGGCGGGTTGAGAAACCATACACGTGGTGCTTTGACTTACTCTGAACTCAGGGTAACAGTGATGTGGGTGATAGTTCCATGCCAGATCTTGAATCTGGAAGCACTGAGGAGCAGACGCCTGGAGTATGGGGACAGCAGAACCCGGCCTCCGGCCAGCCCCGAGTGGGGCTCTGTGGCAGCACATGGGGAGCAGGAGGCTGGAGGCTGGAGCCAGCACCCGAGGGCAGAAGCTGTGCCCACCTGCTCCCTGTGGAGTCCTCGCAGCCTGGCACAATTCCAGGCCCACGACGGCGCTCCACAAAAATGCATTGATTATATGAATGAACGGTGAAAATATCCATAGTGTGAGCACATTGCAGATGAAGCTAGTTTTCAATCAGGTTTTCGAAGCACCAGGAACAAGGGAGCACAGTCAGTCTTCGTGGACCTGTCCATGTCAGTGGACACCGAGTCCAAGAGAGCCTTGTTTGGGTCTTGTTATGGGCCTTGTTTGGGTCCTGGGCCACCGCTGTGGTTGTGCTGCCTCCTATGCTGAGAGTGACAGCCCCACCTGAGCTACACAGAGCAGGAGAGGAGCAGCTCCCCCGGGAAAAGAGGGTGCTGAGCAAACAACACCGACAGATGTTCACAGAGCCTCTGGGTGTAAGGTGATATTGAAACCAACTGTTCCTTCCTTGGACACCCTGAAATAAGTCCAGTCCTTACCCGTTTAGAAAAGTGCTCGTGTGAGGTTATCGCAGTGGATCCTTGCATCCATTCAGTGAAGGAGGCAGGACGAGCCTCATTACCTCCATTTTCCAGGTAAGGAAATATTGTGGTCTCTGTGTTACAGAAACAGAAGCTGTATGAGCCCGTGGTGATCCCAGTGGGCAGACTGTTTCGACCAAATGAGAGGCAAGTGGCCCAACTGGTCAAGAAGGATTACCTCGGCAAAGCAACGGTAGGTGGGCGCGCAGCTCCCCAAAGTCTCCTGCGGCATGGGCCAGGCAGGCCAAGGGGTTCTGCCCTGGGAGGGCAGCGAGACTGTTTACAGTCTGGTCTTGACGAAAGATGGGCAAATGCTTCTAGTTTGTTTTCTCCAGGCTTCTCTCATTCCTCCTTTCTAGCCTGACCTTGGGCGAGGGCGGCAGGGTTACGCACAGGATGCTGAGTGTTGGGGATGGAGCCAGTGGAATGAAAGCACAGCGAAGAGGTGCTTCACCAAATGTGGACAGAACATGTTAGGGAAACAGACCAGCATGGCGTCCTTTTGGCTTCATGCCCACTTCCACAGCCCTGTAATTAGCCTCTTAAACTGGGCTCTTCTTAAACTGGGCTCCTTCTGAATCCAGGGCTGAAATGCTTTCAGAAATGATCCAAAAAGAGTCAACAGTCCCCTCCCAAAACAGTTCAAGTCCCCTTAACTTTGATACATTTGTACGTTAAAGTTGTCCACTAATGAAACAGCTGGCTCTGGCACCATAGAGAGCCTGGATTAGTGGAAACACCCAATGTCCATCAACAGATGAACAGATAAACAAAATATGATATAGCCACACAATGGGAAAAAGAGGAATGAAGTACCAATACAACTTATAGCACAGAAAACCCTAGACACCATTATGCTGTGTGAAGGAAGCCAGCCACAAAAGCCGTTACCCGATTCCATTTATATGAACTGTCTAGAACAGGTAAATGCACAGACATAGAAAGTGAATTGGTGATTGCCAGGTGCTAGGAGGAGAGGGGATGTGAACCCACTGCTTAATGGGTGTGGCATTTCTCTGGGGGTTGGTGACAGTGTTTTAGAACTAGAGGTGGTGGCTGCACAGCATTGTGACAGGACTAAATGCCACTGCACTGTCCACTTTAAAATGGTTAATGTGACACTGTGAATTTTGCCGCAATAGAAAAAATTTTGCAAAAAAGAGAGTGGGCCTGCTGGGTTAGTGTGGGTGGCCCGGTACCAGCTTCTTCTGTTGCTGGAACAGAGAACCCAGAGGGTCAGCCAGCTAGTCCTCAGCCACTGTTCACCTCTGGAACCAGGCAGCGGGGAGGATGGAGCCAGGGTCTTGGGGGAAAGCACGGAAGGATGGGGAGCTGGTGCTGGCAGAATCCTCACACCCTCCTGCCTCCATTTCAGGTGGTGGCGTCTGTGGTGGACCAAGACAGTTTCTCGGGCTTTGCCCCTCTGCAGCCTCAGGTGAGGTGGTGCCTCCTTCTCCATGTATCTCGGTCTCCAGGACTCTCTGTGCATCATCCAGCTGGGGAGAATGTTTCTGCTGAGCTGCCTCATTTTAAGTGACCTCTCAGTGCTGCCGAGGGAGCCTGCCTGCCGTTCCTGGTCAAAGGTTCCAGGATTGGTAGAGGAATAAGTTCAGTAGTAGGCTTAACCACAAGTCCTCAGAAATCAACCTTCCAGCTTCCCCCAAAAGGCCAGTCTTCGCTTCTCTCAAGTTCTAAGAAAACTGTTGATCATCTCTCCTGAAGCCTCACCCCTTCTCTCAGAAAATCGAAATGCAAGCTATTAAAGCTTTTTTAACAATGCGTCTTTTCAGCTACAGGGGCTAGGAGGCAACTCCCGTGGGGGGTCTGGGCCTGAGGCCATGCGCTCTGCTGGCTGCGCCCATCTGCCTGTGTGCAGAGGATTCCCTCAGCAACGCAGGCAGGGTCTAAGCTTAGGCTTAGCTTTTTGCCTAAGCCGGGCTCAGAGACACGGTTCCAGGTGGACTGGATGACAGGAGGTCTAGAAATGCGAAACCAGAGCTTCTTTGTGAATGGCAGAGGGTGAGACAGGCTGAGGAGAATTCAGGCTGTGTTGCAAGAGATCCACGAGTGGCAGGAGCAGGAGCGTTGCTCAGCACTGGCAGGGGGAGGGGGGTGTCTGAGCAGGGCGCCTACGGGCCAGTCTGCACACCCCTGCTCACTCCCGGGAACAGCGCTGGCATTTGGACCAGGGTCACAATAATGACAGAATGGCTGCTGGCCCAGAACGTGACCGACCCTGGGGCTCTGGAGAGCGGGATGAACAAAGGAGGACGGAGCGAGGTTCCAGATTCTTTGGGCTTTCTCACGGAAGACCTTGCGGAAGTCCCTTGGGCTTCAGAGCAGCCAGAGGGGGCAGAAGCCCAGCGAACTAGGCTCCATGGTATTCAGGATAGAACAAGGAACACGCATGGAAAGGAGAATCGTGCCTGGTGTGTGGGTCTCCAGTTGATTTTAAATACCTACAGTGTCATGTGATCCAGTCGACATTCATTATAGAACAGAACTGTTGGAAAACATCCTAGGAAAAAGACAGAGCTCCAGGTCAAAAGCACCCTTGTGGCGCCATGTTGCTCTGTGACAGCTACACTTCTCCAGGAAAAGGTCTGACTGAAGACCATTGCTGTACTGGTGAAACCTGTACGGAGCGAGCTGGTGGGAGGTGTTATTTTCCAGTGTCCAGTTCAGGTCTGCGGTGCCCCTCTCCCTAGACAGTGTTCTGATGCAGCCAGAAATGCATTCTCCGATTTTTCTGGCCTGGAAGAAGACTCGAATTACCACTAACAGTCTGTTCTCTCTCCCCCTCCTTTCTTTATTGCCCTGCCCTCCTTCATTTCTCTTGAATGTCCAATAGGCAGCTGAGCCTCCACCCAGACCCAAAACGCCGGAGATCTTCAGGTAAGTTACATGCAGAACCACACGCAGAATATCCAGCTCCAAGCCTGAACTGATGGCAATAGATGAGGGTGAAGAAGACGAAGCTGGGGTCAGGGTCTAAATCTTGTGGAATTTAGCCTAGTCTGTTGGCTCCTCCTGTTTCAAGGTGAGAGTGAAGCCACATGGTGGGGATGGGAATCGCGTCGATGGTGGGATTGACCGTGGGGCCCTGGCTGGAGCTACGTGGTGTCTCTGTGTCCCCATGTCAATGTACACATAGAGTGAGGCATTGTTGCGGAACACAGCCCCCTCGACCCCATGGGGGCCGGAACACTGGCCTAGGGCTGAAGAGCAATTCTGCTCCACTACGGCCTCCCCTTACTCTCTGGAGTCAGGCGAGCAGAGTGGGAAACTAAAATGGTCTGTCCTTTCCTGTGTGTTTGTTTTTCACTCCCTATTGGCACATATTTTCTAAAGAAGTAAGAGGAAGGACTCAAGAAAAAGAAGTCATTGTTCTGTAAGATGAGGGGCAAAGAATGACATAACCTACAGCTTCCTTAAGAATTGTCTCTAAATAAGGAAGCAGGCCTTTATTGGGCAGCTTCCTACCCAATAAAGAAAGGTTTTTAAAAAGTGAAAAAGTACCAAAGCAACTGTGAAAACGAGAGGACTGGATTAGCCCCTTCTTACACTCCGTCTGCTGGAGGAGTCTGTGTCCCCTATGCAAACGGACACAATGTTTGGAAACAGAAAGAAGGGCTGAGGGGAAAGTAACAGAGTGGGAAGTGGGAGGGAGCCAGCAAGCCCCAGGTGAGTGGAGGGATGTGAAACTCCAACACATCAGGCCTCCTTGAAGCCAGCCTCTCGGTCACACATTCCAAAGTGGCATACATGGGACGCCCCCGAGCTTTGAAGAGCAAGGCCGGTCTTGAGAAAATGGTCAAGGGGAAATGACATTGCATAACTCAGAGCAGACAGCCTCAGCACCTCATTACGCATCCCCCACCCCCTCCCACACAGCTCACCCGCCCAGCACAAGTCCGCTTCCCTGTGTGCCTACCTGACCCAGCGCTGGCTCTCGGTGCTTTCTCTTCCCTCCTCCCAACTCATCTTCCTCACCAGCTGGCGCTCACCTGCCTTCCCACCTGAGCCATTCCCAGCCACACTCACTTGATCCACTCCAGCCCGGAAGCTGGAGCTGACCAAGCATGTCCGGGAAACGTCCTTCTCAGAAGGGAGGGGAGGGCAAGGATCACAAGGCCTCACCATCTCCTGTTATTTTCTTTCGTTCATTCTTGCCCCACTGTGGATTCGGTTGTGCAGCACGTTCATGTGCAGTTTCTGACCGTGTCCTCTCAGGAGACCCAGCAGGCAGGCCCCGCTCTGGGTCACATGGGCAGTTAGATGAGTCAGAGGGTGTCTGGAGCGCATCTCCCGGCTCCAAGTCCACTGTGCTTGTCTCATGGCGCTATGGGGGGATGCGGTCCAGGCCAGACCGTGAGGGGACTCGTGTCTGCCCCTGCAGGGCTCTGGAAGGGGAGGCCCACCGCGTGCTGTTCGGGTTTGTGCCTGAGACACCGGAGGAGCTCCAGGTCATGCCAGGGAACATCGTCTTCGTGTTGAAGAAGTGCAATGACAACTGGGCTACGGTCATATTCAATGGGCAGGTATTCAGGGGCCCGGGGGGGGGGGGGCTTTTCGGGCATGGGATCCTGGCAGCAAATGGCGGAGCTTTCTGAGGAGCTGTGTCTGCTACCTTCTCCCATCTGTAACCCCTCCCTTCCCCCATGTCTCTGGGCTGGCCTGCGCTGCGGGTACGGATGAGTGCCATCTTTAGTCCCCCGTTCTGATCCCGTGATGTCCCCTGCAGAAGGGGCTTGTGCCCTGCAACTACCTTGAACCTGTCGAGCTGCGGATCCATCCTCAGCAGCAGCCCCAGGTAATGGAGTGCCCAGGCCTCCCATCCCCCCACCTCCCACCACTGACAGACCTCTCCACGGAGGGGAGAAGAGCAGTGTGGAAAAGGCGCTGTCACGATCCCTGAGCCTGCCTTGAATTGGCCCCAGCTGCCCAGAGCTGAACCTGGGGAGGAGGGAAAACAAACCCACATATGCTGAATGGATGCATCTGCAGGGCCCCTTGGGCCCAGCCACCTCTGAGATTCCCCCTGGTCAGCGGTGACCTGAGACCCAAAGCCTGTAGTACATGAAGGTTAGGTCTTCCCAGAAAGGTCCTCTTCACCTGGAAGAACAGTCAATGTGTCGGCTGGTAAAATGCCATTTAAAAAAAAAAAAAGTCTGCTGTAGAGCAATGAATGCATTAGGCCTTGCCTGTCATTGCTTCTGGAGCTGCCACCACCCCCTCCATCTCCCTTCAGAAGCCTCCCCTCTCCAGCCTGTGCAACCAGTTATCCCCCGTGGACGTGGCCGTCTCTGGTCAGGTCATTACATCCAGGTGACGCGAAATGTTTTAAACGCCACACAGAGTTAGAAGCTAGCATTCTTGTTTCTACTGGGGTCTGCTTTCGCCAGACCAACCTGGCCTCCCCTTTTAGGCCACACTTTCCTTAGTCTCCCCTGAATGTCACCACGACTCCAACTTTTGGATCATTTGCATCCATTTCATGAGGGTCTGCAGGGTCTCCCCCGGCCCCTCACTCCTACTCCTAAGAACTTTGAATGAAGGTTCTCCCCATCTCTTCCTGTCACCTCCAGGAGGAAACCTCCCCCGAGTCTGATATCCCATCTCCTCCGAATTCCAGTGCTCCTGGAAGACCCCCGTTGTCACCAGGTTAGTGTCCCTGGAGTGACATCCTAGGCCTGGGTGCTGGAGCACTCCAGGCTGCCTCCTCACGGACAATTGCTCTCCCAGCCTTCCAGGAAATTCTGGTTTCTCTTCTCAGCTTGCCACTCTGCTAATGACTACAGCCCTAGAGCCCCTCTCTCCTGCACCACCCACCCACCCACCCCAAACACAGGAGGCAGATGCCCCATTGTCCCCACCTGCTCCAGAACACTCATGGGGCTCGGGTAAATGTAGCTGCTTTGGACGGGCAGGGGGTGGTGGTGAGTGTCCCAGCTCATGCAGTCACCGCACCCCTCCGTCACTAACATTGAAACCCTGTCCCAGGAGGAACGGTTGAAGTAACGGCACAGGTTTACCTCAGAGGGGGCGGAGTGGCTCTTTCCAAAGGTCTGAGGAGTTCTATCTGGGAAAGAAACTGCTCTGCAGAGCCCCGAGGGACAAAGAACCAAGAGGCAGATGCGAAAGGGAGACCCTCCCCATGTGTGGAGAGGGCTGCCCTGGGAAGTAATGCCCTTTTTGTCACTGATGCAGTTTAAGCAGATTCTGAATAAGTGTGTGGTAGAGAAGCACTGACACGTGGTTTGTCCAGATTCTAGATCAATGATTGTGAGGCCCACCCGATCATTAGAATCGCTTGGGATGCTCCCCACACCCATTAGTATTTTAGAAAATGTCAAACCCACAGAAAAGCTGATAGTATGAAAAAACACGAGAATACCTTTGACCTAGTTTCACCAATTGTTACCATTTTGCACCAGGTACTTCGCCTGCTCCCCTCTTTCCCCGTAACTTTTATCAAGTGGTTGAGCCACTTGAGTAAGACTCATGTGTCACCCCCCACTTCAGCATGTATCTCCTCAGAGGGATGTTTTTCTGTATAACCCGGATACAACTAGGACTAGTTACGTCTAGGACATTTAACACTAAGATAACGTTATAGGATGTCTATTTCCTATTCAAATTTCTCCAAATTTCCCCTCAAATATCCTTGACAGGTTGTTTTTCTGTCCAGGGGCCCATCAAGGACCACATGTTAATCTAGGAAGATCTTAAGAATATAGATTCCGAGGCCTTTGATTCTGAATTTTTAGGGCTGGAATTGGGCTTAGGAATCATTATTTCTAGTAAAACACCTCCCAAGTGATTCAAATGATCAAGGTGGGTTTGAGATCAGTGGTCTTTTTTTATCATGAACCCCTTATAGTAAATATCTTTATGCATACTTCTCTCATATAAATTATATGCCGTATTTATATATTATGCACATTAGAAAACATACACAAAAATAAAAGACGAGGTCAAAATAAATTGTTCTAACATTTCTTCTTATGGCCCCTGGCTCATCTCACAGTTTTTCTTTGCTTTGGAGCCCACTGATTTAACTGACCTTGGGGATCTCTGTTGACCCCATGGGTTGGTGAGGATGTGACAGTCCTTTGATAATTACCCATGTGCTCCTTAGAAGCAGACTGGGTTCCTTTGTGTGTTCATGGCTTTGCTCTTCACATTTCCCTGGAGTGACCTTTTCCCCAGGTTTATTAAGGGTAACAATCACCCCCGAGATTAAAGGGTATGAAGTTGGGTGCCCTGTGCTAAGAGGTTTCATGCTATGTACGTCAGAGGCTGGCCAAGAGTGTTCATTCATCTTTTTTACTCCTTACCTTCTCCATTTAGGTCAGAAAGAAAAAGAAGAGCCCAAGGTAACATTTTCCCCTTGTACTATTTCAAGTGGCAGGGAGTGGAAGAACGTGGGTTGTCCATCGCGGGCTTGTCTACCTGGATTATAGAAACAGTCCCCAAGAAAGGGCAGACCGACTGCCACCATACACAGGCCATGGGCTAGGGACCCCCTCAACAATCTCCTCCCCGAACCCCACACACACAGTTCCTACAGGCCCATAGCTGGTGGGCCAGATCTTGCTCAGTGGGAATTCCTGTCCAAGTAAGAGCTGGGTCAGAGGACTTCCGAAGGCCCTTCACGTTACTTAGAAACCGTTACTTGGTGCCCCCGAGCTACACACTGTACTCCCCGTGCTGCCAGTAAAGCTGTGGTGAACCGGGGTGTTGCTAAGAGGACGCCTCGGACACTCGTGAGTTCCCTGCGCTTCCTCTGCCCTCAGGAAGTAAAGCTCCGAGTCCCGATGCCCTACATACTCAAGGTGCATTACAAGTACACGGTGCTCATGGAGACTCAGCCCGGGCTCCCCTACAGCCAGGTCCGGGACCTGGTGTCCAAGAAACTGGAGCTCCTGCCGGAGCACACGAAGCTGAGGTGAGGTCCGTGCAGGGATGCAGGTAGCAGTGCCTACAGCTGGGGACATGGCGCCGGCCTGGAGGACAGAAGGGGGGGGGGCGGTTTGCACTGATGTTCTCTGACTTGAGTCATTACTCACCGTTTCCCCAGCTATCGGCCGCGAGACAGCAATGAGCTGGTGCCCCTTTCTGAAGACAGCATGAAGGCTGCCTGGGACCAAGTGAAAAACTACTGCCTGACTCTGTGGTGTGAGAACACAGTGGTGAGTGCCGGGGGCCCAAGGGCAGCTCAGGTGGTGTTTCTCTTGGGCCACTTCCTCAACAAAAATTCAACCTTTATCAAGCACTCATTTTCAGTGAGGAACCTGAGGGTCAGAGGTTACACTGGTGGTGAACAGTGGAGCTGGGCGGGGCACACACCTACCTAGGTCTTGGGCCTCCCTGGGGCCAGTCCCACCTTGCTGTGTGGCCTTTCCCTGAAGACCATCTGCCACGGGTGGAGCAAACAGCACTAGGAAACGAGAACCTTTAACACTCACTCTGGCATTTAGCCTCGCAGGATTTCTAACGTTGACTTTAGATTCTATGATGCACATCTCTAGAAACTGCCTCCTTCTTCAGCATTCGTGGGTCAAAAATGACCATAACGGAGATTACAATGTGCAGTTATATATCCAAGAAAAGTCTTTTTCGTGGTTTCGTGGCCTTAGAAAGCTAGTATGGCTCTGTGCAGTGTTCTCAAACTTGAACAACTATCAGAATTACCTCGAGGACTTGTTCAAACAGATTGCTGGGTCCCACCCATAGGGTTTCCGATTTAGTAGGTTTGGGATAGAGCTGAAAAATTGCATTTCTAACAAGGTCCTAGCGTTGTGGGTGCTGGGGAAAGGATGTTGGGCTTGAGTTGAGACCCAGGTTTGACTTTGCATTGTCACTTACTTGTGACTCAACCTGTTTCTCTATATGAAATGTAACTGTTCTACCTTTTTCAGGATTACTCTAAGGTTTCAGGAGGATTTTAAGACTAGACGGTCCTGCAGACCTTTAGTTTCATGTATCCAGTCATCCAGTAACCAGGTCTACGCTAGGCACTGATCACAAAGATTTACAAAAGATGAAACCTTTCTGAGTTTACATCCCAGGGGCTACGCTGACATCCCACCGACTGATTCCTTGAGTGATGAGGTTCACTGGCCAGGAAGTGAGGGACACTAACAGGCCTTCTATTATTTCAGGGTGACCAAGGCTTTCCAGACGAACCCAAGGAAAGTGAACATGCTGAGGCTAAAAACCAGAAACCGGAACTTCAGCTTAAGGAAGGGAGCAAAGTGGTAGCGCTCTTCAATTACGAGGCCACCCAACCAGAAGACCTGGAGTTTCTGGAAGGAGACGTCATCCAGGTTATATCAATGTGTAAGTGCTACCTTGAATTATGGAAACTAATTCACGTTAGCAGAAATAAATTCAAGGGCAGAGGGAAGAAAAGATCACTAACCTACAAAGCAAACTTTAGCCAGTGGTTTTCATGTCCTCCCTAACTTTCAGCTGGAGGGAGCAGAACTGAATGCTCTGCCTTCCCATCTGGTGCTGTAATGGGCAAGGAAGCAAGATCGCTGACTTAGATGACATTTCAGTACATTTACATTTAAAGATGGCTACGTTTTAGAAGGCATGGATTCTCATTCCCAAAGGTGGCTGGAATCATTTTGCCATTGCACCAAGCCAAATGATACTTATCTTCTGCAAACCATAGTTCTTTGGATATATGACCTTCTCAAGATGAGGGTAGAAGGGGTCAATTTTGTCTTAAAAGCTCAGCTATTCAGAATTGCTGTCTCTCTGATGACTTTCTTAATTCGGGTAGGAATCAAACACACTGAAAATTGAAACCGTGTGGAGAGTTCTAACAGTGCTTCTTAAGCTACAGCACGTCCAAGCATCCTTTAAAGAGTTTGTTAAATACAATTTCTTGGCCCAGTTCCCAGAGATGTTGATTCAGGTTTGGGATGGGAACGACAAAGTTGTATCTCTAACAGGCTTCCTGGAGATTCTGGTCTACTGACTATCCTGAGAAGTGCTGTTCAAACTCAAGGTCTGACAGTCTTATTTCTCTACCTGGAGTCAAACAAGAGTCCCAACAACAGCTTTGTTCACATGCTGTGCATAAGCAACGCAAAGGAGTAAAAATCTAATACTATTACCAGTTCGAACAGAAAGCCCAACAGATCAAAAAATGACAGCAAAGGACTTCTAAGTTATGGGGGTAGAGAGTGAGTATACAAGCATGTGATACGTAACGCAAAATATGAGTAGTGAAGTATAGAACCCAGGTGCACTGCCAGTGCGTAGCTTCCGACAAGGGAGAATGGAAACTCAACGGTAAGAATTGGGTCTAGTAACTCCGTGTGCCATTTTCTTAGTGTCACTATCAACCAACCAGCTGAATTGTCCAGAGCTTTCGGTGATGGTAGTGGGAAGGGGGAAGGGGTTGGGGATGAGATAAAAACAAGGGAACACACAGGAAAACTTCTGGGTAGATATGGAGATAAGATGGTATACTCCTTATTATGATATGTAATGTACACGTGTAAGTTGGTTTAACTCTGCAAGTACCCATGTATTTTAAATCTTTATCGTTAACACTTAAATAGAAAACAGAATGCAGCATAAATGTTGGGTGGGGCTGGGGGTGAGTTAAATTGTACTCAACAGCTGAGATGGTTTTATCACAAAGTTCCTCAAACTTTAACGTGAATCACCCAGGGATCTTGTTTAAATGGATTCTGACTCAGGTTTGGGGTAGGGCCTGATCTTTTGCATTTCTAAAATGCTCCCAGAATCCAGGACAAGCAAATGCTTCCAGTCCATGATTCTTGTTATTAAGTAGGAAAGCTCAAGACAGTGGTTTGTAATCAGAATTACCTTGGGAGAACTTTAATGCCCAGCCCTACCCCACACCAACTAAGTGTCTGGGGACAGGATCCAAGTAGCAGCTCTCGTGTCTCATCTAGATGTGTTACATGCAGATGACTTCTGACTTGGGGTTGTGGGGTCTGGCTGATGAGCTCTGGAGTACGTCATACCCAAGCTGTCTGATATTCATCAGCAGAGTGAACCCAAATGAGCCATTAATCTCTCTGGGTCTCTTTTTCCTTAGTAAAATGGAGGTACTATCTAGAAGAAAATTAGTATGAAGTGAGTGTATGTATACATATCCTAGTACAGTGCCTATACTTGATTTACTAAAGGCTCAAAACAGGAGCTATTAAAATACTTGTATCACAAACATGGACTGAACCCATCACCAGTTCCAATTCTCAATTCTTTGATCTTCCACTAGTGGAGTATCGTAAGCAATATATTTAACCAATGGCATGTCCCTTTCTTGTAATCAGAACAAACATTCCCAGCAAAGCTCAGACAAAACTCTCTTCTGTTAAAAAAAAAAATCATATCTAAAGAGTCATTGTTCAATTCCTTTCATCTTATTTCCTTAAAAAAAAATCTAATTCGTTCTTCTGCATTCTATTCCTCCATTATCATGTCTAAGACAGGCATGGACAATAAGATGGCTAAGTCCTATGTTCACTCTTCCCTCACATCACTTTCCAACACTGACTTTTCTCTGTTAGCACAACAGGGGGTAGAGTGCTGACAAAAGATCTGGGTGGAATGTCCAGATGAGGCAATTTTCCTACACTGGTTTTAGAAATCAATGTGTACTTTTCCAACTTTATCAGTGAATGAAGAATGGCTGGAAGGGGAGTGCAAAGGGAACATTGGCATTTTCCCCAAGGCTTTTGTTGAAGAACGTGCCACTACAGACCTGGAAAGCACTGCTAGAGGCGTCTAGGACGTTTCACAACAGGCGAAGTTGAAGAAGAGACTGTGTCATCTGTAAGTTTTAGAATGCCTCTGCAGCACGCTGTACTGAGATCACTGCGGCTTTGAAGTGTTTACTCATCCATTTTCCCTGTTGAAATGCAACCTATTAGACGATGATGAGAGAATTTGGGACTATAATTACCTTGGGGGGGGTGGGATGGGGGAAGTGGTAGGAAGTGTCTAGAAGGGCATGAGGGGTCCAGGGTGCTGATGATGTTTCTTGCTCTGAGTGCTGGCTACCCAGATGTGTTCACTTTGTGAGAAATTCATTGAGTTGTACAGTAATTGTTGGCATACTTGTCTGTGTGACAAAAATAAACGTAGAAAAATAAGCCACTCAGAATGTCAGAATGCAGGCCTCAGTGAGAACTACGGCTGTGACACTGTCAGACTCCGGGGGCCTGAAGGAAGCCTGCACGTCATTCAAAAGGCTCACACACACACACACACAATTAACGTTTCTTGTTAAGTCTCGTTGTTTAAATGGAACCCAGGCTGAGTTAAGTTCCCATGGAATACAACTTTCAATTCCATGGAGAATTAAAATCCTACCAGAATTCCACCCCTTCATGCCTTCTCAGAGAGGAACACTTGTTAAAAGTTCAATACTGAGTGTCTGCCACTAACACAAGTGATGAAAAGAAGGGGTGTTCAGGAAGCCAGCTGGGTTGTAGTATCCTATTAGTTAACATTTTATAATACACATAATACTAGTACCCATGACAAAATGCTATGGTTTTATTTTGGTTATCACCTAACCAAATGGCCTGCTTTTCAGGGTTACCTTGGGAGACGGATTCCTTAGGGCTTGGCCTCATTTCCCCTCCTCCCTCCCTTCTTCTTGTAGAGTATACACAGCTTTGTTAATTTTCTGGTGTAGGTCCTTGTGAAAAGCAGAGTTAGGAAATGAGGTGTGGACTGAATCAACACCGAGGCAGGGGAGAGCTGGGCAGTGTGAACGCGCAGACTGGAGCGCTATGGCATTGGTTTCCGACGGCCACTGCTAAAGATACAACTCCAAACATGCACCCCAAAGGCTAAGAATACTTACTGTTGCTCAGACTTAGTGCATTTTATGGGCCAAAAGGATAAACTATCTCTGAGTTGCTTATAAACAGAGACAACAGGGATAAAAATGGTGGATGTTAACTCCTTTGCATAAGCCATTCTTTATTTATTAAATAAAATCATTTTGACAGTTTCTTTCTACCCATCATCCCTTTCCATATAATGCATACTGGTCTGGAATGCTACTAGAAGCAAAAATAACCCTGAAGCATATTGGAATTCTGACCATCTTTGCTTTCTTCTAGATGACTTCTGAGTAGTTTAAATTCTTGCTTTTCAAGTTGGATTTTCTTTTAGGGTAGAAAAGAGACCATCTCTACACAGATCTGGTTGGAGAGAACGTGGTTTAATTAAAGGCAAAGCTGATTTCAGCAGCTGCAGGTCTTGCAGACAGACCAAAACAAAACAAAACTAAACAAAACCCCAAACAAAACAGAACACAAAGGAAAGCTGACGACACAAAACCATTTTCTGATGAAGATTCTCCTGTCCCTCATTACTCCACACTGAGGAGAGGAAGCCGAGGAGCCCCGCCCCAAGAGTCAGAAAACATCCCAACACCAAACTCTCATGCAGAAATGGGGCTGCAGATGGGGTATGGGCGCTACTAGGAGTGAGATGGGAACCTGGGTAGCTAGCTGGTCTAGGGTGCAAGACTCACTGATGGTTTAGGAATGTGGCAGCTGCCTGAACGCAGAGCTGAAACTCACACAGTAGGTAAAGGCAGCAGGACAGAGGCTTGGGAGGCAGGGACTGGGAAAAAGGTGGACACAAGGCTGGGGACGGAGAGAAGCACAAAGGGTTGCATACTGCCATTGGGTGGGGGGGCTTCACCTTTTTAGACCTTCCAAAAGAAAAAAAAAAAACCCGAACAAGAACAAAAATAAACCCCAAACACCACATCAAACTAAGAGAGCGATAATGCCAGCATATGGGACTCCAACCACTGTCTCTCTGAAGAGCAACGAGCATGAATCTCCACCCTTCTCACTGCTGGGGTGGCCCAGACTCCAGTGACACCCGGCAGCTCCTGGATGTGCTTTGCTCTGCAGCCATTTTCCAGCTCTGAAGTCCCACAGTAACACCATAGTCAGACACACCACCCCGTCCTTCCGGGAGAGCAGACAGGCGTGCGCGCGCACACACCAACACTCACACACACACACACACACACACACAAAGGAAAGACCTCGCAGAAAAGAAACCCTACCACTAGCACAGCAATTGGACATTTCGATTGTTTCCATAATTTCCCCTTAAAATATTACTTTTCCAGGAAATGACTAACAGAAATGCTGTCCTTCGGTTTCTACACGAGAACCTTTTCAGTCCTCCTTTCTTCTAATAAATATCAAATAAGTTTATGTTCCTTTCGTCCGCCTTTCCCAGAATGGACTTCATTGTGTTTTCTCCTGTGCACGACGCATGCACGTGTCCGCGTTGCCTTGAACTTCACTCTGAAAGTGGAGGTTGGAAGACTGCAGCTGGGCGGGCGCCCGGCCCCTCTGCGGGCCGTGCCGAGGCCGCCGCTTCCTTCCTCTTCAGACTGTCGTGTGGGCCCCAACTGCTGGACCCCATGCTGTCGCTTCTTGGCGAGATGTTGCACACATGAGGAGTAAAAACAATTACTGGCATACAGCGTAGGGCAGGAAAAGGATGGGGGGAGGGCCAGGAGGAGGTGGGGAGGACAGGGGCACAGAAACCACCCAAACAAAAAATAACCACACTGAAAGCTTCTACCTATGCAAACGTCAGGCCATACGTGGACTGGCCTGCCTTCTGTGAGACTGCTTGCTCTGCTACTGCAAAATGTACAGGAATCAAAAATGTTAATTTAAAACCCTACAGCAGTCTGCTAGCCCAGCCCAGCACCACCACCGACACTGCCTCCTCGATTGGGGCTCGAGCACCTACAGAGTGAAGGGCATTTCCTGCTGGAGTCTCCAGGCCAGCGGAGGGCCTACTAGAACCTTCGGGGCGAGAGCTGAGACCTTGGACTCGCCCTTGTGAAACATTTCCACTGGCTGAAGAGGTCCGTTTCCCCATCCTGTCACCACCAACCTCTCAGGAGCAGTGAACGGGGCTTTCCTTGCTACACACTGACTAGAAGAAGCACATCTGTGTATGGAAGAATTCAGTGTGATTTTTTTTTTTACTACTGAGAGTAATAACAATAATAAAGATGTTTAGGAATAATTTCTACTACATTCTCAGTCAGCAAAGTAATCATGAATGGATTCCTATTTTATTCCCCAAAGAGGAAAAAAGGACGACTGAGAAGTTCCCATTGGCTTCTCCCATCTGCCTTCCCTTCTCAGCTTTCACTTCCCATGTGGCTGGGGACATGCACAGTGGAGAGGTGAGAGGCGGTGATATCAGGTAACTGAGTGACACAAACAGCAGTTCCTCTCTCCCTCCGGAAGGCCCCGGGGGGACGGAGAGTTCCTGGTGGTTTTACTTTTTGTTGCACTGCGGACATTTCGTGCACACTCAGCGGGCTGGTGGAACGCTTACACCCTCTCGACAGCAAAAAACAGAAAAGAGGGCTGCCACCTGCAGGGGACTGTGTGGGCCAGTCCTGCAAACCCAACATGCCATGGTTTATGGAGCCTCCATTCCCAGGGTTGCCACTGTGACCTCAGTGTGGAGGGTTCATGGTGCCTTGTCCCCGCTGCTGTTTCTGCTTCTGCTGCATTAACAGCTGCTCCAGAGCGGATGGTCCAGGATGCATCATGGAACTGGACCAGATAGACTGAAAAACAGCCCAGAGCTCATCAGCGGAGGGCAAAGGCCTGCTTGTCTGAAAGGATTTGTTTTTCAATCCCAGCCAAACATAAAGGCATATATGTCCCAAGATCCCCACCCCTAAAAAAAAAATTCACCTATTAGAAAAAGTCACTATAAGACTGTCGTCGATACTAGTTAGTTCCCATTAAAGACCACTTTACACCAGAAAAGTCTTTTTAGTAAAACTCAGCTCCAGGGAGGCCGGTTGGCTCAGTTGGTTAGAGTGCGAGCTCTTAACAAGGTTGCTGGTTTAATTCCCGCATGGGGTGGTGGGCTGCACCCCCTGTAGCTAAAGACTGAAAATGGAGACTGGACTTGGAGCTGAGCTGCGCCCTCCACAACTAGCCTGAAGGACAATGACTTGGAGCTGATGGGCCCTGGAGAAACATACTGTTCCCCAACATTCCCCAATAAAAAATTAAAAACAAACAAACAAACAAACAAATAAATAAATAACTCAGCTCCATAAAGGACCACGAAGTATTTACACTAAAGGTTTTAGGCAAACAAAACATTTTTAAAAATTAGATACCCTTCTTTTACTTGCTCAGAGAAGGCTGAAATCAAACATGCCACGATGAATCATAATTTTCTTAACCTTAGAACGCAACTAAGGCCTCTGCGTTTCTATTCCCCTGAAGATACTGCTTTATCACTAAGTGAATTCACAAATTAAAAAAAAAAAAAAAGAAAAGAAAATCCCATTCAAGAATCATGTAAGGCAAGCTATGTTTCTAGAACTTTGCTAGATACCGATGTGCTTGGGAGCAGGCCTAGCTCTTTATGTAAACGAAAGCGGAGACATCTCTGTGGTTCTTGTTCCTGAAGCCCACTCACCTTTAGGCTTTCCATGAGGACAGCAGAGGAATCCTCCATGGAGGGGCCATGGCCTGTCCAGGTGCCACTTGGAGTGCTGGTCTGATGCCAACTGCTCTCAGAGGATGATGTCGCCGAGAGATAATCAATGCCAAACCCACCCATGGCTAAGGGATGAAAAGAGATGAGAAGAATTCAAGACGTTCCTTCACTGCCAAATGCCGAAAGCCGGGGAAAGACAGAGTAAGTGGTGTCACTCCTGCGAGGCAGTGAAGTCTGGACCTCACCTGGCTTATCAGTTTTCCACCGATCTGCAGCTCTCCTATCCCTGTTATCTGGAGTCCCAATGGGTCCAAAATTGGAGAATGGAACAGAATTATGGTTGTGGGTTGGAGGAGAGCTTGGCAAGCTGCTTGGGTTAGAGGAATGAGGCGATTGGCTGGCTGGTGTTGAATGATCTATTAAACAGAAAAATAGGGCACTGAATAGACAAGATGTTTCACAAACATACCAAAAACTAAAGTTTCCTGTAGCACTTCAATTCTACTAAAAATAATCACAGAACTTA
Source organism: Rhinolophus sinicus (assembly GCF_036562045.2). Taxonomy (NCBI): domain Eukaryota; kingdom Metazoa; phylum Chordata; class Mammalia; order Chiroptera; family Rhinolophidae; genus Rhinolophus; species Rhinolophus sinicus. The sequence goes on along the minus strand of NC_133766.1, from coordinate 12,385,571 downwards.
GGAGAAAAGGCGAAATAAGGGCCCAAAAGGGAGTCTGCCAGATGCACACGTGTGTTTCATCGCACACATCTAAGGCATACTCCTTGCCCTAGAACAAAACAAAACAGTAGACAATTTTGTCTAGGGCACGCACTAATGTGGCACGCCTGTTTCAGGTAAGGTCTTTGTCAGAAATAGAATTGCTAAACCTTAATACTATTAGATCAGACGCCATGTATAAAATAGGGCTGAAAAAAAATCTCTATTTTAAAAAGTGCAACTTTTCTTGCGAACAATAAATACAAACAAAACTAAAAAACAGCTGAAAACCTTAAAATAGAATCCGTATTTTTCTGCCTTACAATTCTGATGGTTTACTGAGGATGTGAAAAAGCTTTTCTAGTGGCATCTGTTATGTAAACTGCCTCATCAGGCCTTTTTTCTATTTTCCTTCTAAGTTACTTAAAAAACAAACAAACACCTAATATATTTATAATTACAAAATCATAGTAACTCTTAATCAATGGGAGCGCAGGGTCTATAATTTAAAGACTAGTCAATACCTGAACTGGCAGGAAGTGATGGAGACCACGGAGTCCCCTCAAAGAGGGAGTACAGTGATGTTTCCTGGGGGGCCATTGAAGGACTAAGTTCGGCTTTGGAGTTGGTTGTCAGGTTTTTCCCATATACCTCATTGAACACACTGCTATTGGGGTATCTTTCCTGAAAGACAACGACACCCAAGTTATAGACACACTCCAAGAAAAACGATTTAAGAAAATGCTACGCTCATGTTCACGGATGCTTGGAACACCTGAAGCTTTTCTTACCAAGACAAACTTTCGAAGGCTTTTGTTTTCAGTTTTCCTGTTAAATTCATTTTCCCTTACTCATTAATTTGGCTCCGTCAATGTAAACCACCCAGGTTAAAAAGTTTAAATAATTTATTTGGCTGAACAGAGGCCTAAGCATTTCACTATTAATGAGAAGTTAAAGGGTTCAAACTTATACAAGTCTCTCGTGTACCCAATCAGAGGGAGAGGGGATAAAATCAAATATCCAGGAGACGCCAGTACATGAGTGAGAAAGGAAAGAGAAAAACAGGTGTACTTAAATAGAACAGAAAGAAAAGATGAGCCTACAATGAAAACACAAAGCAGGACCCTTCACTGTTTACTCACCTGATTGAGAGAGAATCCGGTGAGTGACAGGAAAGAGGATGAATGTGACATGAGCTCGGAGGGCTTCTCCAATAAGGATTTCTTCACAGTCCCGGGAAAAAAAAGGGAGTTAAATTATGCCTTCCATTTTCTATTCATCTTAAGATACTATACACCCAGAGTAAGTGACTACACTTTAAGCATACTTGTACTCACCCATTGTGTACAAGGTAAGACTTAAAAGATGTGAATTTCAAATCTGTTAACACCATGACACCAGCTAAGTGCCATGGCCACGGACACGTGGGACAGAGCCCTCCTCCTTGATCAGTACCTCGAATCTAGCACAGAGACCCTGGCAAACGGCAGTTCTGAGTGTTTACTAGGCACGAACCTCAGGCATCCCCTTGGCCAACAGTTACATTTCAAATGCTCTCAAAACAAGACGCTGAACTGATCTGGCACTGTTTTCTCCCCAAGTTTTTAAAGCCGTGACATTAATGGCTTGAAAAAGCTGACTCTGATGTTGGCAGTGAGTAGTTGATCAGCAGAGCACTTATTAAATACCTATTACACGCAAGGCACTTTTGCACACACACTGTATCTTTAACACTGTTAAATACAGGAAGGGGAAGCGCCACAGGAACTAAGGGATTAGGACACAGCTGGACAGAGACACTCCCCAGGCTCCCCAGCCAGGCCGGCAAACACAGGCAGCAGCTGAGCAGCTGGGCCCGGTGCTGCCAGGGCACTACAACTGTTTCAGTGTTTAGGGGATCTTTTATTTCTGCTAACTTGGGGGGAAAAGTGGTGGCTCTCTATGGCCACTCACCCAGGCAAATTCTTAAGGGGGCCTCAAGGGCCAGGGAAACTTCTGTCTGAGTACCATTAAGCTTTTGTTTCCCTAATACTAAAATCAATGCATTTTAATCTTATACGTAAATGTTTTCTTGCCTCGGGTTTATGGGGAAGAAACAGCAAGAAAGTTAAAACTCAGAACTATTTTCCATTTTATTACGATGGAGTGAAGGGAGGAAGAAAAAACCTTACAGTATACATTTTTCTTATACTCCCTCATCTTAGTAAAATATAAACACTGACAACCATACAGGGTGACATCCTTTGACGTGCAGACTAGGTTCTAGACTAGAAGAATATTTTTAAAAGCCACCAGTAATCAGTTCTTAGACTTTACTTTGTGTCATTCTAGTTATTTATCTCTATATTCACTCATTTATGGCACCCCAACACCATTTTAGCAATAGAATCCTCTTCATTTTTACTCATTCTATTTATAATTCTAGCTCTTAATTTAGATCAGGGCTCTCAGTTAATCAAACAGAAAAGAGTTCAATAATGTCAGTAAAAAATCTAGAACATTATTTCATGTCATAACTTGAGTACAAGAGGAAAAAATCTCACTGTTCCTAAATAAAATTAAATGACACTTGAAATTCCTGGGTCCAGATGGAAGTGCCACATGAAAAGCTAATTTGCCAGCATCACATCCTGTGTGTGACCAGTCCTGCAGGAGGCTTTCTGGGTAACACTTATAACCAAGCTATGACTCTAAGATTTGGGGGAACTAGGGAGTCAGAAATGTTTTGCCATGATCTACTACCATTTGAAGGTTAGCTGTCCTTCGGGAGATAAGTTTTACAATTCTGTAAAGAAGGAAAAACCCCCAAAAGAAGGAATTACCTGTTCCAAATACTACATAAGCTCAGAAAAGGAGCTGGGGTTAGAGCAAGAAGAATTATGTCAAATACATACAAAGAGGCTTCTTCCAGGAAGAGAGGCGAGAGGCCCCAGCAGAGCTGGGTAAAGATCAGGAGGGTTAGAAAAAATCAGCTCTTCCTCTTCCTCCAAGGCAGCCAGACTCTTTAACAGGTCCGGAGGAAGCAGAGGGGAGCCCTTGGGGTCCTAGTGACAGAAAGGATCACAGTGAGATGCAATAAGGGGTGACAAAGCACATGATTAGGGGGATGAAGGCAATGAAGTCCAGAGGAAGAAGTAATTAACAGTGAGACAGTATTATGCAAAGAGGAAACACCTCTGAAACACAGAGCAAAGCGACACAAGGACAATGGCAGGGAAAGATCAAGACAACACAAAGCAAAAATACCGACAGAGCAGAATATACGAGGTTTATGTGTTTAGTGAGTAAAACAACACAAGGGAGTGGTGATGAGCGTATCTTGTGCTAGCAGAGAAACAGCTCTTTTTAAAGTTACAAACATATACCTGTTTCTCCTGAATAAAAAGGGCAAGGGAGGGGAACTCCAGTACCAACGATAACTGGTCGTTCTCGAAAAGCAAACTGTTTAAACCTACTTTTAAACTGAGATGATTCAGCCCAAGGGAGGGGATCTTTGCCTCAGAATTCTCTAACATGCGGTGTTAGAGACTTCTGCATCTGATTTCTCTGCCAGACCATCACAGTTCAAAACCAGTTCCAGAATTCTTCCACTCCCCCAAATCAAACGTGCTGTGCCAGTGTGAGGAGGAGCCCGTGGCTCAGCAGCATTCCACAGCACTAATGAGTCACAGTGACCTTTGCAGACAGCTACTTAAAGTCAAGATACGCAGCCCCCATCTCAGACGTGCCTGGTGATGGGAAAGACACACACCTCGAATGGCATCCTGGGTACAGGGTCCTGCTCTGGACGGAAGACTCCGGGAGACCGCTTGCCCCTGCGGTCCATGTTTGCTTGCTGGGCCATCACAGCTCTGTTATCAGCCATACTGTAGGAAGAATCCCAGTAGAATTCTGGGACCTTGACTTCTGAGGGATTATGGTTATATGGCTCCATGGGAAAAGGCTTCATTTTTTTCTCTAGAGGCTGCTGCTGCATTACAGGAGGTTGCAATGACGGCTCGAACAGTTTTATGGGGTCTTGGGTCTGAAGGTAGTAGGGCTGTTTCACAGGCATGATTTTCCCTAATGGGCCTTGAACCTGAGGGGGATTCCACAGTTGTTTGGAGGCATCTGCCTGCTGATACTAAAAAAGAGATGCCTGTCAATAAGACGAGGATAAAATGCAATGGTACTTACGCTCAGTACTCAGGTATCACAGAATGAACTTGAGAGAGTTTACCATCAACAAAACTCTAGGCAATGAGGCAGTTTCCTTCATCCTCTAGGTTTTTTAATTCACAGAACTCTCTGGGAACAGATAATGGCTACTGAGCTCATGTTCTCTTTCAATTCAATTATTTAAGAGGTTTAATGAATAAATGAATGAATATGTGTGTGTTGTCTCCTCCCTGCTTAAGTGCCGTGGGGAGGACAGTATTAAAAACTGGTGTCACTTCTTTCTTAACACTTCAAGGTTATGATTCGATTTCCCTTCTATAGTTTATGTTCACATGGGAGAGAATTATTTACAAAAAATCCTTTTCAAAGAATGGTAGTTAAGATCTACTATCCTTTACAAAAATAGAAAGGAAAACATCAGAACTTTCTAAACAGCAAAAAGAATTCTTCTGTATTACCATGATCATTACAAGTCTAAGCAAGTAGGTGAAAGCCTAACTGGTACTGAATTAACCAAACACGGAACAATTTCAACCTCCTCCTCCTATTTCAGCGGACGATACACATGTATGACCTACCTGCTGGAACCCAGAGTGGTGAGGAGGGCTTTTCCTCAAAGCTGGCGCGGCTTTTGTGGGGGACTGTTGTTGCTGAGCTAGAGCTTGAACCTGCAACTGGCTTGCAGACTGTGCTGTTGGCTGAGCTGGTAAAGATGTAAGGGGTTGCTGGGAAGGTGGCTGTGGTTGTTGAGGTCCCTGGTTCATTGGCCCTGGGCCAGAGGGCCGTTGCTGGCTGTAAGGAATGTGGGACTGTTTCCCAGCTTGCACCTGGTTTCCTGCTGGAGAGTGAGCTGTAGGCTGAAGAAAGGTTCCTGGGACAGAAACACCAGCTGGGAAGGTGTAACCTGAGCCCATAGAAAATGCCACAGGAGGGGGGATAACATATGCCGGCGGCGGGAACCCTTCAAAACAGAAGAAGACAGGTTTAGCTCTTAAGAAACTTCACAAAAGAAAGGCAGAAATACTAAGTCATTTGGGGGTAGGGTAGGGTAGGGAAGAGGTCTTCTCATAAATTATAAAAGGTAGGGCTCAACCATCAAGTAAGACTGATCAAGTGAAAAGCCTTAACTCCCTTTCAAGTACAAATATACACCACGGGCTGCTACTTCTATCCAGTGAAGCAACTGGCGTGTTCTAAAGGTGGTTTCTTACATGCCATGTTCAGTGATGGGAATTCCTTCATGATAACAAACATGCACTTGTACGTAAACTGCAGAGAAATGGCTCAAAAATAATTTCATAAGCTTTAGGGAAAAGAAAACTTCCCTCTACCTTTTAACATTATGGTATAGTAATATCAGTCTGGTAAACACATAAATTACTCAATGAATGAACAGGAACTCCTATACAGATGGCATCAAGTAGAAGAAATGACAAAACATACTTACCCGGCCGGCTGGGAAGAGGAGGGAAGGCTCCAGGGTGATGAATGGGGATGAACTGGGAGTTACTTGCTTGACTTGGGGTTTGAGTTACAGGTGTTTTCCTGGCTTCAGACACTGGAGTCTTTCTTAGTTCTGTCTGGGATTTTACCTATGACCAACAGAAGCAAAACTATGATAATTCTGGAACTCATATTATTAGAAAGAAGCACCAACTGTAAGAAAGTATTTAAAATACCATTATGTCCAAAAAAAAGTATATGCTGAAGATATTTAAATTCACCTAAATTAAAAAGAGGAAAATCAAAATAAATTATTTAATTGTCAGATATGCTTTGTTTTACTAGTGTAATTATTTGGCTTTCACAAAATCATGAAAGTCATAAAATGTAAAGGACCTCGGAGCTCATTTGTTTTACAAATGAAATACCTGATGCCAACAGGTTAAAAAACTTGCCTATGATCGATCTTAAGCTGGTTGTTATGGGTCCTAGGGCGCTTTATACTCTAATTCATTAAATAACATACATAAATGAGGGAAAACAAGTACCTTTTATAGAAAGCTAAGGATGAGGTAGAGGGTGGTAATATATTGACCACTGTCAGGCTCTCTTTAATCATCTACAGGCAGATTGAAGAGGGATGAGTGACAGGGAAGGAGATTTTATTTTCAGTCTGGACCTTGTTGAGAAGCAGTTGTAGAGAACAGAGGTAGTGCAGGCAGGAAAGGCTGAACTCTTTATCCCTAAGACACTAATTCTTCAGCTTTATATAGTTCACTTGGTTTTCCCCATGCCTTTGCCCAGCACCTGTCTCTCTTCATGCCTTTTCTCAATTTCTACCATGTCTTTTTCTATTTGTTTCTCCCCTACTATGAATCTTAAAATGGAACTATTAAGTTCTTATTTCTCCCTTTCCCAATAAAAATCCTGTAAGGGAAATACATTGAAGGTACCGTTTATTTACAAGCAGCCTTCAAAAATGGAGGGTTTCTCATGCTTACTGCAAACAAATGTATTTACCAAAATGTGTTAAAAAATCAAATGGCTACTTAGGCACTTACTCAAACATTAATGGTAAGTATTAATAAAATCAGCAGAGTAAAGACCCTTTTATATGTAGTCACAAACAAACAAACAAAAACCCCAAGTCTCAAATAACGAGCAGTGCTTATCTGTTCCCAGCAGGAGACTTGGGTTCTTGCTTTAAAAATTTCCATGAGCCGGGGTACCAGTGAAGTGTTATAATGCTACTGCTGGGACAGGTCTAAATGTCAAGGAAAAGAGCCTCATCATTTTCTAAGAATGTATTTTTTTTGTATAGTGAGAAAAACTGTATAAGCCTTAATATACTCTTGGTTCTACTGGATCTATAAAGACCCTGAATTTCTCACTATGGCATTAACAAATGGTGATTATACCTTCCAAAGAAAATAGGTCTTCGCTGAACTGACAGCTCTGCCACTGGTCATTTCAAACCACTTCAACTGAAGAGAACCGACAAAACTGTCAAACAGGTTGAGAACTCTTTTCACTCACATGACAATTCCCAAGAGGTGATGAAGTAACCATCATGTTTCCCCTGAAAATAAGACATAGCTGGTCAATTAGCTCTAAATGCGTCTTTTGGAGCAAAAATTCATATAAGACCGGGTCTACATTATATAAGACCCGGTCTTATATAGTAAAATATTATAGTAAAATAAGACTGGGTCTTATATTAATTTTTGCTCCAAAAGACGCATTAGAGCTGGTTATCCGGCTGGGTCTTATTTTCGGGGAAACACAGCACCTGCTGTAGCTCTTACACGACCTCACTAAGCAACCCTCGAAGAATGCAGTCAAGCTTCTAGAACAGCCAACTCTCCAGGCTTCAGGAACAGAATGAAAAATCTTGCCTTTTGTGGGAGCCTTCCTCTACCTGCTTTATAGTTCAAATACAGCTTACCTGCACTGCCACATTCTGCTTTCCTGTTTCCTGAAACTTTTCTAAGGTGCATTTCTTGGTTTCTGTTTTCCTCTTGCTGTTGTCCTTCTTTCCATCATTCTTAGTTACAGTTACTCCTTTGCTATAGTCCCTTCTCACCTCTTTGGGGGGAAAACTTCTTCCTGGGTCTCTGTTCACTTCTCGTGGCTTAATGTTCTCTTTGAAGGTGACCATGGGTTTCTCTCCGGTGTCACAGTTGGTGCTTAGATTTCGGCCCGTAGACAGCACTGATTTCAGTCCTGGGTTCCCATCCGTAGTCAGTGACTCTATCGTGGACGTTTCTTGCAGAATGAGGTTTTCTTTGGCTTCACTAGGGTCTTCCAGAATTAATTCTGGGATTTCTGTGATAAACAATAATTTCCCTACCTCATTTTCACACTGAATCAGCCTAAAAAAGTAAAAATAAATCCATATATGAAAAACATAAACCTATAAAACAGTAACAATCGAATTGTGCATGGATCCAATAGGCCTAAAATTCCCAGCCCAAAAATTTTGGAAAAAGCAGATGTAACAACGTGGATTCAAGTAACACAAAAAGTAGTTATGTAGAAACTCAGGTTCTCATCATCATACTTAACGTCACAACAGTCCCATGCCCTTTTAATGTTTTCCAGTAGTTACAGCTACATTTACTGAGCATGTTTTAAACACTAGATTAGGCCCTTGAAGTAGCTATCTATAATTCCTATTTTATAGCTGTGAAAATGGAAACTTAGAGGTATTAAGTATTAAGTACATTCACATAGGCAACCCCTCAAGTGCTTATAGTATGACAGGACCCTCAGTACAAAAATGAGTGTGAATTAGTTACCAACGTTGGAAAGCTTGTAATCAACAGGCGAGAGCCCAAGGACCCACAGCTGGGAAAGCGGCAGCGGAACCAGAAACTGAACTGAACCTAGCTGACTCAAACTTGTGCTCTCCCCACCACACCACCTACCCCGCCTGCTTCGTGTTTAGTCTCCAGCCCCATCCTGGTCTGCCCTAACTGAAACTGACCACCAGGCCCGTCAATACAAATCACTATGAGCACACAACTCATATTTACATAGATGTTTATATATTAGAGCAGAAGCTCACGATAAACAAGGAGGCAAGGCCAACTCCTCTACAACAGGCAGTGTAGTGGGGAGAACAAAGATGTAAGAGTATACTAATGATCACCAGGGTCATAATTTGTTGTTACCAACATTCTGACTTCAGAGTTTGTAATCAATAGCATTATACCAAAGCCTAAAGCACAGGTGGGTGTGTATGTGTATCCGATAAGGAATACCTGGGCTGATTATCAGCGATCCATTTGCCTACAGAGATCAAGCGCTGCTGTCGGATCTGTCGCTGCTGACCCTCTTTGTCTCCTGTAATACCCTGATGGCCTTTGGAAAAATCCAAGTTCCTAAAATTGATATAAGCAAGTCACAGATTATTAAACTGCTAAAGCTATTTTCCAGGCAATCAAGATCACCTAATTAACTGAAATGGCTTCAGATTTTTCCATACAGGTTAGCTACTTGAGACTGTATTTGTCTAAATTTATATTCCCAAAGATTTTAAATCCAATGAAGCAAAGCAGAAAACACACTATGCAAAGAATAAGAGACTATAAGTTAAAAAGGAGGGTCAGTTCCTACTGATAAGCTCTGAGAAGATTTCACAAAGTGACCACCTCAGCGGGACGTTGGCCAGGTACTGGTCAGTGCCTCAGGTTGGTAAGGGAAGGCGAAAAGGAAAAGGAAATGTTCTAAGCATAGCATGGATGAAGTTTTGGAGGAATAAAAACACAGCTATTCAAGAATAGGACACAGTGAATGTAGAGTAGGTGTAAGTATTGGCGGGGAGGAGTGTGGAAGTGGAAACTGTGGTTGAAAACACAAGCATTGGATAGTGATAGAAAATATACTGAAAAGCCAAGCATTTGGGTATCAAGCTAAAAAAGAACTGGAACAACTGGGGGCATCATCAGGTCTATAAAAACGTAACTGTGGGAGCAGGGTAGCAATGGACTATAGAAAAAGGGACTTTCCATAGGGAACTCGAGTAGGAAGCTTTTGTATACTCCAGGTTAATGGTGATGAAAGCCTGAATTATGAGTAAATAAATGGGAGGAATGGAATCTAAGAGGCATTTTGGACACATAATTACAAAGACTTGGTGAGAAAGATGAACAGAAATAAAAGTTTCTCAGATTTCTAGCTTGTTCGTGTAGGTGGATAATGGCACACAGATAAATACAGAAAGGTCATATTTTGCTGACCAAATAAGAAAACATAAGCTCATTTCTGGTCCCATAAAAATTTAAAAAGTATAAGGGAGATCAGATTGTTCGAAATGTAAGTCCAAATCTCCAAAAGAAGTCAGAACTGAAAATTTCGGACTTAACTATGCAAGAGATGAAAGCTCAAGACAAAGGGATGGATTTGATCACCAGCCAGAATGTAGAGTGGGAAGAAAGGGCAAGAACCCCGGAGAACACCAATATTCCAAGGCACACAGTACAAAAGAATGAAAGAGACTGAGTGCTAAGGGTAGAAGAAGAGTGGTGTCATAGGCTAAAAAGAAAGTTTCATGAAAAAAGGGACCAACAGACTCACTGTGAGAAAAAATTAAATAGGAAGAAAACTGGAAAGAAGTCAGTAAAATCTAGGTAACTAGGAGAGCACTGAGAGTTTAAGTGGCAGGAGGCTGTGAAATAACTGGGAGTGGAGCAGTCAGTAAGGTTAGCCCACACTCCTCTTTTTGATGATGGAGAGAAAGAGAGGGCAACATTAGAGAAACATGAGGTTGTGAATTTTACTTTTTACAAAGAAGAGGGCATACTTGAATGTTATTATACTACGCTAAAGGGAAGTAATTGGGGGGCAGCCGGACGGCTCAGCTGGTTAGAGCGCGAGCTCTGAATAGGGTTGCCGGTTCGATTCCCACATGGGCCAGTGAGCTGCGCCCTCCACAACTAGATTGAAGACAACGAGCTGAGCTTCTGGAGGGGCGGCCGGATGGCAAAGTTGGTTAGAGCGTGAGGTCTCAACAACAAGGTTGCCGGTTCATATTCCCACATGGGATGGTGGGCTGTGCCCCCAGCAACTATAGATTGAAAATGGTGACTAGACTTGGAGCTGAGCTGCGCCCTTCACAACTACACTGAAGGACAACGACTTGGAGCTGAAGAAACACAGTGTTCCCCAATATTCCCCAATACAATTTATGAAAAATAAATAAATTAAAAAACTAAAAGTAATTGGTTGTTAAAAACAATTAAAAGATACTGAAAACATTAATACAATGTAGAGCGAGATGGACAGAAGGAGCGAGGTGAAGGTTCTTGGGGTGACAGGACGGGATGGGATCAAGGGCGCAGATGAAGGGGTTCGACCTGAAAAGGAGTAAGAAGCTATTCCCCCAAAAGAGCAGGGAAAGCGAATGATCAGAAAAACAGATAGCTTTATCCTCGTTACTGGTAAGAAAAATGCCAAGCAATATCCTTCTGGTTACACTTGGTTCCCATTCCTGAGACTTTCCCTGTAGCTTCAAGAACAGCATAAAAGGTAGAATTAAGTGAATAAATACCACTTGGAAGAAGCAATTTTCTTTTCCTTTCTTTTACTCCCTATTTTTAAAGCACTTAGTATTGGTATTACACAGGAATTAAAGGCATGACATACACAAATCCATTTTACATCAAAAAACTTTCACTATTAGTTGCTGTTGGCAAAGTAACACAAAGCTGGGAAAGACCAAGGGTGTTTCTACACCCAAGCCTGATTCCTGTTAAATTTTTAATACTGCAACCACACCCACAAAATAAACCTCCTTCAGCTGCCACCCACCTGAAAGACGGTCTCAAAGCCAAGAATCCTTGTAATTCAAACTCCTCTGGAAGTGGTGTTGCTAGAGAAGGATAGAAATCAGGACTTTAATTAAAATACTGTTGTTCAGCAGAACACTGCTCACTAACACCTAACAAACAACAAAACCGAGTACCTGTTATACAGAAAGAAACTATCTATGATGCCCCCAGTTCTCTGCTCTTTATAGAATCCCGATAAAATAACATACCTGTCAAAGCCCTGCATGTTGCCTTCGGGCTCTAACCATCATCCTAATACTCACCTACCATTCAGTGCCAAGGAGGATGGATACGACGGACTGTTTTTCTAGCAGTTTCAAAAATTCATAGCCTCAGACCCAGTAATGCCCAAGTACTGAACAACAAGATTGCCATCAGTGGGAGCTTGTAAGAAATGCATGATCTTGGGCAGTATCCCAAACCCCCTGAATCATAAACTGCATTTTCACAAGGTCCTAGGTAATTCATTTGTAAATAAATGCTTGAGAAGCACTGATCTAATGGAGGAAAAAATAACCAGAAAGGAGTCAAGTACAGACTGTTCAGTGTAGAATTAATTATTTATAATGGGGACATTTTTAAAGCGAATGGACACTGATTAAATAAATTATGCCATATCCACAGCATGGAATACTATGCAGCCAGTAAAAATTGCATTTCAACATGTTTAAATGACAAAGGAAAATGCTTACAATATAAAGTTAAATTTAAAAAGTACAAAGCTGAATGTGATACCAGTCACATACACATCGAAGACCGAGGCCCGTAGAAAACACATTGTCATGTTAGCAGTACAAAGTCTCTCCGCATGCCAGAACCATGGGTGACTGTGTTCTTTCTATTTGTATGTCCTACACGTTCTGTGATAAGCAGGTGTTACTTTGATAGAGTAATGTTCACATTAGTTCTTTTTAAGAAAATAGTAAGAACAAGGAGAAAGGAAAGAAGATGGAAAGAACTGGAAGCTGTTGTACTCTGGACTCCTATGTTCAAATGCAGCTAAATGGGAGAATAAGTTGCTGAAAGAACTGGAAGAACATTACTTCCATCTGCCTAATCAGTGTAGAGTTCGAAGTCATTGCTGAGATATTGAATTTAACAGCAAATACGTAAGAACAAAGACATTTTTCTCTGGCCTTCAGCCCACTGTTGGTGGTGGAGAACAATGTGAACAACACAAGGTTAAGGCAGCCCTTACCATTAGTACTGGAAAGATCCTCTTCATGGGGATGGAAACTATTTAGAAGAGAAATTAGCCAGGGCCAAATGCTGTAAATTAAAGAGACAGTTCACACTTTATTTTTACATAAGAGAAACCAGAACACTAACAAGCCACGAAAATATTATCTTATTGGACTTAGACTTTATATATTTTATGTTTGCTTCAGCATTTGAAAGACTGTATGATTTCCTGAAACATATTTCCAAGATGCCTAAATAAAAGATATACCAGAAGGGTCAAATTTCCATGACAGAGACCTGCTACTTACTGCAGGTCATTTCCTAGGTTCCTAATTTAACGAATGAAAATAATTTTTCAGCTTTAAACACTGAAAATTGATATTTCCTGAGAAAACTCTGACCAGAGATTTTGTTTCTATAGAGCTTTTACATTCATTACCAGTTGTGGAACCCAACTTCTACACAAGGGAAGGAACACTCGAGCCTCTGAGTCAAGCAGTGAGAATTTTGTACCAGGAAGCAATGTCTGTAAGTAGGCATGACTCTGTGACACCTACTCTGGCATCAAAAGGTGACATGCTGTGCGAGGTTGCTAAACTCAGAACAATGTGAAAAGGGAAGGGGCTTACAGGTAGGCTTAAGGGGAAGAGTAAAGAGTTTTAAGAAATAGAGCGATCCCAGTGTCTCAAATGTGGCGAGGTCATTTTAATTTTCTAATTGGTCACTGTGTGGCCTTCATGCTGGGCCACACAGCAGAAATTTCAGAGATCCTCCTCATAGCCACCATCAAAATATGCAGGCAAGGAACTTCCACTCACTGCAAAGCCTTACTGGAAGCTTTCCTACAACCAACGGTAAACTGAAAGCTTTCATTTGTCACTCTAAAATCAATAGTTCCTAAGAACTGTCAGAACTGTTCAGAGTAGCAATTACGGAGAAAATGGTGAGAACCAAAATAACCTCCAATCTTCTTTGCTTAAGACAAACAAATATAACTCAAGTGGATATTACTATAAGGCAACATCAAACAGCTTATATAGAAAATAACGGAAGGAGTAAAAATCTCTTCCCTTTAACTCCTAAACAGAAAGTTGGGGCATATTGTAATGGGTAAGAAACAAACTGGTTTTATTTCCATTTCATTTTGGAATGTGAAAAATGCCTTTTCCCCAGGATAGCAACAAGGAATGGGGGTGCACAAAGGGAGTCAGAGAATCCTTTAGATTGTGCCTCACATGAAGAATTCAAACAAATAAAGGAAATGCATACAAAGAGGTCTTCAGTTCAATTTCCAAAGAGTAGGTGGAATACACAAAGTCTCCCATTGTTCAAATGTTGTATTTTAGAAGGCAGTTTCTACGCATCTATGAATATCAGAGACAAAGCACACACGCTACCATGAAATTCTAAGATACTTACTACTGTCTTTCATCCACCACTGCCTCCTGAAAGACCCTGGGTCTGAGTCTCAGCCAGTCCATGGAGACCTTGACTGCAGGAAGGGGGTAGGCATTGTAGGACTCCTCCTGAGATTTGTTTTGGAGAGGACACTTGCACAGGATGCCAAGAAAAGACACTTTAAAAAAAAAATGTATTCAGAAAGTGTACGATATTTGAACCTGGGTACCAGTCGAAATTAAAATATCATTGTGAGCCTTCTGCTGCTTAACACTTAACTATCTTACAGCTTCTTTCTAAAAGGATATTTTCTTTCCAATGTTAAAAATAGTATAGAAACAGCTGATGAGAAGGTGTCAGCAGATAAAGGATAGAATTTAGGGGTTGGGCCTCCTGGTTCAATATTAAGACATACAGGACTTTCTTATATGTCACTACTGCTTTGTTACATTTATGAAAATGTCTAAGGTTATGCTTTCCAAAGAAGATGGTACAGAAAGTTCAATGACTTCATACTCACTAAAGAGGGCCAACAACTGTGTCCAACACAGCTGCTCATCTTGGCTGTAACTATGCTGTTCCGTTTCATTGCTAAAGTCACGAAGGTGATGAAGTTGAAACAGGTTAATGACAGTGACGTGAACTAACTGCTGAGAGTTGAAAGCTTTTTGAAATAGCAGCCTCTGTAAAAGAAGACAGGAATACTGCGTGTTATTTTCAAGAACAGGAGCCATCGCTGGCTCAAGAATTAAACTGGCAGTCTACATTTAGAGCCACATGGGTGAACAGCAGCATTCTTACAGAGGAGTCAACGGTTCCATCCTTAATCCTAGTATTTTAATCCTGTTGAACGTGGTCAGGCATTTCTCACGCTCACTCTTCACCTTGAAAAGAATTAGCCCAGACACCACAGAGCTGTTTTTCACAATAATTTTATCCCCTGAGTAACTAGATATTTTTTAATATGGTCTGAGAAAAAAGTTTTGGGGATCCATCCATAAATGTATACACGTTCCCCTGTTTGAAGCTGTTTTGTAAGAGACGCATACATACTAAAATATTAAATTGGGACCAATGACCAGAAAGTAGATGCATATAGTGAGAAACAAAATTTCAAACAAAAAGATTCAAAACACATGTTTCTGAACTCTTGTACATAACGCATGACTTCCAAAATTTGTCGTAACATTTCCTTTCAAAGGCGTGACACAGTTAAAGAAACTTATTTATAAACAAAGTAATTAGCATGAACATACTTCGGAACACATGGCAAATGATACACTAAAGCAATCACTGATGTGTGTTAGGCATTTGTACAGATTATGACACAACATTCTCCCCTGAGAGGAAGGTGCGTGCACCATCTTCACCATCAGATCCTTTTCTTACTACGCGCTCACCGTGACCTACTAACCAGCACTAGAAGGAAGGAGTCACTGAATCACCCTCCTACCTGAGTGTCTGCGGTACATTTAGATTACTCCTACATAAAACAGTTTTCAAACACAGGTTCCTAACAAAGTTGATAGTGACCAGAGACGGTGTGCTGGCTTTACTCTACATTTTAGCCATAGTCAACCTCCCTCAGTCCCCAGGGAAACATTTTGGAGACAGTGGAGATTCACTGCCTTATGGTGGGAAACAGATTCCCTTACTTGTAGTTCAACCAGCAGTGACAAGAAATCCTACCATCTCATAAATTCTGAGCTGCCTTTGAGACTTTTTTCTTCTATTCACACAAAGAATCTTAACTACCCAGAGTAAGTTCTATGATTCTCTTAACAAGTTCTTTCACATTATCACTGGAGAAAACACAATTCTATTCCACTCGCCTTCTCCTATCATGTCTCTCAGCCTCCTTGCATCTGTCATTCTCATAGCTGCGTTGAGAATGCTGTGTTTTCCTAAAGGCATCAGCATTCTTCTTTCCTTTCCTCAAAATGTCCTGAAATCCTATTCCTTCTCCAGAATTCCTCCACAAAATTTCTCCTTCCATCTCTATATTCAACCTTCTACATAAGCAGACCATTTACACAAATGCACAATATTGGCATGAGAATAATTTATATTTTTCAGAAAGCATTTTTTCTTACAAGTTATAACACAGCAATGTATGCCTTGTATCTACAGATCCACTGGCATTTATTTCAGAAGGCAATGTCCCACAGAACAGAATCACAACCCTTTAAAGGATTTCCTAGTGTGGGCACAGAAGCATTACGCAT
Organism: Rhinolophus sinicus; assembly: GCF_036562045.2. Classification (NCBI taxonomy): domain Eukaryota; kingdom Metazoa; phylum Chordata; class Mammalia; order Chiroptera; family Rhinolophidae; genus Rhinolophus; species Rhinolophus sinicus. Next base: position 12,369,316 of record NC_133766.1, on the reverse strand, counting down.
ATGCATGCATCCTGAGTCCTAGCGAATGTAAGCTAAGTTCATGAAGGCACAGACTTGTCTTGTTTTCTCCTGTATCTCCAAGAGCCTAGAAAAGTGCACAGTACACAGGAGGCACTCAATCAACACTTTGTAACGGAACAGTCCACACCTTTAGAAGTAAATGTGTAATTGTTCAGTTGTAATTTCGTAAAATTTAGAATGTACCATAGTACGTAGAGGGCCTCCGCGGGAACAAAATCAGATCGGAATGGACATAATGTTACTCAGATACTACTTTATACTTTAGACAGCAGTTGAGAAAACACCAAACTAAATACCGTTAAGAAAATCACACCTTTGACAGATATAAAAAGCCTTGCATCTCAATTCCTAAATCTCAGGCCTTAATCCTTCAATGAACCTCAACTTGGGAAACGTCTTTGCTCAGTAGCTAAAGATTGCTCGCCAGACAGACAACGCTCAAGTTTACACTAATTACATGTGCTTCAGAAATACTTTTGAATATTTTACTCAATGGTGCTAAAATTTCACTCCGACAAAGTTCTTCTGATATTTCCCTACGGCGTAAGGTTTAAAATAGATCTGTCTCATACTGTGTTTAAATTCAGAGTGTTGGAATGATACTTCAAACTGTGTTTTAGCAACTGCCCACATACACCCACCAGAACTTCACATACAGAAATACGTATCTGAAGAGAATATTAGTGTTTGAGGTTGAACCAAATGCAAAACTGACTCGATTCTAGACTAGACTGACTTACATAGAGAAGCTCTCACTAAGGTAGAGTGCCCCCTCCTCCCCAATGTAAGGAGTTTATCTTTCACAGAAACAGAGCTGGAAGCAAACACCCTGCAAATCTCTACTTCAATTTTTAGTTGTGACCTCAGGAAAGACAAAAATGTGTTATTTTAAAATAATCCTTCATATATCTGAATACTTATAATGAAGCTAGTTAGACTGGTTTTGTTCTTTCCAGGCTGAGTAGCATAGAGCATTAAAAAGTTAGTTGTTCCTTTCATGCACCTAACTCTACAAATCACGGGCTAAAGTTTAAATAGGCCACTAAGAGAAGCAGGAAACAGCAAGAGACTCTTACTTTAGATGTTTATTTTAAAACAAACTATTTCTATTATAGTTATTTAGTATAATCATCTCTTGCACATAAAAAAAAATCAACTGAAAGTGATTATCTGTAAAAACAATTTCACATTGACTGTATTTGGCTAATTTATGTCTCTTAACTGTCTAAGTTCTACAGTTTCGGAATGTGAGACTTGTATAATACTTATACAACTGTAAAGCAGCTATGAACAATCCCTCAGGTATACAGATACCCAGAAGTAACCAAGAAATATAAAGTGTTCCTTCAGACTGTTTTGTTTACTGTTGATCCCAGTGACTAAAAGAGTGATCGATACACAACAGACTGCCAAATATTTGTTGAATAAAATGAATTAAAAAGTTAATAATTAATTTTGACTCCTCCCGTATTTTACATATTATACTACATTAAAGTGCTAATTTAATACACTAACAAAGGATCATTTTCACATATATAAATAGAACAAAGGTTGCTTAATTTTATCTCCTTACACAAATTAGTGAAATATATTCCTGTTGAATGAAATTTCCCTTTCTTTTCCTTCAAACTACCACAAATCCTGATGGATCAAAGCACAAGAATAATGAGCTTGATTTGCAGAATGACCGTATCTATAAAGTCGGTAACAGAATCGTATCTGAGAATATAAAAATCATCAAAAGTAGTACTTTCAAAATTGAGAAAGAAAGGTACTTGGTCTGAGAAGAAAGGAGATGTTTATTCCCACTTTAATACTTTCTGCCAAATGGCAGCTATTTAGTGAAATCGTGGCTGCTGTACATAAATTTCTTTATGTAGACGGTACCACAGTTCAAATTGAGGGGATGCTGTATGCAAGAATTTCATATGCTTCAAAGTTAATTTTTACCAACAGTTCACAGCTTAGGAATGACATAAAAACTGGGAGTCAGCTTCTTCCAAAACCTATGCTTCCTGATTTAGACAAGACAAAAAGAATTATCTATTTTTGAAATCTAACCTTAAACTGTTCTTCCAATTTCTCTCGAAGAGGGCTCAATTTTTCCAAGCTCTTACTCAGGTACACATGACCGTGGAATTTAATAAAGGCCTTGATGAAATCTGAAACACCCCATTTGGTTTTCACCTCATCCCGGCTGAAATGAAAGAAAAACTTCCATGAATCTTAAGCAGCAAAATGGCTAAAAGCTCTTAAAGGAGGCTTCAGTTTGCAAAAAACACATTACTTGAGCACCTGATACACAAGGAGAGACTTCTGCATCTGACTGACTTTTCAAATGCAACGCCCTCAGGTGACTCAGTCAGTATTCAGCAGCCTGTACTCTCTACTGGGAACAAATCAGATGCTGATTGATTGAAACTGAGGGACAATTACATGCAAAACTGTTAGGATTGTTTATAAATTTGGTGAACAGAAGAGAAGAGAAGCACTATTCCTTGTAAGCCCCGATTTGAGGGGTGAAGGCTACCTACCGGTTACACAAAGCCTACTTGAAAAAGTCAAGCCTACCTTTCCAGTGCTTTAGAAAGTGCTTTTTGTAGATTAGTGGAGGCAGCTGGGAAAGGGAACTTCACAGCAATGCTTCTGCAGTAGTAGAAAATTGTGGTCAGATGGTCTCCCTTGGAAGAAGCTAAGATAGCCAACTGATTGTAAGGCTGACCTGGAAGAGAAAGTTAAGATTCCAAAGTAAATGAAGATGCAAACAAGACTTGCTATCAGAATACAAATGATTGGTTTTTAACCCTTTAAGTTAATGCGGAGTATTTTATAAAGTAAACATCATGACTACCTCATTACAAATGGGCATAATGTAAAACATCACAACCTAATATTTAGGTGAAAAAGCCAAGTAACTAGGGTGAAGAACACTATCTAAGACTTCAGAAAGGGTTAGCTAGTAAATACTTGATGGCTTTGTGGGCCAGGGTCTCTGCCATAAACAACTACGCAGCTCTGCCACTGCAGTGGGAAAGCAGCCACAGACAACATGAAACAAACAGTGTGCCCGACTGCCATCCCTGCTTGAGACTTTCAAGGGCCTTCTTTTAGCATCTAGAGGAATTTCAACATGGTTTAACAAGACTCACCAAACACCTGCTGTAATTTCTCTAATTCAAGAATCTGAGAAATTACACTGCTAATTCCTATTCCAGGGCCATCAAAAGACAAAAGCACTACCTTTCAGATCATAAGAGATAATTTTTCTAGATGGGAAAGGGTGGTATTAAAGAGATCATTATTTTATTAAGTAATTAAGGAAGCCAGAGTTGGTGAAACAATTTTAGATCGCTTCAGGGGATATTTTACTTATATTGCTTTACCTACTCCAGTAATCTTATTGAAAAAAAAATAATTTCTAGCTATATAGAATGTACAATTAATACCAAAACTCAACATCTTTTGCTTTCATAAAACGTGACAGGCGAGCCTTGAGTTATTTTCCACTTTGCTGTGAAGAAAAAGGGTCACTGTCAACCCCAGTTGACAGGAGCGGTCCACTCACCATTAGAGGGGACAAGCTGAGCTGCGTGCCTGTAGTAGGACTCTGCCTGGCTGGTCTGGTTTCTGTATCGAGCTGAGAAGAGGAAGAAGAGAATTCAGTTTCAAACCAAACTGACATATAAACCAACAACTAGGGTAATATTGCCAAACAGCTATAATTCTAAATTCTAGAGGTAACACACACATTAAAATGAATTTAAGAGCAGGAAAGACAGAAAATACTTCAAAACAAATTAACTATAGGATTATGTGTGAAGTGTCCACCGGCTTTCCCTGTTTGGGACAGTCAGCACGTAACCAGTTTGAAAGCTTACCTAGCCCCCATTTTCAGGTCCGCCAGGGTCAGGCTTCACCAGCTCCCACTACGGACTATGCTGGTGACCTGGAGCCGGCCCAGAAGGGGTGAGTTATATGCACTTAAAAACAAAACAAAACAAAAAACACTATACAATATGATCTGAAAATTAGGTATTTTTCTTCAATCTCTTATAAAGTGATTTTGTAAAAGGCCTCATACCTACTGCAATATTAAGTATGTGTGTGCAAAGAATACATGGAAAGCAAAACAACCTATTTTTTTGACAACCTAGAGTCAACATTATTCCTTGACTCTCCCTGCAAAACTCGGTGCTTCCTCTGATGTGACCCCTCCAGAGTTATTCATGGATGACATCGAGAAGTCTACAATCTTTGAACTTAAAAGCAGTAACGTGCCCCGCTCCTTGCTATTGGAGGACAGCAAAACATAATCCTATAGTTAATTTGTTTTACAACCTTGTTAGGTCACCTCAAAGGAATGAACAAGAATAAGTTACATAACATTCCCAGATAAACTACATAAAATGGAAACACAAATTTAACTGTAAACAGAAAATAATTCAAAATGAGCTTTCAATGCACTGGTAGGAAGGAAAGAAGGCAATCTAGCTTCAGAAGGAGTGATTTGTAAACACCGCAATTCCAAGAGTATAGAGTTTTAATTTAGAAAGTGTTATGGCACCACTTTGAAAAATTTAGCTTTGATTACATTTTTGTTTATTATTTGCCCATATCTGCCTAAGTCTGAATAAAATTTAAATCTTTATATAAGTTACTTCCTTCAAGATCCTTTGCTAATCCCCAAACACTGAGAAAATCTAAGTTCCTTAAGATGTATTTCATAGTTTCCTCTTATGACAATCTAAATTGTGTGTGCACGCTCAGTTCAAAGGGAGTTGCTTTCTCTGACTTCTCCAAAGAAAAGGATGAAAGTGTTATCAATTCCTTCACACCAAAGGCTCACCAATGTCTCCAAGGTGAACGAGGCAGTGCTGGCAGATATAGGAACAGGAGCTGGACTGTGGCTTCACTATGGCGCTGGTATGCGTCTGTTTATTGCTGATAATTCCCAACTGGGAAGACTTCACACGGCATGGTAAATCTACATTAAACACTGTGCACAGTTCTTGTAATAACTAAAAGGAAAACATGAGCAAGATTTAGTATTAAATCAGAAATGATAAGTCGGAAGTGCTCTATAGGAAAGCGTGCACACTGGAATGTATGTGCGTCACACCACGTGCTGCTGAGACCTGAACAAGGACTGTAAGGAAACTTTATGGTAACTGTTCAGATGACTACTGCTCATTACAAACTGTCGCTATTGAATTCTCAGGTGTCAGAACAATCTAGGATGTGCGTCTAAAAGGAACAGCAGCATTATTTGAAGACTTCAACCAAGCACCTTCAAAGGAGTCCACACGTGTCATATCTGCTGTCTCAATTCCTATCCCCTCCTTAATCCATTAAGATCTGGATGCCACACAAGCCCCCTCTGCCCATCCCACCACCTACCACCACTCCATTGAAACTGCTGTCAATATGACAACTGGTTGTCTCATAAACAAGCACAACGGACATTTTCCAGTTACCATCTTATTGGACTTCTCTGCTGCATTTAAAACATCCGATCTTATGGTTGCTCCCTGAGCTTTTCTATTTTCTAATTCTTATCTCACCAATCATTCCTTTTAGTCTCCTTCACTCAAAGGCTTTTCTCCTCCCACCTTGATTCTGAAGGGTTTTATTCTTGGTCCCCACAGAGTTCTTTGCATCCTATTCTCATCTTACAAATATTATGCATTCAAATATTTGTATTAGACACCATGGTATGTGTAAGAGACACAGAGATGAGTAAGAAATCTACATCCTTAAAGAGCTCACAGCCAAATGAGCAAGATGGGTACATAAAATAGGGAGCAGGGGAAGGGAGAGAGAAGGACAGATGTCAAACAACAGAGCGTATGCCAATAGAACATTCTAGTTACAATAAACCTCATCCGTTGGTTATTTGATACACTTGTCTCACTTTATCATTGTGATAAACTAGTAGTGTATGTAGGTATAAAGCTCTGCTGTTGTTTTTTTCAGACGAGGATGAAAGCAATAGAAATATCAAGTGATTTGACTAAGGTTATAGAATTATTAATAGAAATACCTTGATTCTATCACCACTTATTCTACCATGTGGAGAATTCACAATACAAAATAAGATACGCTGAGGACCCGACTCAGAAGGATTTGAAATATCCCACATTTTTCCTAAGATAAAAACCACCTCCATAACTGAATATAAATTCTGTGTACCTTTCTCACTAAGCATAGAAATTATCTACTTCTTCTTTACTTATACCTGTACATTTGTAATGAGCAAGAAATTCACTGACATAAAATACAGTTAATGCCCAGAAAGGCTAGAGTCAGGAAATAAAAAGGCAAGAAGTACAAAAAAGGAACAAAAAAGGGGGGAAAAAGAAACAACAAAAAAAAACCTAGATGACCATGAAAGATGATAAGAAACATGAGAAAGAATAAAGAATTAAGTTCCACAGGTACTGAAAGAACAAACTGGAAAACTGGGAGAGGCTAAACATCTATCAAAGAAGAAGAAAAAATATTTACAAAAAGTAAATAAAACATGGTTGGAACATCATGTAGAATGTCTTATAATAAAACTGTTGCCTGTACACAGGACTTGTACGTGGAGACAACAAAAAAGGTCCTGCTGGCTCAAGGATTTTGGGAGAGAGAATTCTAATGCTGGTTGGTTTCAAGGCAGAAACAAGGTGAAATTAAAGAAGAATGTTTCCTAAGTTGAACAAAAGTATATTTGGCAATTATTCTGTGAAAACTGTTACATTATTCTACTGCTCCTTAGCTCTTCACTCTATGATAGGAATGGAGAACTAACTATGAAGGCATATATCACCTTTTAAATTCCTGCAGAAACAATAACAATGCTTTCTTTTCGGCTCCCACTTTCTTAGCGTAAGGACTACTGTTCTTTGATGTGTAAAAAAAATCTTAAAGCAGAATGTTACATCTTCACTTTGATCGGGAATTTGGTTCTGGCTTGAGGCACTGTGCTTTAAATGGTTAACAAAATCATAGCTAAGTCAAAAATTACCTTCACAGAAAATATGACTGAGGACCCACTCCAATCAGATTTCCATCCTTCCCACTCTGCTTTAGTCACATTTTATTGAATCTAAGATATCATAAAGTATGAGATTAACTATTATTTTATATAACATTGAGGGGAGGGGAAATTGCCAATTAAATGGCGATTTACCATCATTTAGAAATTTATCCCTATGTCAGAGATGTTGAACTATGAAAACATTTTTAGAAATGAAGAAATACGGTATTCATTAATTCCACCAATGACCTCCATGTTGTCAAATCTAATTGGTCACTTTTTAATCATCTTACTTGACTTCTTAGCAGCACTCAACAGGGTTGACCAGTCTTTCTCCTTACTGAAGTGCTTTTCTCTTGGCTTCCAAGGCACCACTCTCTCTGATGTTCTCCTATTGCAATGGTGGCTCTTGTGCTAACCGTTCCCACCTAGTGCAGTGGTTCTGAATGCTTAACACTGTGCTGTGCTTGCTTCAGCAGCACATATACTAAACACTAAACACTAATGTCTGACAAAGTCAGGTCCTTTATCGTAATCACAAAATGTCCTATGGCCCTGACCTTGTCACTGCACTGAGCGCCAGGCTTGTTCATCCCATTATCTATCTGATATCCCCCCTGAGATGTCAGTCAGGTATCTCCTGTAATTGAACATGGACAGAGCGGCTTTCTCATCAGCATTCCCTATCTAAGTATACGGTACAACTAGTCAACCATCTGCTCAATCTGACAACTCAAGTCATCTGACTTTTCCTTTACTCCGATTCCACACATCCAATCCAATCCGCCAGCAAGTCCTATTGGCTCTACTTCACAAATCCATCAATTTCTTTCCATCACTACAGTAGCATGCTAACTAGCTTCCATTCCTGGCCCCTACTAATTCACTCTCTACACAACATTTAGAGTAATCTTTAAAAAATGCAAATCCTTTCATGTTATTCCGCCGCCTCCTCTCTAATGGCTTGCAACTTAAGATTAAAATTCAAGGGGATAGAAGGAATGGGTAAAAAAGGTAAAGGGGATTAAGAGGTACAAATTTCCAGTTATAAAATAAATAAGTCACGGGGATGTACAGCACAGGGAATATACTCAATAATATTGTAATAACTTTGTACAGCGATGGAAGGTTATGAGACTTGAGGTGATCACTTCATAAGGTGTACAGCTGTCAGATCACTATGTTTTACACCTATACCTAAATAAAAAAGTTAGAATTCAAAACTCACGTTAGTCTCTAAGGTCATACAATGCTCTGAACATGTTATCAAGAAAGACGTACAGAAAGATCATTGTTAGCAACCCCATTAACTGTTTCAATTATCAAACCAAGACAACATAAAATACAAATGCAAGTAAAAAGTCCTATTCATGTTGATATCTAAAAAAAAGTGTATCGATGCTCATTCTACGACTGTTATAATTGCTCAACCATTGCCTATGGAATGCAGGTGGGGAAAAAAAAGTCAATACTTGTTATAAAAATTTCAAAAAGTAAAGTTCCAAGATTGGATTACCCACCTATTTTTTTCCTTATATAACATTTTGAGACATTTGAATAATTTTATTCTTCACTTGCTTATAAAATATTTTTATGAATACGAAGCCCCCTCAACAAAAATGATGATTCTTGCTTTACTTCCTTATAGATTTGTTTTGCCATTGTCCAATTAAACCCTTGGAAATGTGTTACATGTATGTCACATCATAAAAAAAAAAAAAGGCTAAGAATCATTTTTGAAGATAACAAACCAATCTGTGTAATGGCTATTACAACAATGTACTGTAGAAGGCAGATGCCTCCCCTCGCCCCCCACCAGATCCAGCTGCACCCAAACTCCACAGCTCCCCCTACTTCAGCTGTGTTCACAGTTCCAGTTTCTACTGCATGGGGGAAGGAAAAGAGATTTGGTCAGAAATGAAACTGGAGTTTTAAAACTTGACTGTGTTTCGAACTCCTAAAAGCAACCAGCATGTTACAATCTGTCCTTGGAAAGATTGTGATGAGAATCTGGAATTTAACAAAGTAGTGGTGGGGGCGAGGTGCAGGGTAGTGGGAGATACCATTTTTGTTAATACCACACTGAGCTAAGACTACTCAATTAACATACAGATTCAAACTGCATACATAATTTATCATGATTTTTCAGTTAATAGCAATTTTTTCACCTCTAAAATTCATACTAAATATCATTTGTAATCGTTTCATATGTCCAATTTACCGATAAAGCATAATGTATTTAACCATTACACTTCTGTACAATATTGGTATTGCTTTCAAATGTTAAGATTTAAATGATATTTGTTCCTTTAAATATAATTATTACTGTCTTTATTGAACAACCACTGATCTATGGGCAAAGATTATATTGCCAGAAAAAACAAAAAACAACCTGATACTTCTGTATTTCGAAAAACTCAATAAAATGAAAGGGCAACAGACGACACTAGAGAAAAAAATGTTTGCCAAAAAAAGAAAGAAAATAATGTCCTTTTATATATACAGAGCTCAGACAAAGCACCATGGAAAAACAAGGTCCAAACTCTGAATGGGAAGTTAATGAATAGATTATTTATATAAAATACAAATATCTAGTAAAATATTTAAAAACTTCAATACCACTGGTTAATTCAGATCTCAAATTTTAAATAAAAAAAATTTCCGTCTATTAAGTATAAGTTATTCATTTAATCACTCACTCACTACTACTGAAATAATTACCACTAGTGAGTGTTCATGAAGATAGATAGTTGCATACAGTACTAACATAAATATAAAAATATAAATAAAAATATAAATAATGTTCTGGGAGAAGAAGTGTATCAACAGTATTAAAACTGCACTCATCCAATTGCTTCATTTACCAGCCAATGAAGAATTGGTCCTCAGGAAATAATCCAATATTAGAGAAAATGCTTTATACACAAAGATGCTTATTTAACTGCTTAACAACCCAAGGACAAATGGACATGTTTATAAAGCAGATACAAGACTGGGTGATGAACAACTATATACGAAAGTGTAAAAACACCAGAAGGATATATATTAAAGTAGTAACTTATCCTGAATGGGGGGATTAATGAAAAAAACTTTTGACTTTTGTATAATTTTCAAATTTCTTGAAATTAGTATATGTTGTTTTTATAACCAGAAAGCAAAACAATAAATAAGATAAAGTAAAATAAAATCCCTACATCTATTAATATATCCACTTCTTCATCATTTAGGCTGTATATTCCCTTGAAGGTAAAGATTGTCTCTTTTCCTCTGTAACAGCCTGTGCCTTACAAATAGGCTTTTAATAGCTACTTGTATAAATTAATCTTTAAAATGTGGTTTAAGGACTAGTTAGTGGCACACCACAATTCCTCTCTCCAGAATTGTCAACTTTTACTGCTAAAAGTTAGCATCAATTTGAAAATGAATTTTGAGAATAAGAACCATACTTGAGTTCTTTCCATGGTGAACTGTGATGAATGTTTTAGTTTAAGTAAAACACATACTATCTATAAGATGATGGTTAACTATTTCACATCTTCCAACAGTCTTCTTTTTCTTCTTTCAAAGAAATCATAAAATTTTAAAAAGCCAAAATACAAGTAGCAATGGTCTAGCGGCAACAGAGAGAACTGGCCAAAGAATTCTTTCAGTGTAAGATCCCCAAAACCTTGTCATTATAAGATAAACATTTATATACAAACATTTCAATTAAATTATGAATGCTATTACAAATGGATGAGATGCAAGTTTTTTAAAAGGATTCTGCTTACAGTAAAGAAAAATCCATTGTTTAGAAAGAAGAGTTATTTATTCTTATACCTTGCCTGATTTCGAAGTTTTGTCAGAATGTAACTAAAGACAAGGAAAGTCTGAGGATGAAGATAACAACTTATTATTCAAACTGAAGAAAAGCTACCCTACTTCTTAGGCAGTGTAACAGCATTTGAAGCTCCAGATAAATTCTACTGCACACTGTGAAAACTCACTAATAACACAAACTTTGACTACTTCTTACCTGGCACAACATGGCTGTTCCTTTCATAGTGACTGTACCCATAGCCATACATTCACGTTTGCTCTAATATCACTTGTAACTGACTACTTCCGCCGTTTCTCTAAGGCATTGCTCTCATTACCCGTTTTCTGTTTACCCAATTATACCTCCAACCATTAAGCTGAAATATTAACCTTTCAGAGTCTTTATTGTTTTAAAGGTCTTGTGGTAAACAACTTGGGACATTTTTATTCATTTGAGATTCTAGGTGGTAATCTCCTCCGGGAGGGCCCACACGGTGGTTACACAAAGTGCTTATATGAACAACAAGGTGTATCCAAAGAGAACATTCATCACTAATTCTATTAAAAGTGGCAGACAATGCAGAACTCACCTGAGTATAGAAGCCACTAGCTGCCTCTAGGAACAGAGAAAGGTTTGCCTGAACTTCACTCCGATTCGGGTTTGCTCGATTCTTTGCCTGGCCTTGTAGTGTTGTGATCTGATTCTTAAAGGCATGATTCCAGCTGAAAACAAAATGTAATTCTATTTGGTATAGCAGTGACTCACTGGGCAGACACTGGTCCCCCTGAGAACAAGAAAGAACTGTTTGTTATAATTATAACACACTAGATAGTAAACCTGCATTAAAGTTATTTGTTTATTTAAATAACTTTATGCTCCCCTTTGAACAAGACCAGACATGCAGTAGAATCCAACTGACCTTAGTAAACACTTACCAAATGTTCAAATAATCAGACTGTGGCTTCAGCTATTAATTTTTTAGAGCTACTAATGTTTGAGCCTATTTAGGAATCCCAGTACAAAATCAGAACTACAGTGGCAAGACCAAAGTAAAAGGAAGCTATTAACAAATTTCCATACATTGTGCCAAAAAGTAATCGAGTGTACTCTATCAAGTGACATGTATAGGGAAAAAAGGTTTTTTGTAAATATTAAGCTATAGCTCTTATTTCCCTAACATCTGTTTCCCATAGTTCTATTTCTGCTCAATAATGCCTCTTGCGGTTAATATTTTCTTTAGAGCTTGAAGTATAAGTTCATTTTCTGACATTTCAATTTTGGCTATTTAAAACAAGAAACAAACACAACGATGAAATATGGCACCAAAATCCTGTTATGTCTTTCATTAATTAAGCTGTATAGAGAATCATTTTAAATTCAGTTATGGTGAAATACAGCCACCCCTAACTTAGAAATCACAGGTAAAATAAAAAAAAAGAACTAGGACGATGGGAAGATATTACTGACTTGATTAAAGGAAGCAAACAGACAACAAAGGTTTACAACCTATCTGGAAAGTACCTAATTCTTTATCAACGTCAACTTTTAAGGCTCTAGGGCACTGGGGCTTTTAATGATTTATGAGGTCAATCACTCCCTTAGAATTTTTGAGGACATCTTTATCCTTGACTCTAAAATCATAGATATATGGATTCTGAGTGGTTGTGATTAAGCTCTATTACTAGATTTCCTAAAAATTATCTAAGAAAGGTGTGGAAGATAGGAAGTATGAACCTTCACTACAACTTAGTGTAATGGGCGTTACTAAACAGAAGATTCTTCACTGATTTTTAATTTTCCATCAGGCTACTGTCCTTGTTTCACTTTGTAAGGCAAGGCCTTCCACGAAAGGTATGTATTTACTCACTCGGGAATCTGGTCATCTGTCATTTCACCTCTCATAGAATGAGTGGAATAGCCTAAATATACAAAATCTTTCTTCAGTCTTATGGAAAAAAAGGGAAATACCTACGTATTTGATTACAAGGAAGAAATTTCCTTACAATGCAAATATATTTTAATTTTGGAGAAATTTAGATTCACATTTACCAAAGAAAGATTTATCTAAAGCCTACTCTTGAGTTTCTGCTTTCTAAATCATGGCTTATATGTAGGACTGAATACAATACAGAGAATCGAAAACACTTTCTCTTAGTATTCAAAATTTATAGAGTTGTTTTATGATATGCCCTCACGACCTTAGTAAGCGTGAACTCTAAACATTTCTCCTCTTACCACCTAAGACTGAATCTGAAGGTAATACCAATGGTCAAATATTTTGTTCAAAATGAAAACAAAACAAACAAACAAAAACCCCACAAGCATTAGAATGTCCTTCTTCTTTTTTTCCCCCACTGGAAAAGCTTACGCTGGGTGGGAGATGAAGGTAAGGGGGATCAAATATATGGTGATGGAAGGAGAACTGACTCTGGGTGGTGAACACACAGTGGGATTTATAGATGATGTAATACAGAATTGTACACCTGAAATCATGTAATTTTACTAACAATTGTCACCCCAATAAATTTAATAAAAAATTAAAAGAAAAGCTTACGCTGAGATCGAGGTTAAAAAGAAACCACCAGATTGCTCTTTTCTATTCTAAAGTCTTGGTGGGGTCTTGATCTTAGCAGGGCCATCCCAAGTAATCATACTTACAGATCCTGTTCTACTTTCTTGTCTAAAGCATATTCCAAATCAGTAACTAGCATTTTCTGGTACAGGTCCTGCAGAGCCTGCCTGGATGTCCAGACCTCAGCTGGACCCAGCTTAGAATCTGAGAAACAAAACAGAAACAGAACAGGAGATAAACAGGTAGTTAAGGCCCTTACACCACCCCAATGATCCTGCCCCTCTCCAGTCCCCAAAGCAAAACCTGCGGCAAGTACAGACCACAGATTGCTGTGGCCGTCCCATACTACTGCAGTGCAAGTGACTTTTGCCTTTTGGCTAATGACTAAATCTGCATGCGTCTGTAATTGCCTTTCAGCTTTGCGATAACATCATGAAATGGAAAAGGCTAACAGAATGAATGGTCTCCCTTGGGCTGTGGGTTTGCATTTCTATGTACTCGTATCACAGGAAGCCATACGCTGCACACCAGTCACCCCGTTTGAAATGAAGGGCGGCCAATTTGGTCTGTTTACTCTCACAAGGATCCCTCATCGTCCAAAGCAGCTTTTTTCTTTTTCTTTTGAGTCATTCTCACATTGTCCTCACATCAGCGCATAATCCAGCAGTTGTTTGGGCATTCTGCTGTCACTCCTACTCTATACAAGTCAAGCCAAGCAAGCCAGGGCAGTGAGCATTATTTTAACGATTGGCAGACTGCTTGCCAAGACATTTTCGTGAGCAATCCATACTAGCTATTTAATGCAAATGTTGACTGGTAGCAGACAGTGATTAAACTGCTTAGGAAGCCAAATGAGAGGCTAGGTGCGAGATGAAATCAGAAAGTCAGGCTATGACTATACATATACCAAACTGGGACCATGCTGTCTGCCAGGGTCCTACAAAGCACATTAGCCTTTCTGATCATTAGGCTTGTAAGTGCAATATTTGACAGTGAGCTGCTTCAATAGAAGTTAATCATGGTCTTTTCAATCTATATTTCCACCTGCTAGCGAGGCTGTCTGGTTGCATTTAGTATTTTCCTGCTACACAATGGCACAATCTTCACTCTTGAGGGCGCAGCTCACAGTGGCCCATGTGGGGATCGAACCGGCAACCTTGGTGTTATTAGCACCATGCTCTAACCAACTGAGCTAACCGGCCACCCCGCTTCACTCCTCTTTAGGTCTGCTGTTAGTATCTATAGCCACCACAGTTCTATCCTGAAAATAGAATACTCTGAATATTTGAGATAATCCTTGTAAGAGTTTGCTGGCCCCTAAAAATAGGGTCCAGTATCAGCTTCTTGGCCCCTTACCAAGTTTTTAATGATTAATAAATAGTTTATACATTTATTCAACTCGGCTTCAATTCATCAATGGCAGGGAAAGGACTGTAAGGGATCATTAACTCTGATCTATCAGAGAGACTATTATTTAAACGAGCAGACTTCAGATCTTAGTTAACATTTCTGGGCAGGCAAAGGTCCCCTACAAAGTCAAACCCTAAGCCTAACTCCTGAAGGTGTTTAATATTATGCTTATGATGCCAATAAAAGAGCGTAACACAGCAACTCAAAGCTGACACTGATACCCAGAGTATAGAAGACAACTATGCTAATAATGGAAGGAATTGAGGTGCGATACCAGTAAACCTAGAACAAGCGTATTTGGTGCTTTTTTTTTTTTTTTGCTCTCTTCCCTGAACAAGTTTACAATGAGATTATTCACAAATTCTTAGAGAACATTAGCCTGTAATTCTAGAAGTTGAGAAAAAGACATCTAAACAATCCATTTCCTCTTGAATGTAAATTTTTTGGCAGCTATGCTGGTTACCACATAGTTTGAACTTTCCTTTGTGGATGTCACTGCAGAACTTAATTTCTCAAAAATCAGAATGAGCTCCATTATCACACGTCTTTCCCATCTTAGGCTGGCACACACTGTATGGAGTGCATACTGATCACTACAGACGTACTGCCGTATAGTTCCTCATTTTGGAGTTAAAATCTGCTCCATTTAGTGAGTAAGCCCAGTTACTCTTTCAAAAACACCTTGGCTATTACTCAAAACAAAAAAGGTAAAGGAGAGAAGAAAGGCAGGGGGCAAGGTCGCTCACTCAACTTCAAGGACTTTCAGTTGAGTTTTCATGCAAATATTTTTTCTGCAGGTTTACCTATTATTCAAGTTCAGGGAATTATAAAACAGGAAGCTATGAACCTAACACCGTAAGATATTTGCGTTTATATGGCATATGAATTATTTTTCCGTATGTCTTAAACTGTTGATAAACAGTTCATAAACATTGATTGAATGATCGCATGCACTAAATATTCAATTCAATGTAGCACAGATTATATAAAATTCTTGACATGGGTCATCTAAGTAAAAATTCCAAGTATAAAAAAATAAATATTTAAAGCAAATAGTAAGCTAATATCCCTCTGGCAACCAGGACAGTGCTACAAGTAATAGAGGAAAGATGAATACCCTTAATTTAATGGTAAAAAATAAGTTGTAAAAAACAAGCGAGCAGTCAATACCTGTCATGTCAGCCTTCAGGACTTCTGCCTGCCTAAAAAGGGAAAAAGAACATCAGTCAGAAACATACTAGGCTTGCCCCACATGAATAACACTAACAGCTAAACGTTACGTGAAACCCCAGACAATAAGAAAGTGCAGCAATTCTATTCGTGGCCGTGCCTATTCTTATCCACTGACGTTATCTATCTTAACATCCAGGACAGCAGTAGGTCTGGGCAAACTGATGCCACACCTGGAAGTTTACAGGTCATCACGAACTCTTCTCCTGAGTAGCGTTCCCTTTCTCGCTGTTTACCTCCAAATCTGATGTGTTTAAGATACCAATGAATGACAGTTATTAAATAAAAATTTTCCCTCGGCGTGACCAGGAAATCCCAGGTTTCTCCATTCACAAGCCACTATAACTATTTCCAATTTCCATTCTCCTCAGCTGCTGATTTCTGCCTCCTTCCTCAGCCCCTAACGCCTTTCAGCAAAGGACAGAACTGCACCTCAGGAAAAACAATGCCGTTACTAGATACTTACTACATTCACAGACCCTCTTCTTTCTTTCTCTTGTTAAAACACTGCACCGCTAATTTAATACCAGTAACTCCACTCACATATACTCTTTTTAGTCTTTCTTAAGGATGCCTGCTCCTTAAATTAACCCCGCCCCTCTTCCAATAATTTTAAAACTTCCCTTTATTGGATCCCTCCTCTTCAGTATTTAAACATGCACAAGTCTCTCACAGATTTTAAAACCTTCTGCTCCAGAGTCTTTTCTAGCTGCTGCTTTTCTCTCTCCTAAATGCTTCAAGAATTGCCTGCATTCAAGAGTGAACTCACAACCTAATATCACCCCCCCATCACTGCTTCTCCTTCCAGCATCTTGTTTTCACCCGAACAAAAGTATCACAGCTTTCCTGCTGCGAAGGACAGATACCTGGAAGTCACCCGTGACAAACTTCTCCAAATCCCCGGAAATCTATCAACTCCAGAGAATTTCACCTACTACAAATACCTTGAATCTGTTCGTTTCCTTTCACTTCCTCCTCAGCCACACACATTCAAGTTACACCATCCCTTGTCTGGATTACTGCAAAGGTACCAAATTGTTTCCTCCATTCACTCCTGCTCCTTTTCATTCTGTTCTCCCTACCTTTGTCAGAGGGCTCTTTCAACACGTCTGATCTTACCAATTGCCCATTTAAAACCCTTGAATGATTTCCTTAGGTTAAAAAACAAAACCTTCATTCAAGTGTCCTACAAAGTTCTCTGCACTCTAAGAGTCTGCACTCTACTTCCACCACTGTTCTCTTTTCTCCTTGATCTCTGTGTTCCAGTCACTGGACTTCTGGTTTCTCTAATGTGCGCTGCTCCCTTCACACTCACGGTATTTGCAAAGAGTCCTTTAGCTGGGACGTCTCCTCCCCCCTGTGTCTGGCTCATCGCTGCTCACTTTGTCTTGGAGACATTACTTCCTCAGGAAGCCTTACTTGAAGGACATTCCTGTTTTACGAGTATGCTTTCAAAGCACTATTTTTATGTAGATGAAGGATATTCGTGTATTTTTTTCCTATTACATAGATTTAAGAATGCTCACGTCACAACCGCTATGCCTACTAGCACAGCTGCCTAGCACACAATGGGCATTCAATAAGTATTTTTTAAGTGAAGAAAAGGAAAAAGAATAAATCATGTTCATACACTCTAAGAAGTAAGTATATAAACAAGAGATTCCCACTTTTAAAAATAAAATTTGACATAAAAGCTAGAAAATATTCAGAGATTCTAAAATTTTTACTGGAAATGTTTTACATTATTAGGTATTTAATATCAATTGTGAATATTAGTTTCATCAAAATGTAACATGAACTTTTTTATTTTCTTAGCCTTTAGAAAGATATTTGTTTTTTTTAAATTAAGCTTTCAAACAATAGAATCATAATAGAGTGCTACAGAGATAACCACAAACCACATGAGAATTATCAATATAAATGAACAATACTCAATAAACAGCTACACTTAGTTCTAAAATGTAGTATCACGTTAATTCCCATTATCCATATAGCCTAACTTCACTGTTTGCTTTGGGTGTTAAACTTTTGCCATTAAAAAGAAATCAATTTCACAAGGTTGTTGGCTTCTGCCCTTAAAACCTAACATCATATGATTTAATAAAGAACACCACTTATTCTATCCTAGCAATGTCACCACCACCTCCGCTCCTCCCCTCCCAAATCCTACAGGAGCACTAATTGATGAACTTTATACTGAGAAAGCCAGTGCTAATTATGCATCGTTACTGCATTCAATAACCTTTTCATTTTGTCCCTGAACTATAAAGTTACAAAAGATGTATTGTACTATGTTTCCACAGGTTAACCAGAAGTTCATACTCCAATGTATGTAAGACATCTTATACTTAGGATCTTGTGTCTCAAGGTTGTTTTCTCATTCCAAACAAAATTTCCTTATAAAAATGGACAGTATCATTTTGGTATGCTAACGTCTGCCTAATGAGGACACCAGCTTCCAGTCAAACGAAGATTATATTGAGCACGTAACAAGAACTGTTTACAAATAACCTGCTTCTTTTACAGGCTGTCGCTAAGAAAAGAACTATAATTCTGGCAGATTCTGGAGCAGGCGTCCATTGACAAAGAACAAAGTTTTACACTATATTTTTATACACTATTACCTGTCCAAGAAAAACTGTAAAACTGAAAATTCAAGAACGAACAAAAGGAAAAAAATGTCATAAAAACCATCTGACATAAATATTAAAGCATTCTGAAATTCCAGGAGTTTCGATTTCTCAGTATGACAGGTGCTTGTCTTGGTGCAAAGTTCTTCCCCAGGTTCTGAAAGAGACACGTTAGTGACTAAAACAAGCTTGCTAAACTAAAATGATGAAAACACAGCTAAGTGGAAAACTGAACCATCCTGCGAGACAGCTACTCTTATTTCCATTCTATAAACAAGGAAATTGAAGCTCTAAAGTGTGAAATAATTTGCCCATAGTCACAAAGCAATTAGGTACAATTAAGTACAAACTTAGTTCTTTCTGACTCTGAAGTCCAAGTTATTTATTTCTATTTCTTCCAAATGAGAAAAAAATTTATGACATAAAAAGCTAACATAGATTTATCTAGGTTTCGATTTTCGCTCTGTCAGTCAAACACTAACATTTAAGGTAACAGGCCTACATTACAAGATCTGCTCATATTAGGAAATAAATTACATCTGACATGTTTATCAGAAAGACCAGAACAAGTAAAATTCATATTCCAGTGCAGTGGTCAGCCTGCGGCTGAATTCCCTCCTTCACCCTGGATCAATTTTTGTAAGTAATTTTTATTGGAACACAGTCATGCCCATTCGTTTATGTACTGTCGATGGCTGCTTCCTGCTACGAAGGCGAAGCTGAGTAGTTGAGACAGCGAGGACATGGCCCACCAAGCCTAAAACATTCACTATGTGGCCCTTTACAGAAAAAGTTTGCCTCTCCTGCTCTAGGGAGTACTTGATCAAAAAATGAGAAGTAAAATATGTGTAAGTTCCCAAACCAGTTTCCCTATATGAGAAATGATCAATAACAGTTTCCTCAGAGCACAGATAATCAATTTTTATTAGCTAATATCGTAACCTTGTCACAAAGAGAACTATGTTAAAAATATACAGTCTCATGTAATCAGAAAGTTAGTACTTACAGGCCATGCTCTATTTCTGATGGAATTAATTTGTAAACTGTTTAAAACATGGTTAGGTTTATATACCATTATCCACTAACTCTTCCTTTCATCTGTGTACCGAAAATGCTCATTAAACATGTGAGAAAGAGGGTTAAACTAAGAATTGCTATCTCACAAAAAGAGGAAACCCTATCTTACCTCCTACACAATTATTAGTGTTCTTTTTCTATAGTGTATAATATACAAATCAAATCAATAGATATGTGATCTTACACCGACTTTCATAAGATTAGCACAAAAGTGGCTGTTTAATTTACTTTATAAAGAAAAAAATACACCTCAACTGACCTACTGTTTTTGTTAAAGACCAATATTGTTAAAGATTAATATCACAGGGCGGCCGGATGGCTCAGTTGGTGACAGCGCGAGCTCTGAACAGGGTTGCTGGTTCGATTCCCACATGGGCCAGCGAGCTGCGCCCTCGGCAACTAAGATTGAAGACAATGAGCTGCCTGCCGCTGAGCTGCCAAGGGGCAGCCAGACGGCTCAGTGGGTTGGAGCGCTGGCTCTTAACAATGACTCCTGCATGGGATGGTGGGCTGTACAGCCCGCAGCTAGACTGAGGACGGCGACTGGACTTGGAGCTGAGCGGCCTTGGAAAAACAGACTGTTCCCCAATGAAGTCCTGGAAAAACACACTGTTCCCCTTCTCCAATATTAAAAACAAAAAAGGGAAAAAGACTAAT
Organism: Rhinolophus sinicus; assembly: GCF_036562045.2. Taxonomy (NCBI): domain Eukaryota; kingdom Metazoa; phylum Chordata; class Mammalia; order Chiroptera; family Rhinolophidae; genus Rhinolophus; species Rhinolophus sinicus. The sequence goes on along the minus strand of NC_133766.1, from coordinate 12,348,899 downwards.
ATTACAGTTTATAGCCAGTGTTTACATAAAGAGATGAGGTTTAAAATGTTTTTTCTTGGTAGAAGGCATGGCAGCATGACTTCCTTTATATTCCTACTTTAAGCTGAAGGAATCAATGAAAAGAACGGATGAACCAAGAATCCAAGAATTAAAATCATCATGCCTTCAACAGTAAATTAGCACCATTAGTTACAAAATATAAAGCTTTCAAAATACTAGGTAGATTATCTCAATTAATAAATAAGAGAAATAAGTACATATCAAACATAAAAAAGAAGTTGTTAAGAGCTGAATAAAATCCGAAACATTCAGTGATAATCAAATATGTTGAAAGCTAACAATGTGAAACAATACTCTTGGAGACAACGTGATCAAGATCTATAAATACATTTAAAATGCAATCTAATAGATACTGAAGTAGCCACCACTATATATAGCACTTACTACTGCCAGACACTGTTCTAAGGGCTTTAACCTAAAGTAATCACTTAATTCACACTGAACTATGACTGCCCTCACTTTATAGCTGATGAAACCCAAGGAGACTGGGGTTAAATAACATGTCCTCGGTCAAGTTAGTAAGTACGCAGTAGAGGTAGCATTTGAACTCAGTTTGGTTCCAAAGGCCAACTCCTAATCATTATGTCATAGTTCCTCCTATACAAGACTGTAAGCAAAAAAATAATCAGGAATGTCTGCCCATGAACTGGGGCTTTCAATAGTTAACATTTTACGATAATTTTTTTAATAATGTCAGTAGAGGAAATAAACTAAAGTTAATGGTTGTCTTCTTTAACAAATATCTTGATTAGCACTTTTATAAGAATGCAAGGTAACAGATACAGGATAATCTCTTTTAAGAACACACATTAAGATTCATAGTTTAAAAACAGAAGGTATTTCCAAATCAGGGTCAGATACAATGGAAGATTCCCTCTGCCTGAACTCCCAACCCCCTTTTTTCTCCTATGAGCAGAACATAGAAATATGCGTAAGCTAACATCCTCTCAACTCACAGTTGCTAAGGAAAGGTGAATCTGTCCCCCTTGTTTTGGGAGACAAGACTAGAGTATTTTTCTTTTTAATTTAAATAAAAGCCATGGCAGGTTTTATTTCAAGCTAATTGGTCTACTTATTTTCATAGAGTACTAAGGAGTATTTGGGGTAACAGCATTCATCAATTATAATCATAAACATAATAACCTAATCATAATTATTTGTGGTAAATACAAGGCCAGAAACTATAGGTGAATGTGTTTACACACGCAGGTACACAACACACAATCTATATAGAGCTCTAAGACATCAAGTCTCAAGGAATTAGAAGAAAATAAACCATGTTGCTCTTCTACTGTTGAATTTCACATAGAAAAGAATATCTAGGGAAGACAGTGCTCCTAAAGAGCTCTTCTCAGTAAGAGGTAATGAAAGTTCTAACTTGCTTTCTCTCTATGGCACTTTACAGGTTGTCATGCATTTTCTAATCTCCTGACACTCCGATGCTCTGTATTACAACATTTACTCTACAATCTGTATTATTTGAAAATGTGTACCTAGTTTATTTAAGGGCCTATTCTGGTATGGAAATCTCAAAGTATGAGCAGGACTTATTCTCTCAGACAGAGAAAAACAGCGTACCAATAAAAACAAAACTAACGCTGTGAAGGAAGTAGATTAGAGCAAAAACGCAAGGTAGGAGATGAGCTGGAGAACCACAGCACACAGCAGCTTGCGAGGCTTTGCATAACATGTCAAGGAGCTCCGATTCTGTCTTAACAGGAAGCCAGCACTGAGGGTTAAGCAGGGGCAAAGCACTGTCATCCTGAATCTTTAAAAGATTACAACAACAAGATGCATGCATGGTGGATTTTAAAAGGGCAAGACTGGAAGTGAGCAGGTGACAATACAGATGGACAGAAAAACCTAAGAGTCAAAACTATCTCCAAGTAAAATCGGCTGAAGAAAAGATAAAGCAGAGGAAATGGTTTAAAATCTCTCCCAGATCGTCCACTTGGACAGCTGGGTATGTGAGACAGTGAAGTGTAAGCAGGCACTAGAGACGCGTGTCAGGTACAGGAGAGGTGTCAAGACAAGGCATACAGTGCTGGCGTGACCAGCACATGGATGGTGGGTGAAACCAGGGGAGTAAACACTACTGCCCAGAAAGGGCAGGTGAAAGAAAGAGCCTGTGAGAACAGAAGAAAAAACTGTCAGCAGGAATATGAGAACAAAAGAGTGGACTATGGAAAATAAGAGGATAAAAAGAAAGAATAGTCAAGAAGATCAAAGGCAGTGGGAAAGTACAAGGACTGGACAGTGTGTTGATTTGGCGAAATAAGGGTCAACAATAGCCTTGCCACAGAAGCTGTCAAATTGCAGGGGTTGAGGAACAAAGGAGAGGGAGAAGTTTAAGTCAACTCTTAAGACTCTGGGCAGTGAAAGAATGAGAAGGGGGTCGTGGGTAAAGAAAACGTTCTTGTTCTCGGTGGGCGAGGCGAGCATGTTTAGAACAAAGAAAAGAAGCTAAGAGAAAGGAACAGGTTGAAGATACAAGAGTGAAAACAAAACTTAGAGCAGTTCTGGAAGAGACGGAAGAACATGAGAATGTGATTAGTAAGGCCAGAGGCAAGACGGGCTTTGAAAAAGAGGCAGGGTGAATCAGAGGCAGTTATGGTTAGGGAGGAACGTACTAGAAGAACCTGAGAGGAGTGTGGGGTAGAGCAATGTCCTAGCTCTAAGTGTCACTGTCATGGTATCAACTTCTAGGGGCAGCTCCCACTTTTCATTGAAAAGCCACATCTCTGAGACATGCACCGTCACTGACTCTGCCACTATAACTCATCCAAGTTGCTGTGACGAGCTAACTAGTCCACTGTGCGTGTAGCTAGAGGGCTTCTGCAGCTCACGGTCCCATCTGGTCCTACAGGTGCCGAGGAGGCCTGACTGTGTCGCTGGCGACACAGAACCAAGAGCTGAGGCTCCCTGCACTCAGAACCACCATATATGTAAACCCAAAACACAGAGATTTTCATTCTGAAGGATAATCTAACAAATGGATCACACGTCCCTAGGCTTATCATGAATATTCAGACATCCATAAACATAAAAATTTCTTAAATTTAATGTAATAAATGTCTTAAGACCTTCCTTGGAAGCTGTAAGATATACATTCTCATGACAAAGTAAACATATGCCAAAGTTCTTATGAAGCCACAAAAGTTAAAAAACAAAACAAAAATCGTTAGCACTCCGCTCCCCCATCTTGGCTAATAGGAAATGCTTCAGAAAGTCTCTCATTCTTCTACTAGTGTTCATAAAATATGAATAGTTTAACGTACGTCTCTAAAAGGAACACAAACATGTACAAATCCCTTGTAATTTTTATCCTACCTAATATTACTTGATTTCAGATGCTCCTCTGATTTCAAGTTTCGGGTCCTCATCTGGGACTTAAATGAAACGTTTTCTCCCACAATGACTATCTGCAAGAACATCCGATTTCTCATAAGGTAGAATGAATGGTCTAAGACATTCTAGATAGAGGAGAGGAGGGAAATATGAGTTAGCCCACAGCAGAGAACCCCGTGAAGAAAATCAAATTATCTTCTCTTTATTTGAAATGATTTAATGTCAAAAATGAAGGAAAAGTATCAAAGCTTTTCTTCCTTTTTGTAGTTATTTTCTTCGAAAACACATTTTAAAATTCTGTTTTTTGTATTTCTAGCATCCTAGTTTTAGATAAAAATCTTACCCTCTTCTCCCTCTCTGTCTGAAAGCTGAGTGACCTCTCCAGAACAGACACCGGTTACCCAGCAGGGTCCCTGCAGTACCAAGGTGAGAGTGCCTTGTAGAACACAGGAGCGGATGGTCAGTCCAAACTGGACGGCTCACCGAAGGAAAGCCATGTAAAGCAATTAAGCTACAGTTATAAGTGGTACAAATAATGTTTATGTCCTAAGATCAGCTGATGATGGCAGGTTTTGGGATCTTCACGCACTGAACAAAGATTTGGTTACTTCTATAGGCTAGACATAGTGTTAAGAACTGGATATAAAATGGAGAACAAAGCAGACATGGTCCCTGCCAGGGATTTAAAATCGAATGTGGAGACAGCCCAACAAGGAAGGAGGCGGCAGTGGAAGGTAGTAGCTAAAAGCATGGGTTTGGGTGTTGCACTGTCTGCATTCAATGGCATGCTGGGTAAGTCAAGGCAGGAAAAACAGCACAATTTCTTAGAAACACCAATTTAACTCAGAGATCTAGACAAAGTTAAGTAATTGTTATTGGCTACTGATAACTGTTTACAGTTACAATTATTACGTGGCAGATTCTATGCTAAAGGTTCTAAACACACAGAATGGGGTACAATGCAGTCAAGTGTCTTGTATTCAGATGGTCTGTGTTCAAACCAAGCTCCACTACTTCACTTCTGTGCCCCGGTTTTGTCAGAAGAGAGAGATAATGAAAGTACCTAGCACACTGACATGTTTTGAGGAGTAAATGGAGTGCTAGAAATAAAACACCTAGGGCCACTCCTTGGTAAGGAAGCCCTCAAAGAACCACTGGCTATGACGTCACTGCGATCATTACTACCATCATTACAGTTACCATGACTCCTCCCAACAATCCTAAGATGTAAATGCTAGTATTATCCTCAGTCTGTATATTATGATTGAAGCTAAGAACCCACCTTAATCAATTCTAGAATAAAAGACACAGTTATTCATAATTTTTAACAACAAACACCAGTCTTAAGAGAAATTCCAAACATGCAGGTCTACGTGAACTTTCACCTCCATACTTCCAAAGCATGTACTCAATTGCCTGACCTCAGCGGAGAAGACTGATAGAAAACACCTCATGATAAAACCCAGGCTCCTTAGCACACAGCATGTAAGGTCCCACAGCTCCCCACTTTATACTTTATGACCCAAGAAAACGAAATTCCTTTTATTTCCTTGCTATTTTGTCCCTCGGTATCTTATTCATGTTCCTATACACACCTGGAATGCAGCCCTCTTCCCTCCTTGTCTGGTGAACCCCTTCTCCTAGTTGAAGACTCAGCGACTACTGCAGGGGCGGGGCCTTGGCTTGGCCACGCCCTCCCCGCACACCTCATGCTAACTTACCTATTACAGCTCTCATCGCACACATTTCCTCCACTAGAGACTGTCCAGTCGACCTGGGGGAGCCAGCGCCTAACAGCGCCCACCAGACCACGATTTGCTCAAATAAGCTTATGTGAATTTGGACTAAAAAGTCTCTCACAAGGCCAAGATCCCCAAAAGTCAAGGTTTCTGAAAACTGCCAATAGTTTCAAAAGCCTTCCAGGCAAACAATGGGAAAGGTTTTTCATCTGCCGACTAGGAATAACATACCTCAAATTCAGAAAAATCTACCATTTTATACAGTTGATTAGAGAAGTCCATGATCATTTACTTGGATCTCTGAAATTCAGGTTTTGTTTTCTTCACATTGGGATCTACAATTCTGTACAATCCAAAATCTGAAACCTCAAATAGAACATGGCTAAATTCAACAACCCAAGTGAGTTAAATACGAAATTTAGATTAAGCCATCAACAACTGGAAGGCTATTTCTCCTCATCTCAATTTTTACATTCAATGAAGTATAACAGAACAATGGTTTCCAACCCTACTGGACCCAGTACCTTTAAAAAAAAAAAAATTTCATTCCTTGCAACAACCCCTGTATCTTCCTGAAATAAATAAAACATAATATAAACCACTTATTTAATGCATTAAAAAATGAATAACTGTCTTACAGTTAATAGGGAAAAATAAAAGGAAAGCAATTTTTAATAAAATTAGTATATTAATATATAAATGGACAGGTAAAACTACCCTTGAAGACATAATGAATTAATCACTGCTTGCACATACTTACCATGGTAAGAGAAGGTTAACAGAATTCCAAACAAAGATAAAAAAGAAAGCAAAAATATGAGTAGACACTAGAATTAAAACAAATGTTAATGTAAGTAATAACAGACCAGACTTACTGGAAAGAGTAACAGGAGAAAAATAACTGACATAGGAGCAACACAAGACAGTTGATTTGAAGAAAGCAAGGGTTTGACTATGTCCTTTGATAGGTGCCAAAAGAAACAGCAAACAGTCTTTTATATAATGTACATTTAGGCTGGGGAAAAATAAAGTACAACTTTCCAATTTGGAGCAGGGGACTAACATAAGAGACGGGCAACTTAATTAACACAAACGACCAGCAACAATATTTAAGAATACTGTCTAATTTAACTAAAGAAAATAATCCAGAACTTATTACGGTACATATAATATTCTCTACTTCCAGGTGGTCTCTGAAATTTAAAAATAAAAGCTCCTCTACAAAGTCAAGTCTGATTTTTCCACCAAAGAAGCATCACTTAGCCTGTACTTCCAGATACCAGTTTCATCTAGTCAGGTTCCTGCTTTATTATATTAGCTCCTTATCTGACCAAGAAAGGAGTGCTGGACTATAGTCAAGTAAATTAACACATCAAAGCTGACACACATCACAGAAGACCTAAGGAAGGCTGTTATATTAACAGCCCCCAATGGATCACACACCTCCTGGCACCTGCACCCTTGAAAACTCCCTTCACACACTGAGCCTGAGCTTGGCCATCTGACTTACTTTGGCCAAATGGACTTGGGCAAACAGGGAACGAACAGGCTTGACAAGCACTTGCGCATTTGGGCCTGCCCTCTTGTAACACCATCATCATGTTATGAAACCAAGGGTGACAGACCACTTGGAAAGAGGAGACCCAGTTTTCCCACCTTTCACAGCCATCTAGACACTTGAGGGTCTAGACATTTGAGGGGGGTTGTCTTGGATCATTCAGGTCAGGCTGAGCCATTGGATGACTGAGTCATCCAACTTGACCTAGATGGTCTGAGAGATGGGAAACCTTCAGAGATATTGAGCAAAGAGGTGAGCTAATCGAGATTTTAATAGGTTCTACCGGGATAACTGAGAATTGACTGGCTTTGACCACTAGGCAGCAGTAGAGATGGTAAGATGTGCTCAGACTGATCAACAGCATTTGTTGAGTGGGGAAAAAACAAACAAAACAAGAGAGAAAATAAAAAATGATTCGTGGTTTTCAGCTTAAGCAGCTGGAAGAGTGGATTTGCCATTTACCAACAACAGGAAGATGATACAAGTAGACAGGGGAAGAGTCCACTTGGGGGCAACAGTGACTGGCAAATGGTGTTATGTAAGCACTTGCTATTATTTTCTATAATGATGATAAGTTTGAGATAATTATTATACATCCAAGTGAATGTAGCCGGTGGTTAGTTAAAGAGACTGGAGTTGAAGAGAAAGGTTTGAGCCACAGATACTCATCTGGGACTCATCAGCATAGAGGCTAGAGATGAGATGGGAAACTCCTAAAGCAGAACCGACTTCCCGTCCCGGACTGACCAGTCGCCTGCAGCTCGGGTGCAGGCACGTGAACCAGACCTGATCAGTGAGCACACCCGCCCCACAGCTAGAGAAAGAGGGACCGCGGCAAAGCCCCCCTGCACAGCAGCAGCAACCACGTCCAATCCCAGTGGCAGTGGCCCATCAGGAGTGTCAGGGCCACACGCTGTGGATGGATCAAGGGCTGGCACAGAAGTGTCCTCACAGGCTGGAGTTTATGGTCCCGGCCGTGTCGCTGTTGTGGGGAGCAGAATAACGGCCTCCCACCGATGCCCACACATCCTAATCCCCATAGCCTGTGAATCCGTTACCTCTGATTTTAAAAGGGACTAATGTTATGTCAGATGTGATTATGCTCAGGATTTTGAGAAGAGATTATCCTGGATTAACAGTGCGCCCGCCCGATATAATCTCAAGGATCCTTGTAAGTAAACGAGGGAAGAGGCAGCAGAGTCAGAGAAGATGTGATGAAGGAAGCGGAGGGTAGACCGATGTGATTACTGGTTTCAAGGATGGAAGAGGGCCATGAGCCAAGGAATGGGAGCAGCCTCACAAGCTAGAGCATCAAGGAGATGGACTCTCCCCTAGGGCCTCCAGAAGGAAACAAACTTAGATCATAGCCTAGTGGAACCCACTTCAAACTTCTGACCTCCAGAACTGGAAGATAATAAAGTTGTTGTTTTAAGCAACCAAATTCATAGTAATTTGCTGCAGTGGCAATATACCGTGTTTCCCCGAAAATAAGACCTAGCCAGGCAATCAACTCTAACGCGTCTTTTGGAGAAAAAATTAATATAAGACCCACTCTTATATAAGACCCGGTATTATATTATATATTATATATTATATATTATATATTATATATTATATATTATATATTATATATTATATATTATATATTATATATTATATATTATATATCATATCACATCACATCATACCCAGTCTTACAGTAAAATAAGACCGGGTCTTATAATAATTTCTGCTCCAAAAGATGCAGTAGAGCTGATTGTCTGGCTAGGTCTTATTTTTGGGGAAACACCGTAGTAAACTGATACAGCTACTGAGCCTAGGTCTCCAGCCCTCTCCTGCTTACATGAGCCCAAGTTGTTTCTCTTTCTCACAACTAAGAACCTAAATGACATGGTCCTCTTATTCTTCTATCCTCAAACCAATATAATCTATTAGCATTTTTACAAAAAGATGAGTTTTTGCTGCTTTTTATTGCCTAAGTGTGCTTAGTTTTGTTTATATCACAAGGGAGATAATACTAGTAAGTCTTTAGCCTTCGCCATTTCTTGAAGACTGAGATATGTCAATTATTTTGAGAAGTTCATGTAATTCAAAATGCCTGCAATCAGTATGATCTCACACATTATTAGTCAACATTTACCAAGACTCAGTATTGCCCTAAAGTTATACCAAGATAATTAAGAGAAAGCCTTTCCTCAAATGCTAGGTAACAGGGGAACAAAATGGTACACAAACACAAAATAATGTGATCAATTAAAGTACTGAGAATAAAGACAAACATCTGGTTTGACAATTACTTGACAAAATTCTAGGTTGACCCAAAGACAGACTTTCTGGAAGAAGCTTTTCAAAAACAATGTGAAGTCACATGAAAAGAAGAAGTTTTAAAACTGTAAAGTAAGTAGAGGAAGGCCGTTAACTCTTACCAAGTCACTGAAGAAAAGGCAATCCCAATCTTCTGTACTTAAGTTACAAAAAAACTGGCAAGTCATTCGCCACTTGAATGATTGGGGAGGGGGGAACAGGGGAAAGGGGGGTGTCCCAGAACTGTTTTTCCTATAGAAGCTGGTTCTCAATATTCCCACGGGTCCTGGGAAATAGACTATTTAAGTAGCAATACTAAAGGCAGAAACTGCAGGAAGAACAACTATAATGACAGAAGAGCAGCAGGCCAACTAGTCAGTTACATAGTTCAAAGCAGTCAAAATTAATTTATTTCAAATATATAGAAGAAACAATCTTCCCTGTCTATTCTCCTTAATGAACTTTCTGGCAAAATTATCCTGGCCCTCTCTCTTATTATTCTACAAAAACCAAACGCATTAGGAAGGTTGAGACTGATGAGAAAAATCTGTTCAGACTATACATACGTATATGTTTACGTGTATTGTTATATATATTATATAAAAGTAAATATATAAATAAGCAAAACAAAAGTAAAATCCTACAGTCCTCAGCAAATAAGAGTATAAAACTATAAAGGCAGAGTCCATATGATGTATAGTTAAAAGCATGGATTCTGGAGCCTGACTCCTGGGTTCAAATCAAGGCTCTGCTACTTTGTATATGACCCTGGGCTTAACTATTCTGCCTCTATTTGCTCTTCTATCAAATGAAGCCAATGGTATATACCTCATAGGGTTGCTGTGAGGATGCAGAGTTAATAGACAATGTTGGGAATAGTGTCTGGCATAAAAATAAAATGTTGGCATATTATTAATCATGTCAGAAGCATAAACCAGCAGCCTCTCTCCATAAAGTTATCACACCTCGTTGCTATTCTACGCAAGCCCCAAAGTTAGAACTGAAAAAACAAAAGGCATATTAGCATCACCAGACTACAGCTGACCGGAAGCTAACTCAGGACCCATATGGCAGACGGGCTAGAGCATAATCATTAGCCCTTTAAACAACAAGCAGGTCAGAATGATTCCTAAAAACATTTTCTTTAAAATCATAAAATAACATACCAAACAATTTAAAATAAAGGGTATTAACTCAAGATACCCTTTCTAAGTTTCACAAAGATTTATATTAAAGGGTATACCTATATGGCTACAAAATCAGGATACAATGCACACATCTCCCAAATGAAACACACACAAAAGTAAATCCTGATACAAAAGAAAGCAATTCCCTCTTAGCATTTAAAGTGAGAATTACTTCTGGTGATACATTTTTGAGTACTGTCATCACTTGTAGCTTCACACCAGCTGCCAAAAATAGTGGAGTGGAAAGACTAATTGTTATTTCAGGTCTGAAGAAACAGTGGAGGTAACAAATAGGGCGGCAGAAAACTCAAAGGTTATGTTATGAGTTTGGTATTGCATTATATCATTTTCGAACTCACTTCACCGTACGTGGCCATAATTCCCAGATTCTAAATTGTTCTCTCTTTTCCATCTTACCTCACTTGGGAATCTGGGGATCGGAAATGAGTAACAAAGCAATAATGTCCACATTTGGGTCTAAAACCAAGTACCTCAGGTCTTAACGAGAAAAGCATCTCCTTCAACAGGGTTCTTGTACGGAGATGAACGGGTAGCCCAGTCACTCGGTCACGCTCCATCATTTCTCACCAGAACCTCCCAATTAATCACCTCTTCTAACTCAGTGGTGGTCTTTCTCGCTCTGGTGCCAACACACTAGATAGAAGTCTTGAACAGAAGCAGTGGGGCTAATGGGGACAGGCTGTGCTGTAAATGGGATGGGTGAACTTCAGATTTTAGAGGGAGAATTCTGAAGAATGACGTCTTAGATATGATGTGCGCATATGTGAAAGTCACTGTATTATATTAAAGAGAAAGGTTAAGAGATAAAAGGAGAGAGCAAAGGAGAGCCACATTTTCAAATGAGTGTTCCAAGAAAATACCAGTTTTGTGAGATGTGACATAACTTTGGGAAATACCAAACTCTCTCCCTCTGTTGGAGGTTTCATAACCCACATTAGCATGTTACAAGCTATGAGAAATCCTAAATAAGAATCCAGTTTAACTCGGTATTCTTAAATTTATTTTGCTTTGGAAGTATTGAGAATCTTAACACCTATGAATTTCCCAGAGAATTAATGTTCCGTGGTAAACTCTCTGGGAAATGCTAGGCAAAAGGACATCAAGGAACCCACTTCCAAAAAAAAAGTCCGAGCACGAGGCCTTCAGTGCTATGAGGATGTGAGGATGCAGGTACTTTTAATTACTGCTCAGGCCAGAATAAACAGTGCAAACTTTCTGGTGCCTTCTGGCAACATCTACCTTGTGTGAGTTCCCGATTGCTGCTCTAACAGATTACCACAAACTTAAAACACCACGAATCAATTATCTGACAGGTTTGAAAGTCAAAAGCCTACATGGGTCCCAGTGGGGTCAAATCAAGGTGTCACCATTCCTGTGCTGCTTTCAGGAGGCTGCAGGAAGAATCCTGGTTTCTGCCCTTTCCTGGTCCTTGAGGCTATCTGCATTCCGGGGCTTGTGAACCCCTCCCACTCCACCAGGACTAGCTCCCTGTTTCTGAGTCTTCTGCCCCCTCTTCTACACCTAAAGGATCCTTGTGGTTTCATTGGGCCTACCAAATAATCCACGGAAATGTCTTCATTTTAAAGTCAGCTGGTTAGCAACCTTAACTACCTCTTGCCACTAACATATTCATAGGTTCCGAGAATCAGAACGTAGACATCTTTTGCAGGTTGAGGGGTACATTACTCTGCCTACCACACTTAAAATATTTTTAAATGTGCATACCCTGTCACTCAAGTAAGTGCACATACCCAAGGATATGTGTGTTTATTATAGCATTTTTTCATAATAAGAAAGTGTTGAAAACAACAAAAATTTTCAGTGTTAGGCAGTCAGCCTAGAAAGTCTGCCATGTAACAGAAGAGTATGTCATTATGAACACGTCTGAGACAAAATGTTAAGTGGGAACAACATTACAAAACCGTCTGATGTAACCTGATCCCAGGCTTTGTACGCATACACATGTATATACCAGTATGTGAGCATGTTAATATATGTATGAAAAATAAGTGGGAGGCTACACAGCCCCGGAGGGTAATGTGACCCTAAGTTCCTGTGTGCCTGGAACAGTCGAGATTTGTGCCTGTTTTCCTAGCAATGACTAGCACTCTCTTTCACTGGCATATGATCACTCTTACAGTTTTCTGGGTTTTGTTTTGTTTTGTTTTAAACAAATATGTATTACTTACCTGGATGCTAAAAGTAGCAAGAACCAGTTCTATATTAGCACTTGAAATTTTTAAAAATTAAAGCTACGTTTAAGAAATATGCTTTTTAACCCATGAATTTGCAACCCCTGATTGTGAACCATCTAAATTACATACATTACACTTGACAACATCAATGGCAAGCGCAGCTACCAAAAGGGAAATTTTCATTTCTAAGAGCACTGCCTCAGTGTGTGCAGGGACAGAGAGGGAACAGAGCAAGGCCGATCCCAGCTCTGCCACTGCCACAACTTAGGTACCTTGAGTCTCATTTTCCTACAAAATGCCAATCCAGTTATACAAGGTCTGTACACAAGAGCTTAAGAAGACAACTATGTCAGAGCTTCTGGGAAGTATACAGCACTAGTGAAATGTGAAATGGTACCCTGAGGAATAAAGCCGACCACTTCATGTTAAAGACCCCTCCACTACCGTCTAGCTGTTTAAATTGCTCCCACCCAACTTACAGCCCACATTAGCAAGTCTGCAGGTTAAATATTAATCACATGCAGAAATGCAGAAAACGAACACTGTGTATAAATGAGGCTCTTTACCCACCTGGAGCTATGTTGGGTTGTGTATGTACTTGTACGTCTTCTCATGTCATTCTCACAATAATTCTATCATTGTCATTTTACAGACAGGAAAATCCACAGCAGAAAACTAAGGCTGGGAGGTTCAAGGTCACACTGCTTGCTATACATAGCAGTGCTTGGAGCTGAACTCAGGACAACCTAAATACAAACTAGGAAAATTTTCACTCAAAGGCCTTGCTCATTCAGCTCATTACATGTCGCTTTCTCAGGATGCTAAGAAGACCCCTGTGTTAGTTTACAGACAACCGAATTAACAACGTTTTAAAGTTAGAAAGTAATTAATGCGCTAACATCTTCTTTTCCTCTCCTTTCATAAACCAGAATTTATGACCAATATGCCTTAACATCTGAGTGGCGTTTTTTAAATGTTCTGACTTTTTTCATTAAAAACGAAACAAAGCAAAACAAATAATTAGTTCAGACAAACAAATGATATGATTATTTTGGTCATTTAAACTAAGAATTTGAGAAATATGTATTTTACAGAATTTAATATTAAAACACAAAAAATTAACTTTAAAATATCTTACACAAACTGTGTGTGTGCACATGGGCGTGTACACACACAAGTGAAAAATTTTGCAGATGCCCCAAGGTACTTTTTTATATTCAATTTCACGCTGTCTGTAGTGGTTCTCTTAACAGTATGTTTTTTATCTTTTTCCACCAGCATTAAAAAAAATTTCAAGTAAGCATAACTTTAACTCATTTCTTTTCTGAATACCACCTTCCAATTGCATTTTACTCTGATTATCTTACTACTGATATCTCATCACAGCATAGTATCTCAAGAATATTTGGTTCGGTTGTCATCTCATAAAAAACTAATTCATGACCTTTCTAAGAGGCAGTATGAGTGAAACACATTCTAATATACTGTATTCCAACTAACATAGCAATGAAATACTAGGACTTCAAAAATATCAACTTTTGTGGTTGGTGAACCAATGGAGTTTTAGAAAACAGACTGAGGATATCAATGCATCAACACAGCAGTTCTTTAAATATAATAGATTTTAGAATCATGCTTGTCACTTAAGACAGACACTACAGAAGGAAAAATGCCATCAAGAACTGTAAAAACAAAATGTTAATCAAAAATGGTCTACATTTTTTTTCTTTGAGACTTGAAAAAGTTAAATCCCAAGAGTCTTCACTGATGTCCTGATTTCCACCCCCAATGCTACAGAAGTCCTTCCCTCACCTCCAGCTTCACTCCATGTCTGATCTCAACAGGTGACGATTCTATAAAATAAGTCCTATGAACTCAAAGATACTTTCAGAATTACATGTGTTCACTAAAACTCTTGTCTGCTACATAACAATTTAATAATGTTCCAAATAACTAAGTTTTGCCTAAGATGAAGCTACTTTCAAAGGAAAGGAAATTTAAATCTTTATGCACCTCCAAGGAAGTACTGTAGGCGTTACATAAATACCTTTCTCTTTTGCCTCCCACCCCAGTAAGAACGTGTATAAGCAACATCAGCCGTTCAAACATAAATTGCTCCCGTAAGATTAACGATCAGGTTTCTAGAAAGAAAACCTTAGACCCCCAAAGGAAACACAGAATGAGACAGTGACTCATCTAAATCTCTTTAATTTATGACATAACGTGACCGTCAGTTTGACCTGATCGTGACGATTACTTCAACCAGATCCTCATTCCTAATACCAAACCTTTCCGAGTTCCTCAAAACACCGCCGCACGCATTGGCTCATCTCGTTTCCCTGCTACCATCTCCTTTCTCACCTGTCTAATCCTACTCATGCTTTAAAACTGAGCTCAGGGGCTCAACCGCAGAAGCATTCTCTGAACACCCCGGACAGTGAAAGTTCCCCTTTCCTCAGTATACTCACGGCATCCCTTAAATGAAATGAAAACATCTGCCATAGTATTTACCACATTACATTGAAATACATGTGTGACCCCCATTTCTCCCAGGAGACCACTATTCTAAGAAACAAAAATCAGTTCCTTTGTGTTTCTATTCTCAGAGCCTAGCACTAGCATTTGTAAGTATTCCATAAAGGTTTGGCAAAAACAAGCATGAGAATTTTATTCAACACCTATTATGTACATTGTGCATTTTAAAAATGCTGAGACATGGTCTCAATCATCCTCCATCTAGCTGCACAGATAATTCACTTCTATCAAAGAGATCATTACAAATTGAAGAAAGTGTAAGCACTGAATGACGAAGGACAGGAAATGCGACAAAGTTCAAAGGAAGTAGAAATCTCTGGGGTGGACAAGAAGTCTTCACAGAGAAGGTGAAGCTTAAGATAGTGGAGGACGGTACTTCGTACGGGGGAAATGGCCTGGGAAGTGAGAATGAAGCAGGAATGGGTAAACCGTGTTCAGAAGACAATGAAGAGATTGGGGGGAGGGGCAGACAGTTGGTTCCTATCAAAAGGTAAAGAGATACCATGTGGCAGAGATAGATGGGGGTCATTTTATGGAAGGCCACGCAGGCCAGGCTGAGGAGTTTACAGCAAGGTAAAGCCATACACCAAAGCTTTTCAGGAATATTAATACAGAAGCACTGCACAAAATTGGCAGGGGGACAGGTGATGGGGCGTTTGAAGGAGAACCAGAATTTGTTAAACATGTGTAATCCTTCGTCATTTTAACACTGACAGCAATTTTATGAGATCAATGTTCCATTTTAAAGAAATCAAGACCCAGAGGTGATGTCAATTCAAAAACAGAAAGCGGTGGACAGTGTTTACGAGTGAAAACCCAATCAACGCTTTCTTCTTGCTACTTGTGAGAACAGCAGGCAAAGAAGACTCTTTCAACAGCATTGGATATAAAGCTGACAGTGCTAGAAGTGACCAAGAGGACACAATCGGAAGGCAACATTTCCACAATGGTGTATGTGTGCAAGAGGGTGAGGAAAACTGGGAGAACTCAAAGATGACTACGTACCAGGTTTCAAACCTGCGTGGGAGGAGTGGCAGCACCAATGAGGAAAATGAGAAAACAGGAGGAACTGGGCGAGAAGAGTAAGGATTACGAGTTTCCTGTGAAGAGTGTGGGGTTTGCTATGACAGAAAGATTCCCACAATTAGGAACGTGCAGAAGGCAGAGGTGCAGAATGACCAGAACAGCCCTTGCCCAGCACTCACTTCCAGACAGTGTACAGAGCTGAAACTGACAAAGCGTGTACTTTGTGCCAGAACCATCCCCAGCACTGCACACGGTTAACGCACTTGACCTTCACCTCTATGGGGTAGATACTACTGTTAGGCGTACTTTTCAGATGTGGTAACTGAGGGACAGACAGCTGAAGCAGCCTGCCCAGGTAACAGAGTTTTCTAGTAAGCATAATGCTGCGAGCCGGCTGGAGGCAGGCAGTGTGCCTCACACCGAGCTCTACACCACGCATTCAGCTGCCTTTGCTTCTGTATTATTTTATCTTTATAAAATCAGAATTTTTTTCAGAGAAAACTGAGGTTAGTCCTCAAAAGAAGATTAGTAAAGGAGAGAGACAGCACAGCTGAAGTAGGGTCTGGAGGAATGGTCTATCTATCACCAAGAGCACAGGGGAAGGCAGGAAAACTGCAGGACCCATCTCACCATGCTTTTCCCTTTTCAACACCGATACCAGCCACCACGTCTTCAGAACTATCGCTTCCACATCTCTACTTCTCTGTCCATAACCCAGCTTGTGCAAGAAAAACTTAGAAAGGCTGGCCTGAATGTATGAAGCGAAGTGAATGAAACTTTAAAAACATGTTTGGAATAAAGGAGCCGTGAGACGTTCTTCCTGCCTGAAACGTCAATTTGCCCAATATCCACTTTTAAAAGTCCCATCCATCTTTCAGAACCCAAATCAAATCTCATCTCCTTACCCACCTTCACCTCTATTCGTCTCTGTACCTACACAGTACTTCTGCGTCTCCTAATATAGTTCATTTGCTATTGGCCACTTACATGGCTTTCTCC
This sequence comes from Rhinolophus sinicus, assembly GCF_036562045.2. NCBI lineage: Eukaryota > Metazoa > Chordata > Mammalia > Chiroptera > Rhinolophidae > Rhinolophus > Rhinolophus sinicus. The sequence continues at coordinate 12,331,927 of NC_133766.1, read as the reverse complement.
AGTATCTTTGAGTTTTCCACAGGCAAAACCCCCACAGTGCACTCTGCATATAGTAAGTATTCAATAATTGCCAGTGAAACAAAACACAGATTAAGAAAAATACATTTAAACATGTATGCATTTTTATGGGTAAAGTCTAAACATGGTAACTAGCCTATTGCTATCAGAATAAGAAGCTGTGGCTTAAAGGAGAAAAGAAGACAATGAATCTATGCTATGCGTATGTATCGTCCTATGTATATTTTCTAAATCAGTGGTTCACAACCCGGAGTGAATGTGTACCCACAGGGGACATTTGGCATGTGTGGAAACATTTTTGGTTGTCACACGTGGGGGAGAATGATACTGGCATCTAGTGGCTAGAGGACAGAGATGCTGCTACACCTCCTGCAACGCACAGGACAGCTCCCCACAGCAAAATACTATCTGGCCAAAGTATAAGTATGTGCCAAGGTTAATAAACACTGTTCTAAATGAAGCAGAGAAGGAAAAAAAATAAAAGAACACAATCTCTACGTGGCCCACCTAAGACTCCTCAAGTTTTCTTAAACAATTACGTAGTCATCTCCTCCCACGGAGTAAAAATTGGGTCTCAGGGAGGGTGAAAAGCACCTTCCTAAGCAGCTCCACTTACATGCTAACAAGAAAGGAGTTGGTTACAAGCTCTCACTTACCATATGACATGTTTGCCAAAACTCCATCCCTGTATTTTTCTGTAACTGCGGATTAACCCTTCTTAGTTACAATCTCCCAGACCACTGATAAGTCTATCTATAACAATTCAGCAACTAAATTAAAACATAGCTTGATTACAAAACTTAAATGGCAATGTGTGGTGACCATCTGCCCAAATACCCACATACAGATGAACAATTCACTATCTGAAAGACATCTGCTTAATAATTTACTCTCTGAACAAGATCCATCAGTTAAACTAACCCACCTAACTTTCAGGTACGCATTCATGCCACCAATAACAAAAATATGAAAGGCTAGCCAGGGTTGGAGATAATAGTTGGAGGCAATATTTCTCCACTACAAAACAAACTTTTTACAAGTCCGAACCACCCTCTACCCCAAAATTGCTTCATGCGAAACTTGCTCTACTGTGTCTACTGCTTACTACATAACATACCTTAAAAAGGAAAACTGTACAAAAACTCAGCAACTGCTTCATGTACCATGAAGGTAGAATATAACAGCTGTTAGAAAGCAATGAAACAGGGCAGGACAGGAAGTACACGTTTTGAATCCAACTGAAACCACAAGGGAAGCAGAAATTAACTGCCAAAATAATTCAGCCAGTCAATATCCAAACAGGTAAAATGCTATTAACACCATTATAACAAAAAATAGACTTATAAGCCTCAAAAGAGTGCCTTTTTTTTTCAAACAATTTTACCATGTTTGGTATATCAGCCAGGTTTGGCCGATTTTCTGGGACCGAAGCTATTTTAAGTCCTGTATGTTGGGGGAAGGGGTGGCAGCAAATGGGTCAGGGAGAAGACTTCTGACCATGTAAATTAATATCAGGATGTGCTATCGAATTTCTGGAAGCGTCCAGAGATAGTGAGTACCCAGGCCAACATTACCGGGCAGAACCTGGAGCCCACCTAGTTAGTATACAAATTCCTCGCAAATGCTCCCGCAAACATCCCTGCTCCTCTCCCTGGGCTACGACAAGGCTCTGCTTGCTACTTTGTCCAGCCTCCTCTCTTCCCTCCCTTTACCTCCCTCTGTCCCAAGGTTTACAGTGATACATTTTAGCTTATTGGATATTTGGATATTTTAATTAGTATTTAAATGACAATCATTTTTCCTCTGTCTCAGAAAATAATCTTTATGGCTATTATATTATTTTTACCTCCAGTAACAAAGTTTTTGACAAAGAAGTGTGCCACTGGAATGCAGCCTCTTCATTAAGAGGTACCGTGTTTCCCCAAAAATAAGACCCAGCCAGACTATCGGTTCTAATGCGTCTTTTGGAGCAAAAATTAATAAAAGACACCCGATCTTATTTTACTGTACCATATGACTGGGTATAATATAATATAATATAATACCCGGTCTTATTTTACTGTAAGACCCGGTCTTATATAATGTAAGACCGGGTCTTATATTAATTTTTGCTCCAAAAGACTCATTAGAGCTGATTGTCCGGCTGGGTCTTTTTTCGGGGAAACAGGGTATCCTGCAAAAAAAGCTCTAACAAAATGAACAATTTGCAGGCCTTGCCTGTAAAGGACACTAATACCAGGGATCAACTTCAAGTGGATCTCCCTGAAAAACCTACAGCACAGGAAGAAATTAAAGACAAAAAGAGGAGACTAGTAAAGGAAGGAGAGGAGGAAAGTTGGAGGGAGTACAGAGTATGAACAGCAGAGGTCATTCAGTGGCACCTGTGCCACCTTGAACAACAGGATTTGACCTGTCTGGTATCCCCCCCCCCATGGCTATGATTTTTCTACTTTCTCATCTTCCAAAACAACTTCAAGGATGCCTCCCTGTCTGGTACTTCAACATCTTCCCCACCTCTGCTTTTCCAACTGTGATGTTAATTTCCATATTTCTATTCTTTCAAATGCAATTCTATTAAAGCATGATATTATACCTCACCCGTGGCCTAGCCTCACCCTTCTCCCTCCCTTATCAAAAGAACTATATTCAATATACCTTTTTATTTTTCTCACAAGGGTGTTAAAAAAGTCTTTTAAAATCTTTCCATGTTGTCATAAATCAAGAGAAAATACTGTGGGTTTTTTTTTTTTTTCAAATTGGGTAATAAATTTCCATTGTCAGTCTAGAACCCTCATATTTAAAACCATTTATTTTTATAAAATGTAAGAAAGTATTCTCAACTTATTCATGTGGATAGGAGTCTTGTCAGTCTGTTATTTCAAAAAAAATGACACTTCCCTTCTAACAAAAAAGTTTCATCATCCGTTCTTGCCTAGGTTACCAACACCTTCTTTCCCATATAGAGATTAGGTGTTTTTTTTCTTTCATCTCTGCTCTATTTCTGCAACTCAAGACAAATTCAGTCCACTTGATGTTGAATTCCTTCTTCATCTTACTGATGCTTCTTACCTCTTATCATCATTTCTTACTCTTTTGAAACTGCCATCTTGCTCCCTGGTTTGCCACCACCCCACCATTTCAATACCAGATACCCCAGCTCACTTACTCTAGGACATTAATTCAGCTGAGACAAAACTAATTTGCATCTATGTGAGGGAAGATCTGTAGCCATGCAGTTTAAAAACTGCCCAGTCATGGTCTTACACCACTGGGAAAGGTAGGCAAAATAACTCTTCCTAAAATCAAGGTCACAAAAAATAACTGCGATAGCTCCAACCACACTCATTCAGCAATACCCAGCATCCTTATCGAGTTGTCTATAAAAACCAACAGCTCCATTTTCAAAGACAGTGAACATAATGCTTACCTAAAGACACTCTGGTCTCCCACAGCAGACTTTAAATAGAATGATTACCTTTGAAAAAGGGGGGAAATTCAGGCTAGTATAAGCCTCTCTTTACCAGGAAGGCTTGTCCCAGACTACTATTAGCCGGAAGGCTTGTTTTATTTACTTAGGACAGATGCGCAAGATTGAGAAAGGACTGGCTCCCAGGAATCTCTTAAGGGACTTCAAGTCCTGTCCCTGATCAAGTTTACCTGTTCAACTTCAGTTGGAAAATACAGGTTATTCAAACATTGTGTTCATTCTTACTCTTTTCTCCCTTCTGCTAAGAACTAAATTCATCTCCAGCTGTCTACCATTAATTCCCCAACTTAATGTAAGTCTTCCTGACCATGGTGAATTACAAAATGTAATATATGTTAACACAGAAGCCTCTCAAAGCCGACTGATCTTCCCATTAAAATGATCACTACTCTCTCTGTCTGCTTCTCATCACACTTTTCTAGTCCCACGGGCATCACCTTATTTGGGGCCTTCACTGCCCATTACAGTACACAGGTTCCTCTTCCTAATACATAGCTAGGAACACGTGAATTCCCTTCTAAACAAATCTCAGATTGTCTACGCTCCACCCGTTGTAACTATAAATTACAGATCATGATATTCAAGACCCTCTCAAATATGGGTACTTTATGGAGTATTCTTTCCGTGATCACCCTGACTATACAACAGCATATCCCTGCCTTGCTTGCTTTATTTTCTTCCTAGTACTTGTCACCACCTGATAAACATATTATTCTGTTCATTTTGTTCTCCACGATATTCTCAGTGCCTAGAATTATCGTAAGCTCTCAACACATATTTGTGGAAAAAAATGGATGAACCCAGACATGTCGCACAGTATAGCTGATATGGAATTAGAAGACCTCCATTTGAGTTACAGAGCTTCCAGCTATACGATCCTCAACAATTTTAACTTCCTTGGGGTATATTTCCTCATCTGTAAAAAGAAGGGATCAAACTTAATAACCTACAAAACTCTATACGTTTTTCTAGCTGCATCACCCTATATTCTTGTGTAAATGAACTAAACACCTCCCCTCGCCCCCAACATCCGTGTCCTACGTATCTCTGCTAGGTTTCCTTCCATTTGGAACCCCCTTTTCTCAGTCCACACTTGTCAGAATGTTGTTTATTTTTCAGGTCCATTGTAAGTGTTATTTTCTCCTTGAAGCCTAACAAACTGTAAACTCTGTCAGAGGAGGGTGGAGTTCTTATCTTTCTATTCTCAGCAGTTGGTACAATGCCTGTCATATAGGTGATCAACAAAATGACTGACGAGCAGTGTATGAATGAGCAAATGAACAAACGAAGCTTTTCCTGCTTCCCCCCAATCACTCGGATAATCTCTTGCCTTTGGACTCTTATAACACTTGGCATCATTTATGATACTTACCATTTTTCCTCTGTGCTGTAGTTATTTCCTTGCCTAATGTATACTAAACTGCAAATTCCTGAAAATTAAGGACTATCCTGATGGTTTCCATATCCTCCCTCTACACCATCTACCATACATCTTTGACACAGGTGTATTTATTGTTTATCCGATACATTAAACAATAAACAGGCAAGAGGAGAAAAAAAGGACCTTGATATATACAGACAGCATTCCAACTAACCCATAGTCATTGGGCTCACATGTTGTGTGGATCCTGTGTCTGTTAAGCTCAGGCATTCACCCATTACCTCAAAGATTTCCTCATTCTCTCTTCTCCACTCTGCTTAATAAAACTATTACAACTTTCAAAAGTAGAATAGCCACCCTCATGTGTCACTGTCTACCTTCTCTTGCGATGTACATATAGGGATCCACTCACACATCAACATTTTCACTTCACTAAACAGCTAAAGTGACTTTTCTGTTCTTTTCAGATTTCTACCCCATCCAATTTCCTCCTCCACAAGGTATGAAACCACTTTTTAAAACATCGTCCCATAAGCCTGCCTTGTTAGTTCTGCTCCTGAAAGACCAAAAGGATCCATTTCAAGGTCTGCCTTCCCCTTTTCTAAGAAGTGGCAACTCCCCAATTAACCTCAGACTCTAACAACCTGCCATCAAGATTTTGACCCTCGTTTACCTCTCTACCTTCAAGGTCTTAACTCAGCTTCTGCGGAACCGTCCTGGCTGCACAATAGCTGGTGACTTTCCATTCAATATGCTCTCGCCATCATGCACTTGCTTCCAAAGTGTCTGGATCGTCCCCCCACCCCCTACCCCACACACAGCTCATACTCGCACACTGTCCCCACGCGTCACTCTACCTTCCACATACAAGTTCCTTAACATCACTCTTAATGAATGGTATCTCGCAACTACACTGATTCCAACCCAGGTTCTTCTGGTGAACCCAACCCCATCCATTGGACGTCCCTCCTTCCTCACTTCCTCATCCATTTCCCCCTCTTGATGCCCGCACCCCCACCCCGCCAACTAACTACAAATGACATGATTCCTCATTACTTCCCACCAAGAATGAAGAGCAAACTCCAGTTTCCCGCGGGCTCTTCCTCCCCAACCCCCCACCGACCCCAGGTGTGCAGACTTCCACGGTTTCTGCTCATGCACAGCTCCAGCCAATCGCACACCACACCACGTTTCCCCCGCCACCGGGGATCGGCCTCCTCCACACCCACCTCCACCCGGGGTCGCCGCCGCATCCCCGGCACCTTCCCCCACCCCTCGCCAGCGAGCCCGCGACCCCCGGCGCGCGCGCGCACATTCTCACGCTTCCCTAACCTCCTTCCCCGCACCGAGACCAGCCGGCTCCGCTGGAACTCAGCCCGGCCCGCGGAGGCTCGGCATCCCTGTATACGCCCGCCCCGCCGCCTCCCGCGGATCTCCTCGCAGCCCCCGCCTCCCTGCCGGGGAAGGAAAGGACACAGCAACTCCCCCGCCACCCCGGATATACCACCTCTGTGTCTGTTTCTCCAAGCCCCAACCCTAGGCCCGCTCCCCCTACGTACGGGGCCGGCCTCGGCACTCACCGGAGATACTGCGCGCTCTGCAGGCTCATCCTCCGCCGCCGCGTCTTCCCGCGAAGCCTCTGTGGGTTTCTCAGGCTCCTCGGAGCGGCCCCGCGGTACCGCGGGTGCTGGCGGCCGCCGCCATCTTCCTCTCCTCCGACTCCTCCTCGCTCGGCGGGGGGGTGAGGGTGAGTGAGGCAAGGGGGAGGGAGCGGGGAAAGCTGCTCTGACTGCTGCTCAGGTCCGTGGGGCGCAGGGACACTCCGACCCGGGAGGAGGGAGGAGGAGGGGAAAGGGAAGGGGCGGGGGGAAGGGGAGGGAGAAGCAGAGGAAGGAAGTGGGCTGACTCTCGCGATATTTCAGCGGCGCCGGTCCCTCTGGTTGGTTTCCGCCTCTCTGTAGCGCTCCCTCTTGGGATCAGATAGCTGTGCAGCGTCTGTGCGGCTGCTGAGCAGCCCGCTGAAGGCGCTTGGCGGCTTCCTGCCAATCCACCCCTCTCTTCCCGCGCGAGGGGGCAACCCCAGCCTCACTGGGAACATCGAGCCCAAATTTACCGGTAGTTACATTCAAAGTCTTCCCCCGTCTTTCCACTCCATCCAACTTTCCTCTTTTCCACTCCTCCACTCTTCCCTACCGGAAACGCCGACCCTTCCTCCTACAGTTCCGCCCTCTATTCCCTCGACTCTTGTCTTCCCTCGCGCCCTACAGTGACGCTAAGGACCCCCCCTCCTTTCTGCGGTCCCTCCCTCTGCACGCTGGGAGACTTGGAGGGGATGAGATGGAGCCCAGGGAGGAGGAGAAAGGAAACCAATCGGATTGGATAAGCAGCTGCTATGGCAACTGGAGGCTGTAGTTGTATCGTCATAGTAACCAATGTGCGCCGAGCGGGTGACCCTCCCTCTGCGAATGGATTCCCAGGAAGGTGCCCAGGATTCCCCCCTGGCTTCCCCTACATCTAAAGGCCTCCCCCAGGTTGGGAATCCGGGGTAGTTCTCCCTGGCGGTGAAGTTCACTTCCTCCTCCCTTTCTCCTTCCCGCAGCGTTGGGGGAGACCCCGAGGCATTCACCGTGGGCTTTTCCACCAGCCTGAGGGCGGGAACCACCTCCATAGTTTCCTCCTATTGCCGGGCGTGGAGAGGGCCGGGCCTGCGAAGAAGATGCGGGGCCTGAAGGCTGGCGGGCGAGGCGGAGGCGCTGGGCTGCCGGGCGGGCGAGGGGTTTCCCCACAACTGCCTCGGGCTCTGAGAGGCGGGATCCCGCCAGGACGGGGTCCCTGAGGGAGGAGAACGGCACACGACAGCCGCGATCCCTCTCCTGCCGACTGGGACATCGATTTTCCCCAGCGGGTCGACCCCTTATAGAAATCCCCCAAACCCCACCCCACATCCACCCGCAGCGAACGAGCCTCCTCGGAGTGAACCCGGCCGGCCTTCCAGAGACACCTCCTGCCGCAAGGAGGCCAGAGTGAGCGTGGGAACACATCCTAGAAGGCTAACGTGGGTTTACAGCATTTAGCGCCGAGAAGGTGGCGACACGCTCACGATTGCCATCTCAGAGGCACCCCCCCCCATGGGGGTCCCACTTGGTTATCAAAAGCAAACCGAGTTCCTCCCTCCTCTGCAAACTTCTTCCTTCTCTGATGGGTCTGCAGTGGTTTAGAACTTGTCACTCTTTGTATTTTGGGTTGCAGAGGAAAGCGTTGGGTAAAGTGGGATTAAGAAAAACCTAGGTACTGGCGCGAAGTTCCGATGAAAAGCATCTAAGAAAGATTTTCACTAAAGCTACTCTTTGAATGTCTACTATGTGTATTTTGTGTCAGGTTTGGGGCTAAAAGGCAGAAATAAAGAATGGAGTTAATTAATAACATGGAGTTGTGTGAGAAGTAGATGGGGAAGTCATCCTAATGATTTGAAAGGAATTATTTCACTTTTCATAAATTATATTTTCGATTCGTACTGAGTCGTTTAAGCAGCGATTCCCAAAGTACTTTAGGATGTGTAACAATATAAAACCCTCCAGAAATGTGGCCCTCTTTGGATATTTAAAGTGAGGGTTTTAATGGGCTATTTTTGTTTGACTCAGTTTGGGTACTTGATTCCTGCTGTGTTCTGTGCTACGTAGATAAAGAGGCGCTTTCGAGATCCTTCCCCGAGACCGCCCCTATTAAAAGAATGAACCAATGTCTATTTGGAACATAATGTGTAAGCCTAGAAGAAATGAAAGCACATTTTGAAATGCATCCCAAAGACAGATTGTCATTGACGAAATGGAAATTGAACTTTGCCCGTCCTGCTGCCAGCGCCTACTGTGATGCAGTGTGACGGTGACTGCAACTGTACCAAGCCTCCAACATCCCCTCCTTGCACCGTCGGGCCGCCCACTGGGGGAAAGAGAGCCACCTAGTGAGAGATTGTTCTCATCTCTGGTTGTTCAACCCTGAGAGCCCAGAGAAGGAGATTACTACTGCACATGACCTAAAACACCCTACATTTCTTTCCTGAAATGTATTTGCTAGATTTCTAAAGAGATTTTAGCCAGAATAAAAATCTTATGTAAAATACTTACCCCCTCAGTACTCACCATAATAACGCCTTTTACGTCTGTGGCTCATATCTCCAGGAAACAGTATGTGAGCGCATATCATGACAAGCAATCTAATGAAAAAAATGTGTCTTCTCATTTTGGAAATAAGGAAACTAGGATCAAAAAGTTGAATCCATTTGCTGTGTTGTTTATTCAATAAACATTTACTGAGCGCTTACTACATTTCAGACATTGCCCGGGTTACTATGGATACTAAGGTGAAAGAGACTTGGTCCCTGTCTTGGAGGAACCCACCTTCTGGTAGAGATACCAGAGAGTAGAGAAGTGATTAGGATGAAATATAAGTGTAGTAATTAAGGTAAGAACAAAGTACGTTAGGCTTACAGATGAGGGTCAGAAATATAATCTTTGTATTTTATAGCAGCTTTCCTAAGAATTTTATAAGATTCTTCAATGGTTTTACAATGTCAAGCACCAACTAGATAAAATAGTAACATCTACGTTTTACAGCTTATAAGACATTGATGTCCATCTTGAAAATAACTTCCAAAAATCAGTAGGACTCAGAAAAATTGACCCAGAACTTACATAGTACTTAATCTACATTTTTCCAATCTTCTCTTTCTATTGCCACGCCATCAACAGACTTATAGAATACAAGCATCTTTCTGCAATGTATTTATTTATTTTTCCTCCTGAAGATAGAGATTACATCTAAACCAAAAGAAATTAAAGAGAAGCTGTCTCATTTTGTTTGATCCTGCCTGATTTTAAGTTTTTCAGTTTGCGCGTAAGTGATTTTTATGGAAAGATCATAAGCTAGCCCATCTGAGTGTGCATTCCAGCTCAGCCCTGTCTCAGTCTCTGAACTTCAGTTGCTTCCTTGACCAAAGTGGAAACATTACCTATTATAGGGCTTCCTGTGAACTTTAATGGTGACATATGTGACTGAGTATATGAGTGCCTGACATACCACACTGGCACTTGAGAAACGTTAATTTTCTTTTTACCCTCTTGCTCTCTTATATATCAAGCTAAAATGAAGCATTTAGAACTACTATAGCATGAAATTCTCTTTTGAAATAATGGTTTATCTAGTCTTTGTCTAGGATACTCATAGGTCTGGCTACACACGCGAATCTATTCTCATTCAGTGCTAGAAGATAGATTTATCCTTGACTCTGATTACAGAAAAGAGTACAGTATTAGGACATTGCAAGTCAGATTCTAGAGAGTTGAAACTTTTAAAAAAACAACTACTTTTTCTCACTAAAAACAGCCTAATATAACCATATTTGTGCACAAGTAAACAGAGATACTTTCTGAGAAGCTACTTAACATTCCTACCAAATTTACCCCGAGCTTTGATGACCTGACAATGAATACATAGGAAGCCTCCTCCCTCTTTATAATAATAGACATCTCACCTGTTCCATGAAACCTTAACAAGTACTAATTTATTTTAATATTTAGCCTACATATTCTAAATGTTTTGAAATCATGTATATAATTAGGTACTTCATAAATGTGTTTCTATTTTGATGAGAAGAATCAATTATCAATTGCAGTACTCAAATACACGATGTGTATGCAGCTGCCCTGTGCTCTCTTCAGTACCACACCTCAGATCGTGAAGCTCGGTGATTCAATCAAATGAGTGATTCATTCTCTTCAAATAGTGAGTCAGATACAAACTGACATCTAAACTCAGGTTTTCTGTAGCTCATGATTTCTTAGACCAAAGGTCAGCAGGCTTTCTCAAACAGTTTGCCAAATGTACATTTATTCATTCGCTCCTGAGAGGGAGTCACCAGGCCTGCAGAACAGCCAGGAAGCATTGCAGTCTAAGATCCAAGAACAGAAACTTCTGGCTTGAGTGGCTGTGAGATTGGAGAATGCTAGTCAGAGCTCTCTGTCCTTCTGTGATTCTCCTAATATTTACCAAGGGAAACCACATTATCTTCAAGAATTTCTCCCAACTCCCTGTAAGAAAATACCTCTGGGAAAGAAACACCTTAAAATCTTATCTGTTAGTTTAATGGACACAGACCATCTAGAGAAGACAAGAAGAGTATTTAACGGGGAAGATGGAGGAGTATTAAAAAAGAAAATTAAAACCTGAATCTCTTATACTCCTATTGTCCAAGGGCCTTAGTGTTCATGGATCTCTCTACTTTGCCAAACAGAGTACTACCAAAGCCACCTTGGGCGTCCCTAAAATTAATATATTTCATTTCGAAATTTGTTGTATTACCCAGAAGCTACCTTTTTTTTTTTCTTAAAACAGTCAACTAAAAGAGAAAAACTCTTTTAATATTTTGTAGTCTTCAGTTTCCTGATTTCTGGAGGGTAAACTATTATTTTTGAGCACAGAGGATGTGATACTGACATTCATTGTCGTCAATCTACTCTTCCTCAAAACCATGGGAAACCACATGTGTACACACACACATACATACAGCACACCTTCCTCCTTTCCCTGCCTTTATTGTTTTACCACCTCCACTTGCAATTCAAGGTCAAATATGACATAGATGAAAAGCAAAAAAATTTAGGCCATACGTTCGTCACTTCCAGGCACAGTAAGGATATGTACCCAAGTACTATTCTGCTTTGCTTAAATATCCGAGGGCCTTTTCCATTCTTAGAAAAATTCTACATTTTAGAAATCTAGATAGTTTGTCCCATATTTATAAAATTTGTTAAGGTCATTGGACTACGGCATGTCAGAGAACATTCCAGAACAAATTAAATGTAAATTAATGTATTCTTATTTTTAACCATAGTAAGCTTTTTAAAATTTTTTAACTTCCTAGCTTAACGTTTCCATTGGCTTTCCGTTGCCCTTAGAATACAGTTCCCCATCCTTAGGACGACATGTGATCTGGTCCCTGCCTGCCACTTCTCTAACATTTCCTAGCATCACCACTCTAGCCACGGTGACCTTCTCTTACTTTGAATAGGCGGTGTTCTTTTCTATTCAGTCTTCACACAAGCTGTTCTCTTATCTATACAACTTCTGCCTAGACCACTCTTTTCTTATGATTCAAGGCAAAATTTGAACTTCTTTAGGATTGCTCCCCAATCCTAATCAAGCTAGGTTAGCTACACCTATTACCCATTCCCGTAGCACCCTGACCTCCTTCTTCATGGAATTTATCGTATTTCCAATTCTTTGTTCAATGTCTTTTGCCTCTAATGGTATGCAAGCTCTGTAAGGGCAAACACTGTGCCTATTTTACTCAGTAGTGTGTTACCACTCCCCTAGTAGGGTGCCTGATACAAGGCGTGCTCAATAAATGTTGAGTCAATTAATCTTACGGGGGAAAAAATGAATAGAAATTTGGACCATGAATCTCATATAAATGCTTTAAATTCCTGACCACCTTACTGTAGAATATAGATGTAATCCCTAAGCAGTAAGAAATGATTTTTACTGGACCTGCAACCCATCTGGGGTATTGAAATCTGCTATTATATATAACAAGATGAAAGTTTTAATTAAATGAAATTTACTTAGACAATGAGTAAAGAGCATACTTAGAAGATTATGGAAAACTCATCAATTAGCTCACAGCAAAGTCTCATACTTCAGTGTAGAAAAAAAAGTCTTCAGTATCCAAATCAGTTTTATTTAACTTTCATATTTTCTAATTTGGGAATAGGGGAAGCAGTTAATATTTTTATTATATGGTAAAAGAAAAACACACTGCTGGGGAAATGGCAAGAGAGAAGAGAGGCTATCACCTACCTGAAATATAGGATAGAAAAATTAGACTCAAAAATTCAGAAAGAAAATTGGATCAGAATATAGAATGGAAAGCTCAGTGATCTTTATATTTCTCACCAGAAAAGTGTTTACAAATTCTGGCATTCTTACTATTACTGTTTTACTCCTGTAGTGGGGTAGGACTGACTAAGTTGAATGTAAGTTTCTTAAGGACAGAGCCATATACACTTTCAAAGTCAATGAGATGTTTAAATTATGTTTCTGGAGGCAGGTTATCCAAGTCCAATTCGATAAAGTGTGTAACATACCCAGCAGTGCGTGGCACTTAGTAGACACAGCTGTCTGCTGCTCTTATTATGCATATAGAGTGAATCAGAGCTTCACACACTCAACTTCACACTCTAAGTAACGCAGATTAGACTTGTTTTTAAAAAAGACAAACACAACATGTTGCAGAAGTGCATTTGTAGAGAAAGCAGTACCCAGCACACTGCCTCAAAACCACATGACCAGTTGTGTCCTGACTGAGTGTAAATTGCCAAGAGAGAAAACCGCTTTCATCTACTTACAGAGGATGTCTCAGTTCATTAGCAGTTTTCAGTTTGAGTGAGATGAGATCCGAGATCTGTCGAAGCTGAAGGGGATAAAAAGGCTTACAAGGAACAAAACCAGCTGCTTGTGCTTCCCCCCCTACCCCCCCACCCCCCGTCAAACTGAGATCTCTGGACTAGCTCTCTGGTTCACTCTATCTCAGTCACTCTGTCTCAATCATTGACTGTAAGCTTTCCATTATCCTCCACCAAGTGATCCAATCCTTTGTCCAAGAGGACGTGCATGGTGTTAGTTCTTCTTTACAATGTCCACGTAGTGGGACCAAGCCTATAGTCCATGCCAAATATTAGAATGCCATTTCCAAAAACGTAGGCAGCCGTGGCCTAGATGGTTATTAGCTGTAGAAATTGAAATTAATGTTTCATACATATTTGTGGGTCAGCTAAATTTAAGCACTAAAGCATAGTAGAAATCTTAAGTAGAGTCAAGAGTTTAGGGTCTATAAGGGGTATTCAACCGATGAGCAATTCCTATCTTTCTCTGCTCATTCGAGACAAGTCTAGATCTAAACCAATACTTTACTTCTGGCGACCTTAATCTGGATGTATCGTGATACTAAGCAGAAAGCTGAATGAGTTATGGATCCTCTAGAATTTTAGTATTTAGTTGTTTATTTATCCTTTCATCCATTCATTCTTCAGAAATATATTGAGAATTTTTTATGTATTGGGTCATATGCTACTAGTCACCGGAGTGCAAATGGTACGTATACTCTTGCCCTCAATTTAAAGTTAAGAGGAGAATCAAGTAAATAGGGCACTTATATTATAGAATGATAAATCCGGGGTGGAGGTCTCTCGAACCATTCCACCTTGAGGTCAAGTGCAGGCATTCAATCAGATAATCTGCTTAGTATGTGTCTCAGTCATCTACAAAGCCTTCACAATGAAACTTTGTGGAGTTTGCTTTTTCAAATTCTATTTCCTAGCAGAAAAAAGAATATATAGGGTTCAGCTGGGCAGAAAAGTGATGGAAAACCACGACTAAAAGTATTCTAGACTAAAACATGCCTGAAAGATATAAAACTGTATACATCAAGTGTAACTATGAAATAGAAAAGCATAGGAAATGGTCAGCAGCACAATAAAATATTAACAGCAGTTATTTCTGTGAGGTGAACTCTTTATGAATGCTTTTATTATCTTTTCAAATACGTCCCATCAACCAAAAAATAAAGTAAATTTTCTTGTTGTTGCTATTGTGATTAGGAGTTTCATTGTTTGTCATGGTTTTTAAAGAGGGCCTGAACTGTTTGCATTTTATAGGAGCCTGAAAGTAACATTGGAAATTGAAAAGGAGATACACTGAAGATAAATGTAATAGCTTTTCACATCCTGGTGACTGAAAAAAAAGATCTTACAGTCAATTCCTATGGCTCAGTCTAACGCAGTAGCAGGTACTGGTACTTGTGTACAAACAAACAGTGATGAGACTGACCATCTTTGAATACATTACTGACCCTCTCGGGTAATTTTGGATCTACTGGGAACCATCAGAGCCTGAGAAATGGAATGCCCTAGTGGGATTAAGGAAAGAATCATTTTAAGTACTAAAAGTCTAAAATGCAACCTTTATTTAACCTTTTTGCCTTCTCTTACCTTTATAATCCTCTTGTCTTTTTCCTTCAACTTGAGGTCACACCCCTGACCCCTCCCAGTTATATAACAACCTGCATTTCCTCATTTCTCTGGAATGTAACTAGTCAGGAACCTCAACATTTTTTTTTTTCCACTTATGGGTGAGAAAGAAAAAGAGGCAGGACAACTAAATTAAGAAGGAAGAAAGAGGAGGGAAAGAGAATAAGAAAAAGGAACACCGTGAAGTCTAAAGGAAGAAAACAGTGATGGACAAGCAAAGCGCACTGTAGTGCAATAATCTATTCGAGTCTACTTTCCGTGAGAGAGATTGAGAAGAGACTAGATCCCATTCTGCCTTAAAAACAAGAAAGGGACTTGGTGACTTCTGAAATGTGCTTCCATACTCAGCAATCTCTGTCTTCTGAAGAGATATCCTGGTTCTTGCTGCCTACAATTGGTGACAACTGGAGATGATTCCATTTAATGATCCAATTCAAGGAGGCTTGTATACACCATGAGAAACTTTGTATTGCCATTTTAAAGACGAATATTCTCCAAAATAAAAACATCATTTGAATTTGAGCTGTGGTACAAAGTGTAATGTCACCCGACTCTGAACCCATTTTGGTAAAAGTGAAAACACCATTTAAAACAAAACAATACAAAATAGTGTGATTCAGACAGTTGTTAAATTATAATATACTCTAAAGAAAGTCCTCTTTTACCCCTCAGGTGACCTTGAGATCACCAGGAACCTTCTAACTAAGTCTAACAATCTCTTGTAAGTTCTTATTCTTTCAAACTTGATGTTCCATTGGGCAATATCAATCATATTTTCTTTACCAAAACTATTTTTACGTTGAATCCAGTGATTTTAATTTTCTTATTCTACTACCTTAACCTCATCTTGAATTCATTATACTGTGATGGCTCCAGTCATACTTAATAAATGCTTGGCTATAAAAATTCCTTAGATGGGAATGTAATGACAGGACTTGGTCACTTATTGGCTATGAGGGAGGGAGAGGAAGAAATCAAGGAGACCCCCAGCTTTCTGCTTCGGAAACTGCATGAAAATGGAAAATAAGGAGACTTATGAGTGTAGAGATAATGAATTTGTTTGGACGCTGAACTGCAGTGTCTGAGGCTGAGAGATCTTATGGATCTGGAGCACTTGAGAGAAACCTGAGCTTGAGTTTATAGATTCAGGAGTCATCGGTGGGTCGATAGTAATGAAAGATACTTGAGTGGTTTCAGAAAGCTTGCTTATAAAATGAGAGAGCGAGGAGCGGGTTTGTCTTATGAAGGAGGTGAGAGACTTAAGCAGGAAAGGATCCAAGATACAAAAATAACATTCCCTTTTTCTGAAACCAGTAGATGCATCCTTCTGATGTTCTGTCTATGTGTCGTTATGTAACAAACCACGCCAAAACTTAGTGATGTAAACCAATAACCATTTTATTATACTCATAGATTCTGTGCCATAGGAATTTGGATGGGTACTTCAGGCAGAGGTTGACTGTGCTACATGATATCCAGAGTTTTTTTGTTTTGTTTTGTTTGTTTTTTTCTCACCTGTCTAGGCTACAGCGACAAAGGCTGGGTACCACTGGAACTGTAGATGGGAGTACTTACAGTGACTGCTCCATGTGGTTTGAATATCATCACATCACAGTGGCTTCAAGGAAATCCTACCTACTCAACATGGCATCTCAGGGCGTCGATAGTGACGGTTCCACAAACAAGGCTGAAGCTACGTGGACTTTGATTATGTAGCCTCAGAAATCACATAGTGTTGCTTCTACCTTACTTAGTCACAAACCTGCCCAGTTTAGGGAATGCAGACCTACCTCTTCATGAGAGGAATATCAAAGAATTTGGAGCCGTAATTCAAAACTGCCACAATATGTCCCCTCTTTTATATCATGTATAAATTCCTGAGTATAATCTCCCAATTCAATAATTCTTTTTTAATTAACTAGATGGGGGAATCCCTTCACAATGTGTCTATGTATCAAATCATCACACTGTACACTTTAAGTATCTTACATTTTTGTCCATTATACCTCTAATAAAGCTGACAAAAATAGATCAGTAGTCAGATGTCTTCCAATACTGCCCCCCCTTCCTATCCTTACCCCACTCCTTGCCAAAGAAACCAGGACAGATGGTATTACAGGTAAGTTTTACCAAATTAATGGAACAGACAATCCCATCTTACATAAATTGTTCCAGACAACAGAAAATGAGTAAAGGCATCTTATTTTATGAGATTGCTGTAATCTCGATACCAAAATAAGACAAGAACACCACAAAGAAAATTATAGGTGAATCTCATTTTTTGCCCTCTGATATGAAAATCCTAAATAAATTATGAAATCAAATTCAGCACAGTATACAGTATCATACATCGAGCACCAATAAAGTTTACCTCAAATATAAAAATGGTACTACAGTTTAAAATCTATCTATAACCTACTGTATTATCAGACTAAGGAGCAAACCTGTGTGCTCATCTCTATGAATACAAATAAAAAATCAAGAACCATAATTAAAAACAAAATCTTTTAGCTAACAAAGAATATTAATGTGATGAGGGGTATACAAAGAGTCGTTAACAAATATTACATTTAATTATGAGATTATAGAAGCATTCTCATTAAAGTCAAGAGCAAGATGAGCCTGCTGTAACCTCTACAATTAAATATGTTGCACGTTCTAATCCTTGTACTTAGAGAAAAAAGGTATTCAGGAATTAGCAAAGAAGAGTACAAAGTATTTGCAGACAACATCGTTTTTATAATCTCCAAGAGGCTCTTCAAGAAAAAAAAATGAGACTAAGTGTTGAGCAATGTTGCTAAATCATGATCATTGTGAAAAGTCAGTAGCAATGCTAATATACCTAAGTAATCGGAAATCTATACACATATGTAATGGGGGCGGGGAGCACCCCATTTACAATCACAACAGAAATAACAATACGAGTATGCCTAGGAATAAATCCACCGAAAATGTGCAAGACCTTTATGGCTAAAATACCAAAGGGCAAAAAATAAAGAAAAGAAAAAAAGATTGTAATAAAAAGTACATACTTCTAAATTCACAGAACAGAAAATCATTGCCATAAGGATTACGATTCTCCACAATTAAATGCCATTTCAATCAAAATCCCAACAGGATTTTTTGTGTGGAATTTGGCACACCAATTCTAAAGTTAATTATAAAGAGAAAAGGTCTAAGAAGAGCCAAGACGCTTCTAAAGAACCAAGGAAATGTGATTTATCCTCCCAGACAGAAAGCTTCCTTACAGACTGTAGTAATTAGAGAGTACAGTGTTGGAGTATGAAAAAGCACTAAAGTAGACACAAGTGAGTATGAGACCTTGATAGATGATAGAGGAAACATTACAAACCTAGGGAATTTGGGGGCTGCTGACTTTCTGTATTGAAAAAATGAAATTAGATCGCTATCTCACAGTCTATGACAGCAGTTCTTCACATTTTTGGTCTCAGACTCCTTTACACTCTTAAAAATTGGAGATCCCACAGAGTTTTGTTTATGTAGGTTATAGCTATTAATATGTACCATATTGTATAGTGTGAATGTTTGAGTCCCCCCTAAATGCACGTGTTGAAATCTTAACCCTCAAAGGTGATGACATGAGAAGGTGGGGCCTTTGGGAGGTGAGTAGGCCCTGAGGGAGGAGCCTTCATGAATGAGATTAGTGTTCTCATAAAAGAGACCTTACGGCCTCCGGAACTATGAGCAATGCATTTCTGCTGTTTACGTGTAAGTTAGTCAGAGTGATGACATCATCACAGGTTATGTAGCCTCTGGAAAATTCCACTGCTCCTGAAAGAATGAGAGTGAAAAAAAGCAAATAATGTCTTAGAATTATGACAAAAATAGTTTTGACCTTGCAAACTTCCTGCGAGAGTGTTGGGACTCTTCTTATAGTTATTCCCAAACTACAGTCTGAGAACCACTGCTGTAAATTAAACTCCAGATGAATTAAAGATCTAAGCCTGGAACAAAATAAAAACTTTATTACTATTAAAGAAATGATAGGTTCACACATTTATGATCACAGGGGAAGAAAGGATTATTTAAAGGTGACATCAAAAGCACAAATTATAAAGGAAAAACATAATACATTTGCACCCTGCAAATTTAGTAATTCTGTTTCATAAAATATCCCATAAACAATATTTAAAGGAAAGAAAGCTACTGTCTGGGAGAAGGTAATTGTAACCTATATCAAACGAAGGATTAATATTAAGGTAATATAAATTTTATAAATAAGAGAAAGATGACCTAATAGAAAAATAGGTTTACAAACATACACGCAACCTCCCTAGCAACCAGAAATGTAAATTTAAAGCATCCATCAGATTGGGGAAAAAATTCTAAATCTGGTAATACCAAGTGTTGGCCCGTTAGCTATATGAAAGTGAGAAATCTTACCTATGCTGGTAGAAGTGCAAACTGGTACAAACAACCATTAGGAGAGCAATTTGGAAATACTTTGTCCAGTTGAAAACGCACACATTCTATGATCCAGAAACTCCATCTCTAGATACATAATTCAGAAGAAATGTTGAAAAATGCATAAAGAAACATTTATTTATTGAATAAATATTTATCAAGTTCCTACCTGAACCATAGTAGGACTATGTGAATAAAAGGTTAACAAGACTGTTCTCATGAAACTGAGACAGATTTATGGATATATATGTATATGTACGTAATATATATATATGTGTACATATATATACACTTTCTACTACATATTAATATCTATACTATATATATCTATATACTATATATCTATACTATAACATATACTATAACATATACTTATATCTATATACTTGGACAAATATATTTGGGTAAATATATTAGTTCTCAGTTCAGGGAGTGACAGATATCTTGGAGCAAAGTTTAGCAAAGTAAAGAGATGGCAGCTGGAGGTGCTATTTTTTTTTCGGTGGGAAAGACAGGAAAAACCTCCCTGAAAAGGTGAGTTTGAGGAGAGACTTAGAGAAATGAGGGAGCAAGCAAGAGTCATGTTTTATGTTCTGAGAAAAAAAAGTGCATTACTGACAAGATGATATGGAAAATACAAATGTTTTCAGGCAAAAATGAGCTAGAAACATTGGAAGAAAGACAGGCTGTGAGGTAAAGTGGAATTACTGAATAGCGTAGAGTGGGTAAGAAGCCACTGAAATAGTAGGAAAGAGATGCTGGTGGCTTGGACTTGTTTGAAAGTGTTGAGAAGTGGTTGGATTCAGGATATAGAACAACTCGGTGTGAGGTCTGAGAGAAAAGGTTCAAGGATGACTTTGAAGTCGGGCCAAGCACCTAGGCCTGGTACCTGGTGACGCCGTTTACTGACATAGGTAACTTAAGGAGTAGCAGAGGTGAACAGGGGTAGGAAAGGATGGTCATTACAATATTGTTCGTATTAATAAAATGCTGGAAATGCCCCCAAGAATGAATGAATGAAGAGGGAACAGACAAACTGTGGTATATTCATTCAATGAAATACTGTACAAAAGTTAAAATAACTACTCTATGTCAATACACAGATAAGTCAAAAGCATTCTGCAACATCAAACTGCAGCAATTTCAGCATGACACTGTTTGTAAACACTTTGAAAACAAATACCAGATTTTTTGGGCTAGAAATATATCACTTTTGTCTGTTATATACATATATAATATATAGCGTTATCTATATGTGTTATATATGTTATGTTTCATATATTATGTATCTTACGCTATAGATATATGTTATATTTATGTTATGTACATATGTTATATATATAATATATGTATGTTATGAGCCTCGTTATAATAGACCTTTCCTGTTATAGTCTGTCCTATAAAATCGCTAGATTAATGTACCAATCAGGGATTTTCTTCTGATACTCCAATAATTAGTTCTCTTAAAATTTCATGCCCTTTATCTAAGAAGTTACTCCAAAGATTGTGTAATGTTGTGTGAGAGAAAAAAAAGTTGTGTGAGATTAAAACAAATGGACAAAATATCAAGGTACTAGTCCTTTGTATGAATAAAGCTGCTCACCTATCTTTCTCTGGTCAGAGGGTCGGAACTCATACAGAAAGACTCTTTTCTGTCTTACTTGAGCTAAGCAAGGTAAGAAAACCATTGACTCGGAGCTGAGTCAGCTGCCTTCCAATGCTTATCAGTCATCAAAGCAAATTTCTTCGGCTTAGAAATGTCATGCCTTTTAAATGTATTCTCTTCTCTTTTTCTTATTCCCTTTTCTTCTATACAAACCAGAAGGACATTTGCTAATCATCTCACTTTCAAGCAAGTGTATATATCACAGTGTGTGTGTGTGTGTGTGTGTGTGTGTGTGTAGCTTTGTGTGATATTTCTCAACTTATTATTATTTTTTGACTTGCATATCTGATCATTTACCAGACAAATGCTTCTTACGTAAATTATGCAAAAACATATATCCAGGCTGAGCCAAGATTTTAGAATCAAAAGTAAGAACTTTGGAGAGAAACTAAACATGAAAGAGAAGAGCCATCTTGGTCAGGGTGAAATCAAGATTCAGTGGTGAAGACCACATCCTGTTACCATGGAAATGATTGTACTGTCACGAATTTAGTGCTGTGACTTCATGGTGAGGAGGAACAGATGGCCTGGAAGAGAGTAAAGACCTAGGGTTAGCACAGTTGTTTGGGGAATGAGCCATCTTAGATCTTTTTTAGGAGTAGGTAGGAACATAAATCATAGGCAAAAACTACTTCACTGCAGCTTTACAAAAGCCACCGAGGAAGAAGGAGCTTAGCCAGGGTAAAACCACAAAGCTCTTTTCCAACGAGAGAAAAACAAACATTATACTGTAGGATGAAGCACAGGTAAGAATACGACACAGTTTCCAGTAAGCCCATAGTCCAAAGCTGCCTCTTCACCTTCACCAGCCTCTCACTTGACCCCTATGGAAGTTAGTAATATGCAGAACCCTTAGGACCAGCGGTTAGGACCCACGTGCCACACTTTTTACGCTGTCCCATCTTAGGTATTTCTGGCGTCAGTGTTGGCTTAATTTCAGCACCCTGTGTCATTTCCAGCCTCAAGAACACAGGCTTGGATAGTTGGGCTGATGGGATTAGGGCCGGCTGTAGGGCTGTATGTAGTTAATTCATTTTGCCTCTTGAGTGGCCACAGTCCAGACCCAATTCTCCAGCCACGTTGGCATCTGGAAACGAGTCTCCATTGATAGGACAATAAAACCAAAGCTTCCCCAGCAATTCAAAAATTGACCAAAAGCACTAAATTGTAGAAATGTCAGCCTGGTATCTTTCCATCATGATATTGTTCCTTTCAAGGGCAATGAAATTTCCCAAGCTTATAAAATGCCACTAAAGCCACTCATCCTTAGAAAGACACTTTTTTATTTGGAGTAGAAGCAACAAGAGATTTCCCAGCACATCACCCCCTGGGGAT
The DNA here is from genome assembly GCF_036562045.2 of Rhinolophus sinicus. NCBI lineage: Eukaryota > Metazoa > Chordata > Mammalia > Chiroptera > Rhinolophidae > Rhinolophus > Rhinolophus sinicus. The sequence continues at coordinate 12,309,533 of NC_133766.1, read as the reverse complement.
AATTATCAAGTAAATTAACCAAGAGAAGCTAACTTCTGCTAGCAACTATCATGTGCCAGCCTAAAAATTGTTTTTGTTTTGAAGTAACTTTACAGAAGAATTTCAAATATGGTACAGAGAGCTCATGGATAGTTTTCCTCCAGCTTCCCCTTACATGAACATGTTATACAACCGTGATACAATGATTGACACTGTGAAATTAACATTGGTACAATACCAGTAACTAAGCTACAGACTTCGTTATGGAAGTGGTTTTAGGTTGGCTTTTGTGTTGTTTTTATGTGCCCTGTATAGGAAGGAGTTAACATTGCAGGCTGATATCTTTAGAAGGGCCTGCTTGCAAGGTTGCCCCCTTAGCTGGTACCTGGGAACTTGGCTTGTGAAGCGTTCCCCACACCGATATGGAAAGTTCCCTACACTGGCAAGGTTGTTTTGCCCACGTGGAGCACTGAACCCCTGCTTCCTTCTGAGACTCTGGGGTTTGGGGAATGCCTACATGACTCGCTCCTAATAAAAATCCTGAACTCTGAGTCTCAAATGGGCTTCCCTGAGAGAAACATTACATATGTGCCACTATGTTTTCACTGTTAAAAAAGGTAGCACACCTGGTGTTCCCGTCCTAGGCTGGCAGGGAAAGTATACAAAGCCTATAGGGAGATTTCTCCAGACTCTGCCCAGTGTGTCTTTTCCCCTTATCGATGTGCTGTGTGATCTTATTTTGTCATTGTAATAAATTTTCGGTGTTATTGCAACTATATGCTGAGAGTCCTGTGAGTCCTAGCATAGCCCAGAATGTGTGAGTGGTCTTGGATATGCCCCCAACATGCCCTATCCTGTATGTTTCAGCATTTCTTACTCTATGGCCCTACAAGAAATTCCAGACTTATGTTTTCCTTGTGCCAATCATCGACTCAGGCCATTTCTTAGGAAAAGGTGTGAGCAAGCTTCATTCTCCGCCCTCTGAATCCCATTGCCAAGATTGATGAATTAAATCTGACCTGGGCCATTCTCATGTGAAAAGTACTCCCTTTTCTTTCCGTGTCCTGGATTTGCTGAAGAGCACGATGACAAGAGAAGAGAGAACACCGTGTCAGAACCAGCCACCAGACGGTTTCTTCATCGTATTGTGAAATTGCTTCCTTTTAGGTAGCGTATTTAATTTTAATCCATATATTATGGCTCCTGCATTTTCCCAGAGAGGCTGAGGGGACAAAAGACCCATCATTTCTAATAATGCAAAGTTTGATTACTTCAAAGTAGCCTTTCAGTGCCATTTATCTGAGGACCTGAACCCCCATTACACATAAATGATACTTCCTCTACTGCAATGAATTTGCTCAAATCTTCTTAGAAACCACCTCAACTATCCTTTAGGGCCTAAAGGAAGATTTTAACACATTTTCACCAAAACTGGGTTGTGCTTACCTTCTGTCAGGAAGTCTTCCTTGGAAGAGACATGCCGTGGGGTGAAGGCATCATAAAACTAGACGGAAGTTCAAAGACCAGCTGAGCCAGAGACCTTTCAGAGTCTCACCACTGAAGGCTAGGGAGGCCTCAGCAGAGGTGGGCGGGTGAGGGAGGAAACAGAGCAAAGGTGCTGGTGATCACAGGCAGTGCTTGCTGCTTTACCTACCCCATAGGGCACTGGAATCCCAACTGGTGGGACTCTGTCTGGCAGTCACTTCTGGAGAGGTTGGTGGGCTCAGCTGTTAGCTGGAAACGTCACTGGGCTGCAAAGTGGGCTGGCACAGCAGGCTTTCTGTCCTCGTGAGGGCTAGTCATCGTGTTTGAGAGGCCGAAGACCCTCCCTCACTTACTTCATAGCCTGTAATTGACAGAGGAAGGTGTGTACCGCCCTCCACAAGTCTTCCTTCCAAAAGACCGCACGGGGCCTTGCGATAGGAGTAGGCCCCCGACTCCAACAGCCAGGGTTCGGTTCCTGCTCTGCCATGTGTCGTAGCTGAATGATCTTGGGAAAGTCATTTGACTCCCTGAGCCTTTTCTCATTTGGAAAATTGTGATAACAATCCCTGCCAAGCTTCAACCCCCCTCCACACACCCAGATTAAGAATAAAAAGTCAAAAAGAAAATAGAAAAAAAACCTGACATTGAAGCTCACCTGACAGTTCCCCTTTCCTTCCTTCTTCTCTTAAAAATATATTTCCTGCACTGATATGGAGAGTGAGAAGAGCTTCTATCCAGAGGGATGACAGGAGAAAAACGTGTGCCCTTTGCAGGCAGGTGGGTGTGTGCACAAGTCTAGTACAACATGAATCAAAAGCAGCCATAAAGTTGAGTCATATAATGCACGCTCCCCACCTTTACAAGAGATAACCTCAGAACTTCTAGAACTTGGGACCTCTACGTGCATCTTTTCCCCTTCAGCTCAAATAGCTACTCGGCTACCTGTCAGCTTTAAAACAGAGGGCGTGTTCCCCAACTTGATTGTGGTCATCATTTTACGATGTATTTGTATATCAAATCATGTTGTACACCTTAGATATAGATAATTTTACTTACTGTGTTTCAATAAGGCTGGGGGAAAAGCCTGAGAGTGAATATTGATGGACTTGCAACGTTCTGTAGTGTCCCCTATACTTCTCTTTCTAGAATCCATCTACCAGTAATTTTTAAAATTCTACACAGACCACATTTTCCTGGAAATGTCACTTTGCTGGAAACGACAGAGCCACAGACAGCAGCTCTCAGTTCTCAGACCTGCCTCTCCTTTGAGTCTCCTTTCGGTCCTCCTTCCGGACAAAGAGTTGCAGGCAGGTGAGCTACTCTCTTCTTTCTTCTTGCACAGTCTTTTCTACCCTGGACAGCTTGAAGCCCAGATAACCCTAGAGGGACTGTCACCTATATTTGCTGGACAGGGGCTAATCTGGGGCAAATACCACCCGACCTGGCAAAAGTAGGGGAAGCTCTATAGTTTCCCTAAGTGTTTCCTCCTCCCCACAATTCAGGGCCAGATGCATCTGTGTTTATCACGGAGCCAGTCACCCAAGGGACAGAGGTGGGTCTTCCTTTCACCTGATACTGAAGTGTCCTCCAGGCAGAGGAAATACATAGTAGAGACAACTCCTTTGCTTCCTCAGGGGGCCTGCTTATTCATCTTTCCCTCTCCCAGGCCACTTCTGAGCAGCTGTTTGTGTATCACATGGCCTGGGTGGAGACAGCAGGAGCCCTTGCCTCTCTGCTCCTTAAAGTCGGGTTTCCTGAGATGATAGGAACTGAGAGCTGAGAGGGGGCTGTGTGGAAGGTGGACATGAGCACTGGGGGCCTCTGCACAGAAGGCATCCCTTTCACCAGAAGTCACAACCGGAACACGCACAGGGTATCCTGTCTTTAACGTGACCTTAGAGCCAAAACCAAGTCTCTCACTTGGCCCCAGTGCCTTTCTCTATGATGAATAATAAGAACTGAGCCAGACTTTTAAGGGCAAGCATGACTTTACTACAGTATGAAAGCATCAAGCCAAGATTATTTCCAAAATGCCAAGTGGTACCCACCCCGTGTGGAGACGGGACCCACTGTGCTCCTCAGCTGGACTGTCAAGCCACACAGGTCCTGCCTCTCAGGGTTCGTGGCTGAGGAAAAACAAAGAAAAGCACATCCTCCTCCTGAGAAAGGCACGACTCTTTATGCCTGGGCCCTACAGCCTTTGTGTTCAGATTTAAAATAGCATGCCTATCATCCTTGCCGGTCTGAATTCTTCAGTTATCCCTTCTGTAAGTCAAAGTAATTTCTATAGCCAGCAGCCTGGAACAAGACACTGGCATTTGGAATCAAGGTTCTGATCCAACCGCTTACTAGCTGCAAGCTTGAGGAAGTCACTTAAATGTCCTGGGCCTTGTTTTCTCCCCTCATGAAAAATCCTCAACGGCCTGGAAATGCTTAGCTCCAGAGTCATTTATTAAGGATCAAATCGAATAACATATGTGACAGCACTGTGGGCTTTCAGTGGCTGTGCTCATGCAAATAATTATTGGATCAAGTTAATAATAATAATAGTAACTTACTATTAATTCCAACTCTGCTCTGCTGTTCCTTTGTAGGACCGTAGGGTTCTCTGCTCACCTTTCTCTCTCTCTTTTCCTGGTAATCATCTATCATTTTGCTGGATTCATCCTTCCCATCATCTCCCTTCCCCAGCTCATGAAACACACACAACCTATAATTCTTTCTATAATTATGCTAATTCCTGTCAATCAGTTTCTTATTCACTGCATATTTACATGACCAAAATAACTGCATTTACATATAATTTGCTCTTGCCCGAATAAAAAGTGGGTGCAGCCAGATACAGCATTTAGGGAGGTGTGTCAGTTAGGTTTCAATTCAGGAAACAGAAACAATTCTAGGTATTTCAAGCAGAAAGGGAATAAAAACGAGGAATGAAATGCTTAGAAAATTCACTGGAAGAGTTAAAGCAACTAACTGAAGTGAGGGGCCACCAGTGGCCTCCAGAGCAGAGTCGAAGGACACACCAGGACAGCTGTAGTCCGGAGGTCAACTGCCAAACTGCCTCTCAACACCCATGACTTTGGTACCTAGAGTTTGGGGACTACTGAAATGTGGGGTCTGGCTTCAGACACACATCAATAGTGTTGCTTAGCAACACGAACAATAGCAAAATAGCTTTCACCTCATTTCTGCCTTCCAAATCTCACACCAGAGCATCGCCCTGGTAGAATTTAATTAGTATCCAGAAATCTAGCTGCAAGGGAATCTGATCAATGTAATTTCTAACTTTCCAGGCCCTAATGTACAGGAACATACACAGCGGGCTTCTGGAATGGATGCCCGCTTCCCCTGACAATAACATGCTCAAGGGAATGACTTCACTCTTTACAGAATGAACAACACCGCCATGATCTGAAAGAGAGCTGGAGAGGAGAGGGAAAGAAAAGGTGCACAGATCTTAGAGTTGTAGGCTTTACAAATAGCCGTTAGGATTTATCTGGGGCAGTCCTTTTCTTAGTTTTTAAGACATCTAACTCAGGATAGGAATAAAAGATTATATAGAGAGAGTGGAGCCAGTCATAAACAAAAATGAGCCTGCCTCTATTAAACCAATAGATTTTAATCGTTGCTACGTGCCAGACTGAGATAAACACTGGGGATATAGCAGTGAATAAGATACAAGCTGTTCCCGCTCTCCTGGAGGTTTTGGGAGGGGAGGGTATTAGAGGTGTCTGGTTCACTTCCCGGGTTCAAAGCCTGCCTCCACCACTTATTCGCTATGTGGCTTGAAAAAGTTTTTTAACTTTTCTAAGTCTCAGTTTCCTCAACTGTAAGCTGGATATAATGAAAGAACCTACTTCATTATGATGTAATAAAAATTAAATGCGATGGTATATGTAGAGTGCTAAGCACATGGCCTGGTAGATGGCAGGGTCCGAGTAAGAGTTGGTGAAGGGTATAAGCAAATCAAAAGGCACTTATAACACAGGACACTGTGATAATGCTATGATACAAGAAACGCAGCACATATGAGGAGAGGTGTGAACTCAGACACTGGGGGCTCACAGAAGGCTCAGGAAGTAAATTAAGTAAATTCTGGGTTGGCTTTTGCTGGGTAGGAAAGAGCATGTCCCATCTGATGACTAAAAGAAGTTAGTATGGCTGGAGTAAAGGGAGTAGGGTGAGGGTGGGAAGCAATCAGGAACCAGATCATGAGGGGACTTGTAAGACTTTTTTTTTTTTTTTTAAATATTTTATTGTGGAAGAGGAACAGGACTTTATTGGGGAACAGTGTGTACTTCCAGGACTTTTTTCCAAGTCAAGTTGTTGTCTTTTCAATCTTAGTTGTGGAGGGTGCTGTTCAGCTTCAAGTTGTTGTCCTTTCAGTCTTAGTTGTGGAGGGTGCAGCTCAGCCCCAGGTCCAGTTGCCATTGCTAGTTGCAGGGGGCGCAGCCCACCATCCCTTGCGGGACTCAAGGAATTGAACTGGCAACCTTGTGGTTGAGAGCCCACTGGCCCGTGTGGGAATTGAACTGGTGGCCTTCGGAGTTAGGAGCATGGAGCTCTAACCACCTGAGCCACCAGGCCAGCCCAAAAGATTTTTTTTAAGAATTTGAATTTTATTCTGAGAGCACTGGGAAGCCATTGAAGGATTCAAAGCTGGAATGATACTATCTGATTTATATTTTAGGGGGAAAAAATCCCTTTGGCTGGAATATGGAAAATTCTCAATAATTAAAGATGGAGAAAAAGGTGACCTGGACTTGGGGAGTAGCAGAAGAATAAAGAAAAATGGAACAATTCCAGAGATATTTGGGAAATAATTGGCTGAAAAATAAGGTATCCCTTTTTTTAAAAAAAAAAAATATATATATATATCATCTTTCTTCCTTTGTCTGTCTTCATTCATTTCTTTTTTCACTATAATTAGAAAACAAATATCCTTTAACAAATGTATCTTCGTAGGTTAACAAATCAGTGCTATAATGGTGGCCTCTAGAAGCATATGCCTAATGTTAATTATTTAACATAGTGGAGATATTAATATTGCAATTTAGGGCCATGTGGAAAAAAAGATAGAGCAGTGGCTATATTTGGCTTTTGCTTTGGTTGGCCTAAAATCCTGCATTGTAGTTTAGGGGACACCATTGGTTCCCTTGTTAGAATAATCTTTTGATCTGAGCTCCTTCTCTAAGAGCCATCTTAGTGGTAATGAAAAGCACCATGCCACCACATGATTACCATTCCACTTCTGATTCCTGGGCCTGTTTCTCATAATGTTCACTTTTCGGGTGTGTTTGGGCTATTAGAAGAGGGACAGTTCTCCCTTACAACCCAACTGAAGAGGTGGGCAGAGGCAGACCTATTTTTTTTGGCCCCTGGTGAGTGAACCAAGATAGTCACATGGCTCAGCTGAGTTAATAGACTCCTCTGTCTACAGTTTGTACCCAGACAGAGAAACTGAGATCAGTGGATGTTAGGTACTGGAGGACAGGTACAGAGGGTGCCCAAAATATGTATACACCTTTTTAAGAAAGGAAAAAAACTGTACTAAAATTGTCATACTCCGTATATACCGATAACAAAAGGTGAATACAAGTCACGTGCATACATTTTTTTGGCACCCCCGGTATAGTCTGTGCCATGATTTGGGCCATGAAAGTCCAAATCATTCTTATGGAGCAGGAACCAAGAACCTTTCAGAGAAGCTGGTATACAGAGAGAAGGGTGCTGCCGTTGCATGGCCCAGACAGTAGATCACGTGGAGGGAGGAGAAATATCGGGAGGGAGAGGGGTGTGGAGAGAGGGAGAGAGGACAGAGGATGTGGATGGGTACATGACCAGTGCAGGACGAAGCAGTCTTCCTTGAGACTTCTACTGTCATTCCTGGGCAAGATGTGCCCTCTTTCAGTGGGATTATGATCTGTAAGGAGAGTGTCATTTCAGGGACTGCCAGCAGCCACCTTGCTTTGATGTAGAGAACACCCATCTAAAAATAAGGCAATCACAAAGGAAACTAAACAGAGACCAGGAGAGAAAGAAATGGGGTCTTGATATTATTTGAACTCTTGGAATACAGTTGTGCCTAAAGCTAGATCTACCCTTAGGACTTCTGAAAAACAACAATAACAAATACACACACACACACACACACACACACACACATTTTCCCCCTATATATATAATGATGTTTTGATGCCTTAAAAAAAATTTCTGGCTGGGGAGAGACTGCCCTCCTGGGGCCAGCCATTTCTTAGAGCTAGCAAAAAGCCTAGCAAGTGGCATACCCTTGATATGCAAATAAATCCAGGGGCAGACCTCCTCTATCTGGCCCATAAACTCTGGTAGGCATTATTCCTCTGCCCTAATCATCCAAGGGCCAGGTCCCAGACAATTAAGGACCAACCTTATAGCCCAAGGCCTCCAACATTATTCAGATTAGCCAATCTTAACCTGTTTACCCGATCCTGCGTTGCCTTTGCAGTGGAAGCCAGGTAAATGCCGTGTCCTAAGCTCTCCCTTCACTCCAGTCTTCTGCCTCCTGACCACCCTGGTGCTCTTTCACATTGCCCTGCATGAAGTGGCATGCCTCCCATCTCTAGGACCTGTGAGGACGATAAACTGTGTCTTCCTGAGCCTCTGCTGGGTCTCCTCTTGAGGCCCCACCTGCCGACCATCTCATAAAAGAACACAAAACAACTTGCCAATCACATAGACCAGTCAGTTCTCTCTCTGGCTTACGCTAGTTTAAGCGTCTGCTATGGATTTCTGAAATAGTTCTGAATAATACAAGCGACTTATAAAATCTAAAAATGTACAGCTACCAACCTTGAGCCAACCTTGACTCCAGCTGAGCTAATAGACTCCTCTCTCTACAGTTTGTAGCCAGACAGCAACAGAATGAATATGGGTTGTAAAGAGAACCTAGCAGGACCAACCAGTGCAAATTATTCTTATATTAATACCTCCATTTCCTCTGAAATTAGTTATGACTGGCAAGTTTTTAGAGTAGCTCAGCTGTACCCCTGTTATTTTCTACGTTTCATAAATTTGGGGAGTCAGGGCATTAAAATTCTAGGTTAGATTTGACTTAATCAAATTGGGAGGTATTGACGTAATGAAAAAAAATTGTATTTTAAGTTCCCTATCCTTTATTTAATACTCCCTTGAGCCAAATATGTTTTCCATTTGGGTGACAGAGATAGTCTCTGTCAGAGGAAGGAGGCAGAGATATGCTCAGGTGTCATTTCAGGGAATACTTTTGCTTGTTATCAGTTATAATTCTAAGTCTGTTAGAACTGATTTTTCTCCTCTTTCTGCTCTTTGGAAAATGTGATAAGTAATGAACCCTTCGGTCTCAAGATGAAGGTAATGATTGGTACACACCCACCCCACCAACATCCGAAAGAAGCCAGGAGGAATAAAGCAGCACATATCTGCGTTAGCTGAAGAAAGTTGTTATTTTTAATGGTATACAGTGCTTCTTGGTTATAAAGATCTGTGTCCTGTTTTCCTTTCACTGTGGTGCCAGCCATATTGCCATGTTTATAACTGATAAGCAGGTTTTAAATTTGGAAAACATCTTTCATTTGTGAAATGAGACTTGAATAATTCGAGAAATTATAAATCTCAGAGAGATTTGGGGCATTTAGAGCTGAAGGAAGGAAGACCAGGACCTAGGGACACTTTTCACTCTGTAGATGTAAAAATATTTATTTGTGGGAAGAGGAGGAGAATAATGCCAATCATTTTAGCTGTATCCCTAAAGATGTGTGTCTTGAAAAGAAGTAGAGAAAGCAGAAGAGAAAGAACTAGGCAAACATAGAGAACTGCAGTGAATCCCAAAGAGTCATGGTTTTCTCAAAATAATATTTTTACCAAGAGAACATAACATACTCAATATCTGACTTAATCCCAGGAACTAAGGGAACTACATCTATGTTTGTACCTTTTTGCTCTTCCTATAAACGATGATCCTTAATATTTTTTTGGAACCCTGCTTTATAAACATGGAATAGTTTCACCCTGATTCTTGATGCAAATAGATGATTAATCTGGACTAGGTAAATAGGGAGATAGGTGAGCATACATACCCACTACTGCTAGACTTTACATGTGCACATTTCAAATCAGACCCAGTGGACACTTAAGCCCGCCCATCAGAACAGTTCTGGGGTAAATGGTCTGCTTGGAGCCATGTAGAAACTGAACTGGCTGGAGCAGATTGCAAGATTTAGGCTGTGGAAGAACAACTCTGGTTCCGTTTCAGCCTAAACCAATTACCCAGCTGTTGGAAAGTTGAAATATTGGACCAAATTATATTACCTAAGTTAAAATAAGCACTCCTGAGAATAGCTCACTATATATTTTAGGGTAAATGTATTACGCAAGACTTGACTTTCCTCTTTCTATGTCTTATGAATCAGGCTTAGAATCCCAACCAAAAATAAATTTCTTGTTAGTATGTTTTTGGCTATTGTTTTCATTTGTTAACATATACGCTATGGGCAGATCCCAAAGCCATTATTTGCTAAGATTGGAACTTCCAGAAACATTCTTGACAAAGTCATCAATAGAACCATCTAAACACTTAAAAAACAAACAAACATGTTTTGTATGCAACAACCGTGGAGTTTGACCTAAAGCTGACAACATGTGTTAAAAAAAAGTCGTATACTCACAGATGATCTGATTCGATCCATATAGCACACCTATAAGTATATAGGGCACATAATATAATATCTCCAGTTGGCAACATAAAGGCTTAGCAATAAGTGACTTGCCCAAAGCCATACAATTAACAAGCAACACATTCCTTCACTTCCTTCTGCTCTGTTCAGATATCTTCTTATCAGAGGGGCCGTCCTTGAGCACTTTAAATAAAGGAGGATTTCCCTTTCCTTTTTTTCTTACCCTGCTTTCTGTCTCATTATGGTTTATCTATTACCATTAGGTTTATTCATTTTCTTTCACGGCCTGTTTTGTTTTCCCGTTTATCATATGAGCTGTATTAAAGCAGGGACTTCGTTTTATGCACAGCCCCTAAATTAAGTGCCTAGCACATGACAGGCCTCAATAAATACTTATTGCTTAACTATAATTATGTTAATTGCATAGCTAGGTCAGGTTTTTATACCCAAGTCAGCTTCTCTTCAATCTCTGGCTCTTTCTACCCCATTCATCTGCATCCCATGTCAAAGAAGATGCAAACCCATTATCAATATACATCAATTCTTGGAACTCTTGTATTTAAACTAGAAATTTTAGAGTTGATTTGTTAGTCATCCTCATTTAACAAATATTTACTGCACACCTACTATATGCTCTTGGATAAGAAGCAATGACGAACCCACTAATATAGGGTAGCAATTTACCCAAGAATCTTGAAGTCCAGGAAATTTGTGCTTGTGGATCTCTATGTTCAGAATTATTATGTCCACCTAAAACTAATGCAACATTATATGTCAATTAAAATGCAATTTTTTAAAAGGCCATTGAAAACAAAAAGAATTATTAGGTCTATCTAGTGTGTCAGAATAGAACACTTGGTCGTCCCTGAAATGGTCATTCCCCATCTTTCTTAATCTCAGTCCACTCATTTGCTTAAGCTAAATTTCTAGACATTTCCCTAGGTTTCTATTTTCCCCATCCACCAAATCCAGTCCATCTGCAAAGACCGCAAACTCTATTTACAAAGCTTATTCTGAGACTATGGGCTTCTCATCAACTTCACCACTGGAAATTCTAGTCCAAGGAGCGCTCCACTTACCTTGGCTACCTGCACAATTTCCTCCATGCTTTCTTTGCCTTCCCATTTTCCACCTAGCAGCCAGATAAGTGTAAATCACTTAGCATTCCCCTGCTTAAAAACTTCAGTGAATCCCTTTTTTATTCCTCTCTAAATTATTCCACTTAGAAAACATCCAAACCCTACCCCAGCCTATGAGCACTACTTGATTCAATGCTGATCACAGGTCCAATCTTCTCTCTTCGGATTTCCCCCTTTATTCATATACTCTATTCACACTGGCCTTCTTTCGTTTCTATGAGTACAATAAACCCTTCCCTGTCCCAAAATATTTGTACTAGCAACTCCTTGCTGTTTCCGTCTCAGTTTAAATTTTACCTCCCCAGAGAGGCCTTCTCTAACTATGTGATTTAAAGTGGTTCCCTTCCCTCTGCTCATCCTTTATGTCAGAGAGTAAACTGCATTTAAGTATTATGCTTTGCACAACTGCCATCTAATATTTGGGTTCTGTTTGTTTGTTGTCTGTCTCCTTCTGGTAGAATGTAAACTCACTGAAGACAGGACTTTGCTTTCTCAGCGGGTTTATAACAGAGTCTAACATGGTAAGCACTCAAGAAACACTCGAATGGGCAAATCTTTGTCTCGCCTTTGATAGCTTATGGAAGATCACAATTGTTTTCTAATGCAGTTTTAGTAAGGGTCCCGTCCATGTTCTCCCAATCTGATAGCATTGCTTTGGTCCTCAAAAAGGACCAATATTAATACACCAGGGGAAGGATGGAGGTTTCCTTTGTTTCTTGGCAACCACTAGGTCAAGAGCTGGACTCAGTTCAGTAGTTCAATGTCATCAGATAAGGGGGAAAAAGAAAGGGAGAAATGAATACTCCTGTAATGAACAATTGTCATTTCTCACTTAATCTGAGGAAGAGAGGAAAAAAACAGGTCCTAAGACCAAACACTCCTGGAGTTGGAAATGTTAGAGAAAGTAGATGTGGACGGAAAAAAAAAAATGTTAGAATGAGGGTGGAAAACTAACTCAGAAAGAGGTAAGCGACAGAGCTCACATCATTCTGTAAGTGCTCATGGTTCTCGACTTGGGTACCACGTTTTGTCTTGTAGATAAAAACTAAGAACGAGAGCGTGATGGGTGAGATGAAGGAAGGGTGGGGGACGAGGATGAGAGAGGAAAAAGAAGCTAGAAAGAAAAGAGAAGGACCGAGCCGAGCACTACAAAAGCAGCCTGGGATCTTGCCGGAGCTCCAAGCGTTAAGGGGAGGCGGGGAGTGACGCGCTTTGCGTCTGGAGCGGCTTCTTGGAGTCCACAGCGCTCAGCCCAGGAGGCTCGCCTTCCTTTCTCTCTCAGACATACCAGAAACAAAAAGAGGGGCGATCCCTGCGCCCGCGCGAGGGACCCACCCGCACAATGACCGAGACCACCAAGACCCACGTTATCTTGCTTGCCTGCGGCAGCTTCAATCCTATCACCAAAGGGCACATTCAGATGTTCGGTGAGTCCTCCCGCCCACCCTCGGAGCTGCTTCCGCCTCTGTCCTTTCCCCGGCACCTGTGTTTTCCAGGGCGATTGAACTGGAAGGCGTGTGGCCCATAGGAAGGGGGTTCTGCCTGATCCCGCTGGTGGGAGGTCAGCCCCTCTATTCCGGGCTCCCGGGAGAGGACGCAGATTGCGCTTTCGAGGCGTCAGTTGCTCGGGCCAGACCCGGCTCGCTGGGGGCCAAGACGTGGGGGAGGGGCAGGGCGGGAGGTGAATGTTGGTTTAGGCTGGGTGGGAGGTCGAGGTTCGAGAACTGGGGTGCGGCTGTGCGGTGCTGTGGCTACTTGGCTGATGAGGATCGGGATGGGGCAGAGGTTGGGGCGCAGAGACGGGAGAGGAGGGGGTGGAGATAACGTGCTGTTTGTTTAGGATGGGCGGAAAGCTCGAAGGAGTTAAATGATGTATATGCATCGGAGACACAAACACACACACACACAAACACACCAGTTACTGGGCTGGAGCTTCAAGGAGATTAATTTAGGGTTTGGCGGATGGTTGGGGCCGCCAAGGGGCGAAATGTTTGAAGGTGGTGGCCCGTGTTTTGCCCACGGGAGGTGGATGGCTAAATGAATGGGGTGGGGGTGGGGGGTGGTTAGCCGGCTGGGGCTTGGCTGCCGGAACCTGCTGCCCCGGAAAGGGAGGGGGAGGGGCGACCGCTGCGGGTGGCCCTCCGCGAGCCGCTGTTGTTGGACGGGCACCCAAGTTGGCTAGGCTCTGCCCTGGGCGATGGTACCCGGGAGGCTTGCGGCGGTCCAGTGTCTGTATGAGTGTGCGTGTGCGCGCTCGCGCGTGCGCGCGATTTGGGGCGGTGGGAAAGCGCATCATCCAGCGGTTTGTTTCTTGGAGGCTTTAGGGTTTGGAGAGAGGGAGCGAGAGGGGACACCTGGCTGCTGGTTTGGGGTGAGCAGAGGCAAGGGAAAGGTGATCCGTAGCAGTCGGATATCTTGAGCCACTGCCGGGTAAACGACGCGGCTTTGCTGTTGCTCCGGTAGGACCCAGAGTCGCGGGGGCGTGCGCGTTTAGATCCTGAGGGAGGGACGCGGAGGTCACTTTGGAAGCAGGATTGAGGAGAGGTTAGAAGTTGGGGGTGCTTTTTTCAGGCACCGAGGGAAACGAGAAGAGGCAAGCGAACGGGCTGGGGATGGATGAGGTACGGTGGGAGGCCCTGACCCCGCAGGCCCGCAAGTCGCTATCCAGAGGCGGCGGTGCTGAAACGCAGTGTGTGCCGAAGCTGGCCGCAGGCACACGTGTTTATCCAGAGCCTGAGGATTGCTGAGCCCTCCCATGGCTCTTGAACGAAAGCCACATCATATGGGCAAAGACTTGGAAAGGTATTTTACACTAAAAATAATCCTCTTTTAAACCTACAAGGTGCGTTGAACTGGGCCCGTTTGTTTAAAAAACCTCATGAAAAGAATATAGGATTACTTTGGGCAGAGGGCCGATCAGGTAGGCACAATCATAGTATCCAAGGAGGGAGACTGAGAGGTAGCCATCCCTCCCTTGCCATCCCTTCAGCTTTTAAAGGTGTTTTATTAGGAGCTAATGCCAATTTACCTATTAAATAAAGACCTTTTATGAAGCATCATGGTAGAGCATCTCATCAGTCTTCTAAGGGAATATCCGTGCCTTGGAAACACTGCTTTCACTTTCTTTTGATTCTGGTGTCTTCAGCCATGTCCTTTTCCTCTCTGTCCATCTTTCCTCCAGATATTTTATGTTGATGCACTGTATTCCTTTCAGTTGCCCAGGCGGGGATGGACTTTCCTCTGGAACTCCTTGGCTCCAGGAATCTTGAGTGAGCCAGCAGGCACTCCTCCTTTCTTCCTGGGGCTAAAGATATAGTTAATTCTGCTTGCTTTGGATTGAATTGCAAGAGAGACAGCTTTAGACCGAGAACCAAGTATTCTGCCTTGCAGCTGAACAGAGTTTGGTAACAGTGCAAAAGGCTTTTGTTAAGTCCATGCCCACCTGCCAATTCTCCATGAGTTTAGAGGCTAGACTGTGAAAATAGGCATGGATTACAGCAGGGGGTTTTAGACATAGAATAGGTGAAAAGAGACTTTTGACTATAGTGACTTTTGACTAATCGTCCCTACAGTAATAACTGTTCTCTTGTTGTTGGAACTGAGGAAGAACAGAGAATATCTGTCAATAAAGGCTTTGGCGTGTCCGTTTGTCACCTGTAATCCACAGGACATGAGAAGATATGATATACTCACTGTGGCTTTCAGGTGCTTATACCCTAATGAAGGATTTAGCACACATACATGTGAAAAGGAAATAAGAACACAAAATACATATTAAACTATTTTTTTTTGTAGAATATCTAATAGGAATCTTTGAGCTCATGATAAATATTATAATTTATTTTTGTAGTTTCTGGTTTATAAAGCCTTCTCATATATATCATGTCACATTCCTAATAACAAGCTTACAAGAAAGGCATCATTATCTCCATTTTAAAAATGGGAAACTGATATTCAGAGCCTAAGGGACTTTCTTAAGTGGCTTAAATGACATGGAGAGTGGGTGGCAGACTTGGGACGTGAACTCCATATTCCTGATTCCACTTGTAGAGACCTTTGCCCTGTACCAAAGGCAGGAACCAGCGCTCACTGATCTTCTAACTGCATAATTCCACGAACTTTATTTCCTTCAAACATATACCAACACAGATTAGAAGTAAATTGGCCATCAACTAAATGAGATTCCTAAATATGCATTTCCTTAAGAGCTCTTTCCCATCTGTAAGAAACCAGTTATCTATGAGTTATTTTCTTCTTTTAAATGGCTTTTAACATTTTCTTCCTTGCAATACAGAAATAATTAATGCAATAAAGTTGTAGACCTTTCTTTAAGGCATCTGAAATTTGTAATAGAAAAAAAAAAAGTAAAGACCTAAACAGAACTTTGAAGTTTCAGACACTTTTAGTATTGAAACCCAGTTGCTTACCAAAGAAAAAAGAGAAAGACTATAAACAAAAAGAGAGGTGGCATGCAGAACTAAAAACTCACTATCTCTGTAAAATAGTACTGATATAGTTCTCAATATTTGTAAAATATTTTAAAATGAGCTTTTCCCTTTACTCTGAAAGGGAAGTTGATATTATTCCTATTTGTAGCTATAGAAACATATAGGAAAACACAATGTTTGTGTAGAGATATTCAACACCTATATACTTAACTGTAAAATGTTTTCAGGGATTAATCTAAGGTCTTGGCAAAGTAAACCCATAAACTAGCAATGTTTTATTTCATGGGCCTTCACATAAGAAGATTATGTGATGGTAGAAGTTGTTTTTTCTAACATGTGTTTTTATTAAGTATGTAGAGATTATATTTCAGTATAACTATTTGTATTTATATTGCTATATTTGTCAATAAATCTGCCACTGGGAAATCAGATAGCAAGTTAAATAGAAAAGCAAGAAAGGACTGATCAGGTTAGTTTTGCCATGAAAAAAAAATGAATTGAAGGATTGATCAGAGCAGAAATGTATCCTGTTTTTCAATGATTGCAAAATAACTAGATTTTCCAGTTTTTCTATTTCAAAATATTTTTGCTTTGAACAGTTGAATCTTTTGAAAAGAGATATAATCTGATTCTGTTCCTCTTTAAGGGTAATGAAGAGTGTTCTCTCTTCTTGCTGTGGATTTGGAAATGTAGCCCCGATTGCTACAACTAGAAATCAGCAGAAAAATGAATTTGAGTTGCTACAAATAGAGAGAGAACTGTCAGAAATCGAGGAACTTTAATATGTTGAAATGCCTATTTAAAAAGCATGTCTTTGCTCCCTAATAGTTGTTAAATAGATGAATAAATAAATAGATGAATGTAGAGAATCTTGTCCAGGTAGAGGAATCAACCATGTACAGGCCTGGGGTGGTGAGACAGAGCCAGGACATACTAGAACTAAGGAAATTTCAGGATTGTTCAAGGAAGAAGGGAATGAGCGAGAAAACTAGAGAGGTGGGTGGAAATCTGACCAACTATGAAGGCTTGTGAGTCATGCTAAAGAATTTAGCTTTTATCAAAATTAGATAGATAATCTCTCCATCTCCTGTTAGGCAATAGTTGTGAAAGTAGTCGATACATGAAAGAGAATGAAAACCCAATTTTGAAAGTGTTTCTTTAAAAATATTCAAGTCTAGATTTTATGATATCACTAAAATATTCAAGTCTAAATTTTATGGTGCTCTTGGCTGCCAATACAGTGTTCTGTATATAGTGGTTGCTTAATCAATACTTAATGGTACTGTGAAATATATACTTTCTAGTAGACTTCTCATTCATTTTTAAAGAGTTTTCAAATCATCCTGAATTGCTCAAAAAGATCCTAAGGGCACAAAGGAATGTATTAAATATTTTTTTCAACACTATTTTTTAAAATAAAACAAACAAACAATACTCAACACACAAAATTTTGGTAAAACAAAGACATTTAAAATAATTCTTTAGGATTTGATGTAACAGACTAAGAGGTGGGACATAGGAATTTATTTTATAGAGAATTGCATAACTTCATATATTCATATATTCTGTATCGCAATATATGTAAATGCAGCGTCAATTTACAAGGATGGAAGTTTTCCATTGCCAGCAGTTTTCCAGTTATAATCATTCAATTGCATGGAATGCCTTTGCTGTTTTAGGATACAGTTTGGCAGATAGCCTCAGAAACATTTTAGCCCAAAAAGGTCTTAAGAGGCTTACATGGTGTGACTAAGGCCATCGTCCTGGTATTGGGCTCCCTCCTCCTTTTGTGTTGTACAATATCTCCTTGATCTGTGAACTGTGCAGCAAAGGCAAATGCTATAAACCAGGGGTGTCCAAACTTTTTTCAACGTTTTTCACCAAGGGCCACATGCGGTAAAATACACAAACAGCCGGGCCACTCGCTCGAGGTGAAGTACGTATTGCCTCACCTGGTTTATTTAAGTAAACTAAATATATTTTTGGAATTTGCTGCGGGCCAATTAACAATGGATCATGGGCCGCAGTTGGCCCGCGGGCCACAGTTTGGACATCCCTGCTACAAACACTACCAGCACCATCCTCTTCCCCATTATCCTTTTAATAATGAAGCTAACTTTATTTGAGCTTCTTTAAACTACTACCACTAAACTGTTTTCCATGAAATCGATTGCAAAATTGTCTTTAGATCTGGACAAGTGAGCAAACCAGGAAAATTCTTGTAATTCTGGGGATACGGGGGTAAGGGGAGGAGATAGAAAAGGAGCAAGACTCAGAGGCTAACCCTTTTCTCCTGCATCATCTTGCCCCCACATGGTAGCCATGCTGCCACACCTGGACCTCATTTAATATTTGCCAGACAGAAGGAGGATTGTTTTGCAACTTTGCCCTCGATAAGGGTAAATACTTACAGTGTTTCTCTTGTTCCAGTCTCTTAGGTCAAAAACCTTGGGCTAATGCGTGATCTTTTTTTTTTCTGTGCACATCCCATCTATGTCAGCAGATATTTTTGGATCTCTCTATCTTCAAAATATAACTGGGACCAACCACTTTTCTTCATCGACAACCCTGGTGTGAGCCATTGGTGTCTTTCACCCGAATTATTGCAATAGCCTCTTAACGGATCTCCTCGCTTCTACCATTGGCCCCAGTACTCAATCCTCAACAAAACAGCCAAAGAAATCCTTTTAAAATGGAAGGCAGACCTACGTCAGATCGTTTTACAACTTTGCTCAAAATCCTCCACTTGCTCTCTAACTTATTCAGAGTCGTTATAATGACCTACAAGGCCTCCACGATCTGCCATCTTTCCCCCTCAGCTCCCTCCTTATCCAAACACACCTCATTCTTAGCCAACCTCAATGACCTCCTTGCTTTGGTCTTAGAATCTTTGTACTAAATGCTCCCTCTGCCGGGAATGCCCTTCCCCTGTATGACCCCATGTCCACTTCACCCTCTTTCTCAAAGTCTTTGCCTAAATCTAACTTTCTCATTGTCCACTTAGTAGGTTCTATTCCCCAATCACATAATTTTAAATCATAACTCAAACACCCATTTCCCCTTGTCCTGCTCTACTTACATCTTTCTCCCTACCTCTTATCAACTTTTAACAAAGCTTATTATTTCCTTATTTGTCATGTTTATTGTTTAATTGTGTGTCTCCCCAGCTGGAATGTGAGCTCTTCAGGGGCAGGGATCTTCGGTTACTCTGCTCACTAATGTATCTCTCAGGCTCCCAGAACAGTGCCTGGCACGTAGTTGGTGCTCAGTAAATGTCAGTTGAATGAGTGAATGAATGAAATGTTAGAATTAACCTACCACCTTTACCTCAAGTCTGTATTCTTTCTGCAGCGAGAAAGGTAGTCATGAGTGGACTCATGGCCATTGGTTCATTAAACAAATGTTTATGGAGTTGTGCACATGCTTCAGGTACCATGCTAGGCCTCAGGGATATGAAAATTAAAGACACCGCTTCCCGCCCCTCAGGGAGAACATCTTCCAGAGAGGAGATAAACTAGCTAGCAGTGCACCTTGTAAATGCTGTTAAAGAGGTGAGAATGAGGTAAAGGCAGCCTGGAGGAGGACGCTGTCACTCTAGGCAGGGTGGGAGGCCCATCAGGGCAGGTTTCAGTGAGCGTGAACTTGAAAGTAGAAGCTGCACCGTGGATCCGATGGTCAATGATACCCTAGGCTGAGAGCAGGATGTGTGGAAGGGCCCCAAAGAGTGCAGCACACTAAGGGTTCTCCAAGGAGCTTGCTAGATGACTGGAGTGTGTGTGGGGACAGGGAAGGGCAGGAGCTGAGAGAGCCGGAGCACAGGTAGGGGCAGCGTGGGATTGCCAAATTGTTCAGACTTTCCCAGCACTGTTAGTGAGCCACTGAAGGGCCCTGAGCAGAGAAGCACATTTCAGATATAAGCTTGCCTTCCGAATGGCCATGTTCCCTTTATTGGGGATCTGTGATTTTATTGAAACATTTTAAAGCTATTATTTCTGTGTCACTCTTTGAAATAAGGAGGGCTTTTCCTCCCCTATCCCCCCCCCAATTAATTAACTAATTAATTTATATTTTCTGAAATAGGAACATTGTACACTGTTCAAGCCATAGCTACTGAAGGAATAAATAGGTGAAAAATTATACGCATCCAAACAATCAAACAACCACTTTTCCACTGGGACGTTGCTCTCACTGAGGTACTAAATATACCCCTTCTTTCCTTCAATGGGATGGCCCTTATTGTTCAGGTATTCTCAGATTTGGTAAACTCCATTCACCCTAACTGGATCGTCCATGATTTTGTAGATTTGGAGTCATGTGCCTACTTTCTTATTCCGCCAGCTTCATTGTCTGAGGACTAAAGACCATCGAGATCCTTTCCTTGGACATTTGTTTTCAGCTGTAATCCTTTCAGGAACAAGTATCTTTCTTCTCTTGCTATAAGGCTATGGGTTTCTCTGACTTTGAAATTTATTAATATTATATCATTTTAAAGCCTCAGATAAATGACATTCCAGTGGGGGGTTGGGTTTTCCAATGCTTTATTCTTCAGCATTTTTCTAACCCTTCATCTAGGTACCTACAGAGAGGTAAAATCCTCTTTCCATGGAGCCCTGAGATGAAACTACATCAATGATGGTTCACAGTTCCTTTGAAATATTTATGTGCTGATAAGTATCTCATAGTGTGTGGATCTTCACATGAACTATAAGATCTTTAAAATAAGGCAACATTTTTAAAACTTAGAGACTCTTACCCGTTATAAATTAAAATTAAGAAAGACAATCACATATTGTACATATAAACTTAAGCCATAATTGCTTCATTTGCCATGAACCAATCTTACTAGGCACAATTTAAAAAGTATTTACTTGTTATGCCCCCGAGAATCAAAGTTGATAGATGATGTATGATTTTCTCATGTTGTGAATCGTGTTGATAAAAAGTGGGTAAATATCCCCATTTTTCCTATTGCTTTATTATTTCTCTACATATGGAAATTAATAAACTAAATGGCTGTTGATTTGGGAATAGACTTAGTCCCTTTTAGCCTTTTTTTTCTCATTTGTAAATAGGGTGATTGATTTAACCCAGGGGTCAGCAAACGACAGCCTCATGGCAAAACGTGGCTTGCAAGCTAAGAATGACTTTTACGTCTTTTAATGGTTGAAAAACATGTAAAAGAAGAAGAAATATTTTATGACACATGAAAATTTTATAAAATTCAAATTTCAGTATTCATAAATACAGTTTTATTGGCCCACAGCCACACTCATTCATATGTGTATCATCTGTGGCTATTTTCACATTACGACAGCGGAATTGAGCACTTGTGACAGCAACCATACGGAATGCAGAGCCTAAAATATTTACTATCTGCCCTTTTAGAGAAAAGGTTTGCCTACCCCTGATCTCACCGACATCTCGGGGTTGGAATGGGGAGTGAATCTAAAAGGTTCTAAAAATATAAAGTGCAGTTGAAGTCCATTACCCAGAGGAACTCTTTAATGAACAATTTTTCAGTCTAAACTAAATCTCTAAAAAGACTAATTTAAGCAGCACATGTAGTTCCAATTTCATAATTGTAATTTGTCCGGCTGAGTAAATGGCCATGTTCACAATGCGGATGATTTTCTGGTGTTTGGTTTACACTGGACGTAGATTCGCCCCTCTGGCTAATGTGGGATGTTTTCTTCTCAGACCATCTTTTCCTGAATCACAGCTACCTCCTCCTTTAAATCTAATATTTTACATGCCTTATATTTGAGGATTTTAAAAAAACAATGAACATATCAGTTGTATCAGGCTTTTTACAGTCTGCCCTTGCAATCACATCTCATTTTCCTGCAGCATCTCACCTCCCTCTGAACTCTAATAGCACTTGGTTTGTCCCTCTCTTCTCACACTTAGCACATTGAGCTGTGGGTTGTAGCTATTATTGTCCACGTTTCACATTCTCTATCAGATGTAGGCCCTTGTCACGGTCACATGGCTTTCCGTACCTTCTAGCGTGCCTGCCTAGCATGGTACTCTAGGCTCATGGAAAATACTATCAATATTTAACAAATGAATGAATGATTGAGCTGTTAGGAATATCCAGAATCTCCAAGTTTAGGCAGAATGGGTGATCAGAAATCAGACAAGAATTTGGGAACCAGGAAGTACTAGAAAACAGATTTAAGTGTGACAGAGTCAGAAAACAGGACAAATAGCAGAAACTCAGGAACCTCAAAACTGAGATGATTGTCGCCTTGAGATAAGAAAGCTCATGCGTCCTAGAGTGGAATTCTCTCCCTGAGGACAGCCTTCCTGGATATCCACAGTGGGGACCTGCCTGTCACGTTTGGGAACTAATAAGTCTGTGTCTTGGCAGGAGGGAAAAATGTGGGCTCAAGGTGAATTCTGAAACTGTCCATTGGATGCTTCAGTCAGACGCATGGTACATCTAGGAATGGTTTCTCAGTGAGGATGGCAGAGGAGTTAAGTTTTAGTTTTATTTACAGTTTGAAAAAGGTTTGATGTACATGGCACCTGGCAAAGGGAAGCTTTGTGTATTATTTGCTCTGCTTCAGACAAACAAAAATGAATAAAAAACCTTGCTTTGTTCATTTCTAGTTCTCATCATCAGAAATCACAGGATCTTCATTTAGGGCCTTTTCAAAAAACCATGGAGATGCTCATCCAGTCCTGAAATCCTCTGTAAAACATCACAAGTACTTGTCCAAACTCTGCTTGAGGTCATCCAGGCCCAGGGAGTGCACTCGTTTCCAAAGCAGCCAAATAGCCCTTGGTTCAATTTTGCTTTTTCCCAGATTGTTCCTTCCAGTGGACTGACGTTGGCCTTGACACGACTCCCATGTGTTGGCCTCAGTCCTTTTCCTGGAGATCCGCGGAGCAGGTCTCATCTGTCTTCTGCGTGTGAGACTTTCCAGTAGCTGAAGACAGCTACTCTCTCCTCCTCACCCGTCTTCTCTTGAGGCTTCACAAGCCCCAGTTCCCTCAGCTGGACATCCATTACTGTTTCTACTCTTCCAGATCTCCTGGCTCACCTTCCTTGAACAGCTCTTCTTTGTCTTTATCCCTCCCTAAAGGTTACATCCAGTTCGTGGTCGGCATTCCAATGTGGCCTGCTGTTGGCTGTCTTATGTATTATTGAACTGAGCTTACGGGTCTCTCTTTATTTGTGGCACTGTCTCTCTCTCTTTCTAACTGAATCAGGTAAGACAAGCTGCGGCTACCTGCCTGCTAAAATGTCCCGACATTCTGAATAATCAATCAGTTTGGTAAAAACTACCAAACTGGTCCTGTTTATTTAAAAATCTGGCTGGTAAAAAAACAAACAAGCAAACAAACAAAAAACTGGTATGTCATCAAGATGTGGTATCCTGTGGAGCTTTGCAATTGGTACACATGCTTAGTTATGTGAGAGGATGTCAACCACACATGGGAGTGACATGCCGCCTTTAGACTAGGAAAGAACCCTTGCAGGTTCCCAGATAAGGCTGAGATGAGGAGTTTCTGAATTCTTGAATGATCACGTTTCTTGATATTTCACTGCAGGGACTTTTACTTTTAAATGGATTCTGTTGAGACATCCAAGTAACTCTTGTCCATGTTTCCAAGTCCTGGTTTGGGGCCTGATTCTGAGCTTTCGTCCTCTCTTGTCTTGCTAGCTCCTCCCCTCGTGTTTATGCCATTGGCACCGCCCTCTTCCCAGGACTCCCACCAGAGGGTCTAAAGTGCTCTTGTGCCCTGTAATGGTGAATTTGTCCCAACAGAAGTGAGCTGTGTCCCATTTAAATTGGGCAGGCGGAATCTTTTTAAAAAAACCAAATAACAAAAAAGTCATTTTTCATACGGAAGTTTCCTAACAAGCAAAAGTAAGCAGAATGATAGAAGGAACACCAATGTATCTGTCACTCAATCTTGCTTCACTGATACCCCTTCCCACTGCCCCACTCCTGCCCTATATTCTTTTGAAGCAAATCCCAGACATCCTATTGTTTCAAGGTGAGATCCTTTCAGCTAGTACATAATTGCGTCTCTGTCTATACGACTTCCGTTTACAGACTGAATCTTTCTCCTCCCCGTATTACGTTGGTTTGCTTGACAGTATGAGTTGCAGGCCGAGCTGGTATGGGGACAATGTCTCGTTTCCGTCTTTGAATAGACATAATAATGCCTCCACCCCGGTCAATAGCGGGTGACACTAGCGTGGCATTGCCTTTAAAGCGAGGGATTGATGGCCTTTCCCATCTTTCTCACATCATGTGGGGCCCCTGCACATGGAACTCCCACTGGACACAATGGGCCGTTCTTCCACGACATGCGACATTCAGCTCTTTATCCCTTATCCTTCAAAGCCATGCGTGTCTGTTAGGAGATGGTTCTACCTCAATGGTTCCCAACCTGGGGGCTCTGAACAACCAGGGCTTCTCACAAATCAGAGCAGGTCTGGAAGCTGCTTCTAGTATTTCTAAGCGTATTCACTCACCCTCAAGATGACACAG
This sequence comes from Rhinolophus sinicus, assembly GCF_036562045.2. Taxonomy (NCBI): domain Eukaryota; kingdom Metazoa; phylum Chordata; class Mammalia; order Chiroptera; family Rhinolophidae; genus Rhinolophus; species Rhinolophus sinicus. The sequence goes on along the minus strand of NC_133766.1, from coordinate 12,285,282 downwards.
GGGAAGGGTCAAGTTTCCGGGCTTTTGCTTATATTATCATCAATTTGGTGAGGTAAGCTCATACCGATCAGAAGTCAGTTCTTGATAAACAAACAAACAAACAGAAAAAAGGAATTTTTTTCTTCCATTTCTTCAAAGGGGAGGAAAATAAACCAGTTCTGTTTGGTGACACGGTTGGCTCCTGGGGTAGCATTTGAATTCTGGGCTTCTGTTTGGCCTGAGTTTAACCTCTGTGGAAAATTAAAATAAAATCCTTCGTGTTGGGCCCCTTAATTCTTCCCTTGTACTGTTTTAAATCAACTTTTCAAAGTGTATTGTCATGCAGTTCTGTGATCATTTGCATTTAAATGTAGTGAATAAAGAGCTCCCTGCTGAACCCTTTGAGGAACGGATAAACCCACTCTCCCAGTTTGCCCAGCCAATCATATCGCTCTGAATATTCATAAAAAACAGGCTTGAATGACTTCTCCATATGGAATTTGCTCTTTCCAGCTGCACCTGTTTCATTGAGATTGGTTTTTGGAGGTTTCCTACAGTGGATGGGAAGGAATGGTGGGGAGCTGGTAAGGACAGTCTCGTGTGTGGGGCCTCCCATCATGGCCCCTGGGGTGCTTTCATGCTGTCTTCCTGGCATTGGTCCCCTTCACTTACTCCTACCTCCCACTCAATACAACCCATAATAATTTACAAGGCACATTCCTTTTAAATGCATATTGGTTTATTTCCGTCTATTGTGATTAAACATTTTTTCGTTTGTTGTTTTTAAAGAAATGCATAAAGGCATTGTGTTGGAAAAGGCTGGGAAAAAGAAAAGGTGTAAGAAATTATGTTGCTTGTCAGGAATCATTGAATTGTAGGGCAGTAGCTTTAGGGGTAAAGTCTGAACTTTAGAAATTAAAGGGATTGGGAAGAAGAAAGAAACCTAACTTGTCAATTGGGTGATCTCTCAGCTTCATTTCCCTTCCCACAGGCTTTAACTAGCCTCAGAGGGCACCTGCCCAAATGCCTTTGTGGGAACTGAAACCACTTACAAGACACTTCCTGACTCTGAGTGGGGAGCAACAGCGGCCTGACATCCCTGACACGATGGGATTTTTCTAGCCTGTGTTGTGACCGACTCTGATCATCCTCTCCAATAAATGTGTTAGTTAAACACTAACACATGAGCTAACATTTATTGAGCACTTACTTTGTGCCAAGTACCGTTTTAAGTGCTTTCCTCTCCTTGCCTCATTTAATCTGACAACAATCCTGTTATCGTTCCCATTCAGCTAGTGATCAGAGAGGTTAGGTAACTTGTGTTAAGCCACACAGCAAGTGCCCGTTAGGCAGGCATGTAGATCCACGTGCTCTGACTATGGAGGTCACTGTTTCGAGATGCTGCCTCATTCATTGGTTGAGGGTAAAGGGACCTTCAGCACTCGGTTAAGGCCTGTGGGTTTGTGTGCAGAGAGGCTTACACTGCTCTGGGGATTCTGCCCAAGGCAGCCAAGTGTGCAAGGGCCAGAGGACTCTGCAGATCGCCAGAGAGACCTGTGAACAAGTCCAGAGGACAGAGAGAGGAGCAACAAGAAGGGCTCAGCTCAGAAGCAGGAGCCACTGGGGAACAGGACGAGATTGGGAGCAAATCCAGATAACTCCTGGGTGATGGCCAAACCGAGCGAAGTAGCCACACTCCCCTGTTTGCTAATTTAAAGGAACAGGGTCAAAGTAATGGATAGAAATGTAAAATTTCCGCCCTTCTTTTGCACTGTAGTTGGCACTAGTGTCTGCAGATAATTGTTTAGTAACCTCCCTCCCCCCACACATTGTAAAATAAGTATAATAATCCCTACCTTGTTGGGCTGTTGTGAAGATTAAATGAAATAATGTGACTATATTGTAACACCACCTCCTTTGCCTGCCTGGCCCTCACCTTGGGCCCCAATGCCCTATTGCCCCCCCCTGAAAAATCTAAGTGTGATGCCAATTTTACTAAATATTTTATGAAGAGCTAGCAGGGGTGAGAGTGTAAATCACCAACAATTTCTAAAATGTCCCACTCAACTCTAGGGAAAGGGAATTTGGTTCTTGCCCTTATGGTAGCAGGTTTTTCTCTCTTCTAGCAACTGCCTCCCACCTCCCCATGCCCTTCTGGAAAAATGATCTGTCAGCTCCTCCCCACTTAGCTTCCTCCCTCTGCTGCCCCTCCATCACCTTTCCCACCTCTTTACATCCCTTGGCTGGCCTACTCCACTCAACAAGCAAAAGCCACCACTGGTAGTCAGACTCCATCCCCCTGAAGTTCTCCAAGTATGTCCCAGCTACATGCATAAAGAGCATAGCCCTCCGGGTCACATACAGTGTTCTTAGCAAACTCGCTGGCCCTCAGTACGTGATGGACAAATGGGGGTAATAGTAGCTGTTGCCAGTGTCTGTCCCGTGATAACTTGGGTCTGTTTCCAGTTAGTGGAGGATTTGGGAGATGGCTGAAAGGCAAAGGCAAAGCAGAGTGGGTGATTGCCATCTAGAGGTGTTGTGAGTGGGCTGGCATCTCAGAGAGACTGGGGAACATGTGGACGTTACCCAGAGCGGTGGCCTCGTATCCAAGACTGTTTGCTCTTCTCCTTTCAGTAATTGTGGGTAGCTTAACTGTCAGTGAGACTAAAATGACCAGTGAACACGGGACAGACCACCTCGTTTAGATGTGAGCCCTTGGTAGGTCCTGCAGGGTAAGGCTGGAATAGGCTGTGCCCCTAATCTCCCTGCAGAAGAGTCAGCTTTTGCTGCTGCGGGAAGCATCTAGGGCCAGCAGTCAGGTGACTGCTCAATCTCTGTGAGGGCTGGCAAGAGAACCATGGTTTGGGGCCAGATTTTTGCGCCTGTCCTCACCCCATCACACTGGAACACACGGTGACTTAGGGTAGAGAGAGGTGCCACAGAATAGAAAATAATTAGATTTGCAGTAGGAAGAGGAGACTTCAGAGGTCATTCAGTCACTTATTGGATACTTTTCGTGGCAGGGAGCTCATTTCCAGTCTGTTTCATTGCTGGACAGCTTCCTTTGTTAGAAAGCTCTACTGTCACGAACAAAACCTGTGTTCTTGTAACTTTGGACTGTTTGTCCCAGTGCTATCTTCTGAAAATGTCAACCAGGCTCTGGTTTACTGATCTTTAACATCACCCCCATTCCCTAGCATCTAAATTGGGAAGCTTGAACGTCTTTGTTATTCAAACGCATAATAATACATTTTGAACTATCTCCACCCAAAGTTTGACGCACTGTCCACCCCCCTTGCCAGAGGAAAGATTGGTGCGTAACATGTTAATAAGTTATTACGAGGCATCTATAATATAGTTCTTCTGCTCTGTTCTCCATCGATCTCTATCCATCCTACCTCATAGCATCCACGTGGAGGGAGCAAGTGCGAAGGCCCTAAGGTGAGTACTTCCCTCAAATGCCCAAGAAAACAGCAAGTAAACCTGTGAGTGTAGAATAGAGGGATAGAAGAGAGGGGCTGGGAGGTAAGGTTAGAGAAATCACGGGTGGCCAGATTGTGTAGAGCCATATAAAACATTGTCAGAACTTTGGCTTTTCCCACAAGGGAGAAGGGGAGCCATTTGAAGGTCTGGAAGAGAAGTGTTACATGACTTGATGACTTCCATTGACTTATTCCAACTGCAGTGGGGAGAACAGACCATCGGGGCTGAGAATAGAGTGGGAAACCAGTTAGGAAATTACTGCATGCAGTCGAGAGGAGAAGTGATGATACTTTGGACCAGGAAAGTAGAGGTCAGAAGAAGTGAAAGAATTCTATTTATATTTTGTAGGAAGTGCCCATAGGATTTGTTAATGATCTGTGTTGGTGAGAAAGAAAAAGGAATGACGGATGAGCCAGGGTTTGGGGCCTGAGCCATTGGGAGAATGGAATTGCCATTTACTGATGTGTGTGGGGTGACTGTGGAAGAGCAGGTTTGGGAGGGAATGTCAGGAGCTCAGTCTTGGACATGTTACTTCTTCGAGGATGATTAGACATTCAAGTGGAGATGTTGAGTAAGCATATACCAGCATGAGCCAGAAATAAAAATAAATGAATAACTCGGGAGTCCTCAGCATAGAATTGGTATGTAAAGCCAAAGAAGGGCTGGGAATACAAAGGAGGGAGTGTTGATAAAGCAGAGGTCAAGGACTGAGTCCTGTGACACTGCAGGGGTCAGGGATGGGGGTTGGGGAAGAGGCAGCGACCTTGACTGTGAAAGCGCAGCCGGTGGGGCTGAAGAAGATCAGGAGAGTGGTGATACCCTGGAAGCAAGGGAGGTTGGTGCTTCCGTGGGGTGAGAGCAACCACGTCAGACGTTGCTGAGAGCCCCCTGACATGCGCTCAGAGAACAAACTGATTGTTGGTGTCTCAAAGCCAAGGCCATTTGAAGACTTTGACAAGAGCAGATGTGCTGGAGAGTTGGGAGCAGGAACTGGACGGGAGGGAGCATAAGGAAAGAAGAGTGTGACTGCAGAGAGCAAATTTATATGCCCTTCTGAAAAGCGTCGCTCTAAAAGGGAGCAGAGGAAGAGGGTATGGCTGTAAAGGGACATGGGTCAAGAGAAGGTCTTTTTTGTTTAGTTTTTTTTAAGAAAGGAGAAATAATGTCATGTTTGTGTACTGATGAGAATCATCTAAATTGAATGGATACGAAAAATGAATAGTGCAGGAAAGAGAAATCTTGGAAGAACGTCCTTGAATAGCTGTGGATAGGTGAGAGGGATTGGATCCAGGTAAAATAGGAGTTGGCCTTGCTGGGGACCACTGAAAATTCATCTGTAGTAGAGGAGAAAGTAGAGACTATGGAGTCACATGCAGCTAGGTGGCTAGACCTGGTGGTGGAAGCGAGGAAATTCTCTTCTGGGAGTTTCGATTCTCTCAGGAGAGTAGGGAGAAAGGTGAGAGTGAAGATGGGGCAGGAGGTGCTGGGGTTGGAAGAGACATGAGCAATACGCCAAGGAACAGGGACAGAAGGTCATTGATGTGGTGGTGAAGGTATTTTCTCGAAGGGCTTTGGCATTGAACTTCTTCAGTGCTGATCTATGCTGCAAAACATCAGATGTCCCTATGCACCCTTCAGGATTTCTTGGTTAGGCTTTTATCCATTTTTGAGGCATCAGCTTTGAAATTAAAACTCACTGTGCATCACTCAAATGACTGCAGGTTGTGGGAGCCCTCAGAACTGTCATGCTCTTTTCAAAAACTGACTTCATAAAAAAAGTAGAAGGAAAAAATGTTACGTTGACCCAAGCTGACCTTCAGATTGCTCCCAACTTATGCAGCGTCACATGGTTTAATTTCTCCTTCCCATCATTAGTCAGGAAGTCAACTCTGGTCTCAGCGAGGAATTATTTCTTTTGTTTTGGATAAATATACTATTCTTTACCTTTCTCCCTGCCAAAATGACTTTGGTTTATCTGGCCAGGCATTCCTAGCCTGCGTTATTTTATCTTTTTTAAAAACTCCAAGTGCTGCCTCAAATCCCTACCTTTTAGACAGCAGCCAAGAGTCTTCCATTTCGGTTTTCAGTGTAATGCGTATAACTACCATTCAAATCAAGTGGCTAACAAACATTTGTGAGACAATTATGCTATGTCAGCCGGGAATCGTAATGTACAATGACAGCCCTTCCATACATGGCAGTCACAATCTGCCAATGAAGGCAGGACGGGGTACCTGCCAGGCTCAGCCACCTCATGGTAAGGAAACTGAGGACTGAGGGATTGGGGTGGGAAGATGACCTTGGCATGTGCTGTTTTCTCACTGTAAACACCAAAGCATATTCATTGAGAGCTGCACGTCTCGCTTTCAGTGCTGGCTGGTACCATGGGCATTTCTGAGTAGCTCTTTTCACAGTAATGTACATGCAGTTCCTGCTGTTCAGTCACCTCTGATTTATAAGCAACACTCACACACAAAGCAGCGATGTTCCCCTATCTTCTCTCGCCACCACTGCCCACAGGAACTGCCCTGTACAGTTAATGCCTTTTGAGTTCCTGGGACCATAGAAACAATGCTCTAAATGGTGATGAGTTTCAGTTGCATTATTTTGTAAAACCTCCCCTCTCTTCGGTTCCTGGGTCCTTTTGGGTAGGTGAGAGTTTACTTCAAGGACTAAAGAAAGAAGTAGCATTTTCTTTAATACCTGCTCTGCACCAGGTGCTTTTGTCTATTTTGTCCCACTTAATTCTTACAAGAGCCCTGTCAAGCCGGTTTTATCCCCATTTTACAAGATGAGAAAACCAAAGTGCAGAAGAGGTTTTGTAACTGTAAAATGGAAAAACTTGGATTCATATTCAAGTCTTTGAATGTGATGGAACAAAATAAAGACATTTGTAAAAGAGAAACGTCATTTTTAATTCCCTTGCTTCCTTCTAAGGAGAATGGATCCCAAGGGGCACGTCCTTTGCTAAATAGGGACCATAGGTGTAAGGAGGTAAACTGGGGACCCTACATTGCTCAGGGGCCAAGGGGGGAATGCTTAGAGATCCAGGAGGCAGAACAGGTGAGACCTGCAATGCCGGAGGGGGGCAGCATGGGAGGGGAGATGGATGACCAGCTGGTAGGCCAGGAGCTTGCTGTGGACAGAGACGCCCAGTGGAGATCCGGGAGGAGCGAGATGCTGTGCTCTGTGTGAGGTCGCCTCTCTCCATCTCCCAACCCCCTCCAGCAAAACCCTTTCTTTCCCTCGTGCTTCATGACCTGTGCTTGCTTTGAGGGTAATGCAATGGGATTGATACCCTAACTCAGGGTTTGTTGTCAAGAAGAAAGCCTGCCTACAAGGGTCTGCTAAGCATTTTCAAAGTCCATTCTTTTTCAGATATTCACTTCATGAATATTTACTGACTCCTTTCTCTGTGCCAGGCATTGTTCTAGGATGCCAGAAATGCAGTGATAACCAAGAATGAAGCCTGTGCCCATATGTAACTTATATACTAGTTGGGGGAGAGAAGCAATTAAAAAACAAAAACAAAAAAAAAAAAAACCGAGAACATTCTATAAAGAAAAAAAATACAACAGAAGTTTTTTTTTTAAAGGGTGTTTTTCCAGGACCCATCAGCTCCAAGTCAAATAGTTGTTTCAATCTAGTTGTGGAGGGCATAGCTCACAGTGGCCCATGTGGGGATCGAACCGGCAACCTTGTTGTTAAGTTGGTTAGCTCTAACCAACAGAGCTAACTGGCCACCCCAGAGAATTATTTTTAAAGTGTTAGATAGAAATCTTCCTAAAATATCTTTAATGTGTGTCTGCTTTATTAAAAAGAGCCAAGTGAGCTGAGAATTAATGGTTTATAACATTTGACTAATTACCACGTGCAAAGCCCAGTTCTAGCTACTGTAGTAAGTGAATTGAACATGGATCCTCAAGGAGCATCTGGTTAATAGAGGTGATGAGACAGGTTTATTAGTAATTAAAAAAGTGATGAGGTACCTACAATGGTCTGAACCTTCCAATGCAGTTGGCAGGAGTGTATTTCTTTAAGATCCTACAATTGGTCCAGAGTGGAGAGAAAGCCCTAGATGGATTCTGCCCTGTGCACTCACTTTACTCTCTGCCGACCTAATGTTCGGGCTTTGCTTCTCCCAGCTGAACATGGGTGCCTCCACGTTGCTGGGTTTACCAATCTATCTTCCTGCTCACAGTGGGTCTCTTTTTTCTGGTAGAAAAGCTTAATGGTTAAGTGCCTGGTTTCTCAGCTCTGTTGCTTATCCCTTGGGCCACCTTGGGTAAGTTACTTAAATTGGGCTGTAGTTTCCTTATCTGCAAACTGTGGATAATATTGTACCTGCTTCATGGGGCTCTCGTGAAGATCAAATGAATTAATTTGTGCAAAGTAATTAGAAGAATACCTGGCACACAGCAAATTTTTAGTCAGAGTCAGCTGTTATTGTGGTCTTATCTAAGTGTTTTATTATTATTATTATATAGGTATCAGGGCTGTTTACTCCAATGATAAATGACCCAACGCTATTGTAATTTTTGAGTTACCCAATTTTTTTTTACTAGTTGCATCTACCTATTACATGTTCCACAGGGATTGGTGAAGAAAACCTAAACGCGTGTATGACCTATAGTGTATATTCCAAATCAAGGGTATTCCATATTTTCTCAATAAGAAAATACAAAAAAATAGATAGGGGTCTCCCATTATAGATACATATAAACTTTTAGGGCGCTAGATGACATTTAAAATAACATTTAATTCATGTACATATTTACCCTTGAAGATTTAAAGTTACCTACTCTATTAAGTAGTATATTTATAAATATTGCTTTTCTTCATGCACATCTCATCAGTTTCATTCAAACTCATCACAGGCATTTCAATAGTAATATCTTTTTTTATCATTGTGAAAGTGCAGGTTTGAGTCATCCAGCAGTTTTCAAGAGCACGATGTGTGCACATTTGCCTAAGTTGTTTCATGTAAAACCCTTTTTGCATCTGTGTAGAATAAAATCTCATCCTAAGCTATAAGCGTCCATTTGTATAACATAAGCACAGTTTTGATTTTTCATTTTTCCTACAGCTAACTATTCCTCATCTCCACAAATGACTACATAGTAATGGCTGTTTTTTCGACTGTTAAAGAATTCTTAACTTTGTGAAAAATATTGACGCACTAATGTTAAGTGAAAAAAGGCAGGATACAGAATTATATACATATAGTATGGCCTCAACTATGAAGAAGCAATATTCAAAACAATTATATTTCTCTTAAAAAGTGATCTTTAAAAAGCTTGTATACAGTAGCCAACCCTTGCTATTGTGAGGTTATATCTCAGGAATAATTATTACACTTGTGTAAATTTCTTTACTTTGCTTTATACCGATTTCATCAGATGTTTTCTGGAAGCACCGAAACTTAGCATAGATTGCAATTGTTTTAGGTGAATAACTCCCCCTGATAGTATATTGCTGTTTTAAATAAAGTATTTGAAAGGGCACCTCAAAACATTTCAGAGACTTTGTAAGGATTCATTCATAGGATAACCCTCTCTTTCCTGAGGGATATTTTTGGATACCTTAGTTTGGACATTTTGGGCCTCTTCTTTCCCATTGACAATATCTGGTCTTGTCATTTCTTTGCTTGCACCCTGGATTTTTTCTAGGTAAGTATAATTGTTGCTTAAAAGATAGTCCTTTAGGTAATATAATGCTGTAGCACAGTTAGACAAACAAAAAGGAACACAAAAAATTTTAATTCCTTGCTTCAGTCATCCCACTGGGTATCAGGAATGCCTTCTGGTCCTCAGAGCTTCCCTGACACAATGGCTCAGTGCTATCTCTCCATGCTCTCAGCATGCACGACTTGACCCCTGGGGCCCTCATGGGTTGGCCTCATACACACCCATGTACTCGTCTGGCTCTCTAAGGAGGCACAAGGTGTCTAGAGGAAAGAGACTATGTCTTGTTCACTGACTCAGTCCCTGCCACAATGCCCGAAGGAATGCATGAACAAATACATGCCACACATTGTCCTGTGATAAAGAATCATTCCATTATCTTAGAAAGTTGGTACAAATTTCAAATGATGCCATATGCAGACTTGAATGTTTGTTGATTCTAACTATGTACACACATTCAGATAGTTCCCATCTGCTGCCTAAATGTATGGGTGGCCAAATCTCACACAAGAGGTGATGAAAGGAGGACAGGCAGTGCCTGCAGCTAAAATGTGGAAGCTTTTCTGGAAAAAAAAAAAAATTTTTTTTGAAAAAAAAAAAAAAATCCAGGCTCCGTCTGTTTGTTCATGTGGCATGACTTTGGGGTTTTGTGAAAGTGCCAGGCCGCACCCCTGTCTTCACATATCCATGTGCAAGTTCGACATGTCTGTAGGCTGGTAACCTGCTTTGAGTTTGTTTCATCTCCACCAGACCTTCACCCACCTCCGTCCAAGGTTGTCTTCCACAGGGGTAGTGTTAGATTTGGATAGCTGGTGAATGATTCTCCAGGAATTCTTGGCATCTGTGGGTTGTAGGCCATTGCTTCAGCCAACCTCAACCACCGTCAATCACTCAGTTTCTATATACACAAGCACACTACGCATGCACATACATACCTATAGGCACTGATTTTCACAATATTTTTGTTGCGTTTGTTCCGTATCTGCAGTGGTCTTGGTCACAGTTTATGTATAACCTCCTGCCCAGTATTCTGCTCAGTCATACCTGGTGAATGACATGGCATCACTGCAGACATTAATCTTCAATGCCTTCCTTCATATTTGTGTTATTCTCTCAGCCAGGAATATCAGTGCCTCTGGCCGCAAGGCAGGGAGAGAGACACATTCTCTGGGTGGGAAATTATCACAGGATCCAGAGCAATCAACTTTAAGGCATAATGACAGAGCCTGGTTTGAATCTTGCCTCTGCCATTTACCAGCTATGTGATCTGGAGCAAGACTTGTTCTCTCTGTGCCTTAATTCTCTCATCTGCTAAATGGGTACATAATTGTTCCTACTCATAGGAATTCTGTAAGAAGTAATGAGTTAAAACATGGAATGTGCTTAGAATAGTACCTCACGCAGAGTAACTGTTATTTTAAGTGTTAATTATTATCACTTTAGTTATTATTTTATTTATTTTCTATTGAGGTAAAATGTGGCTATTATTATTATATATGCAACTGGCTCTGATTAACTGGAAAAGAACTGACTGCCGTGACCAGCCCCGACTGGGTTATGCTTCCCCACTCCACTCTCTGGCCCCCACCCTCATCCTTGCAAAGTAGGGCTTAGTTTTGGGTTGGTAACTTATACTTTCTCTGATTGCAGAGGTTGGGAGAGGAAAACCCGGATTCTGTCAATCATCTGCCCAGAACAGAACTCCCTCCTGTCGTCCATATAGGCAATCTCTCTCACTCACCCTCACAACTAATTCTTTGCCTCTTCCTAGAGCTTTCCTATCCCAGGGAATCCCATTTCATCTCGCTCATTCCAGGTCCTCATCCCTTTCTTGGCCCATCGAAGAAATCTCCCTATCTTTCTAAAACAAATATCCTTCTGTTTCTTCTCTGCTGAAAAACCATCGATGGCTCCCTATCGCCTGCACACTAATGGAAGAAGGCACCGTTTGGCTCTTGGAACCTCCTACAACATGGCTAGAGGCGCGTTTCTCCATACTTCTTTCCTGATCACCTTCTACTCCAGCCAAACCAAACCAGTACCCATATAGCTCTTGCTGTATTCTTTACTCATGATAGGAGAATTTACTTTTATTTCCTTTCATGTTAATATCATTTGGTGAGTGCCCACTTTGAGCAAGGAGTTCCTTTTCAGATGCTGTGGGAGATAAAAGGACACAGTAGACAAGAGTTCTCCCCTTAAGTGGTTTATAATTACTGTGTACACAGGTTTTTATAAGACTAAGCAGAGTGTGGTGGGTGACCTAACTGTGAGTACGGAGTGCCATGGGAACAGAGGGGAAAGTGTTCACGTACCCGTTTACTCATCAATACTTTGAGTGGCTGCTTTATTCTGGACTTAGAGCGGAGGGGGGAGAATAAGCATGGGCTTTGCTTTTGATGGATGGTAGTAAAGAGATAACACTACTAAGGTATAAAGAATAACAGGCATGTGGAAAGAGCATGGTGGTCAAGGAGCTCAGAGAAGGGAACAGCTATGTGTTCTGGGGAATGGGGGAGCAGCAGGGAGTCAAAGAAGCAATTAATGCGAACTTGGGGAAATCTGGGAAAGTTTCATAGAGAAAGTGGCCCTGGAGTTGTCCCTGATCCTGGGTAGTACTCGAATGTGTGGGTGTGGAGGAGGGGAATTTGCCACCAAGGAATAGCCTGGGCGAAAGCATGGAGGAGGGAGAGTACAGGTCAGGATCAGGAAATATGCAATGATCAAGTGAAAGTGGGGAGTAGGGTGTACGGATTGGAGGGAATGGGGAGCAGAAGATTAGACGGAAGAGGCTGGCCAGAATCCGCTTGTGCTGGCACAGAGCAGGTGCTTGCTAAATATTTGTCCAACGATTGGATACGTAAGTGGCAGCATCAGACGTGGGTTGTTGTTATTTTGTTTATTTATTTTGGCAACTAATGGTGAAGAATTTTGAACAGGGAGGTGGTGTGATCATAGTGTGATGGCACCTCTGAGGAGGACAAATGAGAGGCAAGGCTGACTACGGGTGGGCGGGGACATCAATTAGGAAACTGTGGTGATTGTCCTAAATGGTTTCCCTGCTCCCTCTCCTGGAAAGCCCGATTCTCGGCCTCTGTGAAAAGCCAGGCTGGAATGCTTCCCTCTTTAGAAATTGTGGGTCAGCAAATGTCAGCACTCAAGTTAAATGCAGGGTGTGTTTAAATACACACTGGGAACATCAACAGACATCCTATTTTTAGGGAGGAGACAAAGGTCTCCTAATTGCATTCATATCAAGGATAGCCTAGCTCCTAGGAAAGATCTAGGGAGGTAACACACGTAGCATGACTGTCAGCTCTGAAGATTGGAAGATTATTGAAGCCTCTAAAAGTCTGGGGCTTGATGATTCTGGTTCATCTTCCTAGACAGAAGATGGAAAGCCATCTGACATTCCTCTTTTAGCACCCTTCATCTACTCAGACTTACATCAATAAACAATGAAATCACAGGATCCAGATTAAATAAGTCTATTTTCCTTGCATGTGGTACAACACAGTTTGGAAAAAAAAAAATCAAATGCTCTGTTAGCAGAGTGAATGCGAATTAAAGGCTGGAGACACCTATCAGCATTTATGTTGCTTTCTTCTCCCCTTTAAATTAAATGAACACCATTTTCTGACACTCAGATGTGATCAGAGCCCCTTCTGCAATGACTGAGGATGACTCTGGCCTAGTTTAAGCAGATGACCCCCACAAGTGAGGTGGCAGAGGCTGTAGCCTCCAGACAGCAGATGGTGAGATGTAGAATTGCCCAGGTGAGGTTGCCTCGAGCCAGGGGAGTGCAAACAGACCTGGGGGATCTATCTTTCCTGTTGATGAACCCATCGTGTGTGCTTTGTAAATGTTGTTAATGCTTCTTGTTAAAATTTTTAAACGCTACTATAGCTTACTGATTGAGCTTAGGGTGAGACAGAAGTGGTTCAGATCCTAATCCCTAGATGTGGGACCTTGGGAAGGGTTTCTTAAGCTCTCTGAACTACAGTGCACCCCTGTAATTTGGGGACCATAACACCCAACACCAGGAGTGTTGAATAAGAGTTTCATGATATAATACAGGAAATGTGTTTAGCAAAATGGCACATAGCGAGCACTTCAGAAAAGGTAGTGCTTCCTTATTATTAATAAACAGTAAAGTTCAACTACCTTAAAGGAGGAAACGGAGGCCCTAGAGTAGGCACAGACCCTTACTCTTGGTGACTCTGGAATTGCACGGCTCTTCGGAAGCTTTCCCCACAGTGGTTATTGCAGGAGAGACCACGGAGGCCTGGTTAGATATGGGGCTGCCCCCCACCCATCAGCCCGGGTTATATCTATGCTCTTCTCTCTTCACTGGGACCCTAGAAGGAGGAGAGGGGAGAAGAATCGGATGGTGCATTAGCCCCTCCTTGAGTGTACAGTTTCAAGAAGTTTGCCTCATGCCCCAGGTGGTGGCTGAAAGCATTGATCAAACACCACCCCCTTTGTTCTTTCTTTTTTTTAATGGGGGGAATCCACCCTGAAATATTTATCCAGGCAGATTGCTCTTCCTAAGTAAAACAACACTCGGTGGGCACTGTGGTCAGCCCCATGCACTCACTCACTCACTCACTGATTCAGCGGGTACCTATCCCGTGTGCCCAGCACACTGAGGCTCTGGGGAGACAACTCTGGGGAGAGACACACGGAGCCCTGCAGGAGCTGTCCAGCCTGCCTGCTGGCCTGGGGACAGACATTCAGGCTGGGATGTGGTGTCTTACAGCATCAGTATTACTGGGGGCCCAGCCGCGTCCCATCGCTCTCATTTTCCTGCTAATACTTGAGATGCAAGAGGCAGCGCCTATTTTCCCAGGGGGTTTTATTTCATTCCCCCTGGATTAACACGTCCCGACCACTCCTTCCCCGCCCCCATACCTCTTTCTTTTCCTCCTTCTTCTCTCCCCAGCACACTTGGTAGCTCCAGTAGCCAAGGCCTGGCTGGGCTCCAGCGTGTTCATGGAGGTTTTTCAGATGTCTTTCCGAGGAAGGGTGAAGTGGAGACGGAAGAGGGACAGGAACTCACAAATGATTGAATTTCTGCTGTTGTCAGGCGCCGTGCCTGATGGTTTTACAAATTCATTTCATTTAACCCTTATTCTCAGCATCCCTGGAAGGTAGATAATCTCACTCCCACGTGAATGAAGAAGAAATGGAAGTTTAGAGAAGGTCAGACAAATTATCCAAGAACAGACATGGAGAACATCATAAAACTGCACCTGGAACCCAGGTCTGAGTGTGTCTAGATCCAAAAGTCAGATTCTTGCCATTATAACCCGTGTGCGTGTGTGTGTGTGTGTGTGTGTGTGTGTGTGTGTGTGTGGCGTAGGTGCAGAAGGATACACGAGGAAAGGATAAATTAAGCAGCACAGATCATCCCAGCGTCTCCTCCACCTCGAGGACCTGAAGAGCACCTTGCCAGTCTTCTGCTTCTGGGCTTGAACAGATGAGGCATTTAGGTATTGAGGCATCTCTAGCTGCTGCCCCAGAGGGACCTCTGTTCTGTTCTGCATGGCCTAGACTCCAGAGCCAGGCTGCCCAAGTTCTCATCCCAGCTCATCTATGTGCTCGCTGTGTTACGTTGGGCAAGTTTCTTGAACTGTCTGTGCTTCCGTTTCCTCTTGTGTGAAGGGGATACCAATAAGAACGCTGTCCTCATTCCTAGAGCAGTCAACTTCATAGAGACAGAAGGAATGGTGGTTGCCAGGGGCTGAAGGAAATGGTTTGTGTACGGGCAGAGTGTCAGTTTGGGACGATGCAAAAGATTCTGGAGATGGATAGTGGTAACAGAACTTAATGACACAGAAAAAAATGGTTACAATGGTGAGCTTTACGTCATGTATATTTTACCTCAACAATAAAAGAAAGAGTACCTTCCTGAAGGAGTTGGGGGAGGCGTGAATGAGGAAATGCATAGTAAGTGCCCCAGAAATGTGAGGTCTTCCAGGCTCCTGCCCTCGCCTTTTCCAGGGAGGTCCTGGAAGCCAGGGCAGAGCTTGGTAGCATGTGCCTGTCGCCTGGCCCAGGGATGCTGTGAAAAGGCGTCCCAGTGGGTGTCTGGAGCAGTTCCCTGTGTGGTCGGGCAGCTGTCAGGACAGGGGCTGGTGACAGCATTTTAATGGAAGAGCTCGCGCTGCCCACATCCAGCCACAGGTTATAAATGGAACACTGTTGGCTAAATTGGCCCTTTTTGCACAGACTCACACTCCCTGAGTTGCTGGTTCTGACGTGCAGCTGAATTTGGTGGTTAAGCCAGAACAAGAGCATTATGAACCCGTGGAGGAAAACATCCAATTAAATGGCATCAACACAGTATGTCTGCAAAGAGAATGGTGTTTTAATGTTTTCACTGGCCCTGCCCACAAATACAGAGGGTGCCAAAAAAAATGTATACACATTTTAAGAAATGTTATCTTAAAATGTGTATACATTTTTGGCACTTTTAGGCACCCCCAGTATATTTATGGAATGTTGATAGAAGGGGGCAGAATGCAAAGTGATTAGAGCTCACATCAGAGGACAGCAAGTGGCGTGTTATAGAACAGAGGACAGAAAGCAGGCACACACAGTAGATTGCCTGTGTATCATGCTGGATCTAGGGACAGGAGTCCTTCAGATTTCCTGCGCATAATACTCTCCAAACATCCCAAATCAGTTCAGATCAGTAACATTTATGGTGTGGCGTATAGAGCTCAGCAGGTTGCAGACAACCTCGTCGGGGGCACAGAGAGGTCAGGAGAACAGGCTTCCCTATCTTTGTTCCCACCTCCAAGAACCCTTAGTCCACTGAGGCTGCGACGCTCCCCCAGTTCCGAACCCCACGGACCCTGCACTCTGCAGGACAGCTCCCTGTGGCCCTTCCAGTTCAGGGCTCTAAGACTTAACCATATATTCTAGCACGTCCCAAGCTCTCTGTGGTGAAAGACCAGGACTTTGTTTTTAATTTCCAATCCATTGTGGGTAGATACTTTTATAAAATACAATTGAAATGAATCACTAAATTCATTTAACAAATAAATGAAGAAATGGATTAGAAAAATGAAATACGAAACAAAGAGATACAAAATAGGAGGCCACGTTTGAGAATCATTATATCCAGCAGATAGGCATTTACCTTGTCAAACTGCTGTACAAGTTTATGGGTGCTTCCTTTCCATTTTTGTGCTTATTGTGTGACAGAGTAGTAACAAAACGGCTGTACCCCGACTCTGGTTGGGGGCCCCCTTTTAAATGGCACTTCCCTAGATTGCTGGTCTCCAGAATGGTGTGCCAAGACAAGCCACTGGGGTGCAGGAAGAAAATATTATATTTTTGTTTATATTTTTACCACCTCTTTTATTTTTGTGCTTATTTTTAATGTACACAGCACAATAGTAAGATAAGACACATATACTGTGTTTCCCCGAAAATAGACCTAGCCGGACAGTCAGCTCTAATGTGCCTTTTGGAGCAAAAATTAATATAAGACCCGATATTATATTATATTATATTATATTATATTATAGATCCTGTCTTATAGTACAATAAGACTGGGTATTGTATTATATCACATTATATTATATTATATTATATTATATTATACCCGGTCTTATAGTAAAATATGACCAGGTCTTACATTAATTTTTGCTCCAAAAGACGCATTAGAGCTGATTGTCCCGCTAGGTCTTATTTTCAGGGAAATATGGTAAGTTATGCGCAGAATCTTTTTACTGAGTTATGTGATCAAAAACATTTGAAGTCTACTGCCCTTGACTTCTCGTGTGCAAGCTATTGACATCCTTCTTTGAGACCATCTCTTATCTTGCATTGGGCTCTCATTATTTAAGATTTAACGTATTTATGACTGTCCTAAAATTCTAAATTCTTTGAGGGCAGGAACTATGCTTTATTGACATCTATTTGTGAAGCTGCGAAGAGCATGGATGGGATGCTAGGCCCAGTGCTAGGATATGAGACTATAAAGATGACAGGCAATTAATCTCCTTTCTCTCTGGTGAACAGGTCTAACTTGAGGACAGAGATTTGCAAATTAATAATTGCTTTTAGTGCAACATATGCAATCAAGTAAGAGGTGTAAGTCCCAAACTTAGGCATAAAGAGTGCTTAACTCCATTGGGGGTGGTTCTCAGGTACCATCCAGAGGACCTGATACCTGAGAAGATATTGAGGGATGACCACGCTTGGCATGGCAGACAGAGGGACATAGGATATTTTGGGTTATATTAGCATGCGAAAAGGCATACTAGAGTTCTTCACACCCACTAGGATGGCTATTTAAAAACAAAGCAAACAGAACATACCAAGGGTTGGTGAGATATGGAGAAATTGAAACCCTTCTGCACTGTTGGTGGGAACGTAAAATGGCGTAGCTGCTGTGGAAAGTAGTATGGCAGTTCCTCAAAAATTAAACAAAGATTTACCATATGATTCAACAATTACAATTTTGGGTTTATACCCAAAGGAATTGAAAGCACGAACTCAGAAAGACATTTCTACACCCACATTCATAGAAGCATTATTCACAACAGCCAAAAGATGGAAGCAACCAAAGTGCCCATTCATGGATAAATGGATCAACAAAATGTGGTGCGTACATGCAATGGAATATTACTCAGCCTTAAAAAAGGAAATTCAGACACATGCTACAACATAAATGAAACTTGAAGACATTATGCTGAGTGGAATAAGCCAGTCACAAAAGAACAAATACTGTAGGATTCCACTTACATAAGGCACCTACGGTAGTCAAAATTATGTAGCTAGAAAATAGAATGGGGTTACCAGGGGCTGGGGTTAGAAAGGAATGAGGAGTTATTTTTTAATGGGTACACTGTTTCAGTCGGGGAAAACTGAAAAAATTCTGGAAGTTGGTGGAAGTGATGGCTACACAACAATGTGAATGTACTTAGTGTCACTGAACTGTACACTTAAAAATGGTTAAAATGGTAAACCTATATCTCAAGTGCATTTCTTTTCCACGTGGATAATGATAATACTTTGGATAAGGCTACAATTTTTGATTTCTGTGTGCTATTTGAAGGCATGGACTTATTCATCTTGGAATCTCCAAGCTAGCAGAGTGCTTACCTTGCCACCTCATACTAAAATAATGAATAATAATTATTCTAATGCTTATATAATGTTTAGTATGTACCAGGCACTGTTCTAAGCACTTGACATGTAATTGCTCACTTCATTCTAACAATTACCCTATGAATTAGATACCATTATTCCTTTTACAAGTGAAAAACTGAGGCACAAAGCGGTTAAGTGACTTGTCCAAGGTTCACAGCTTATAGAAACTCCGTGTTGAAGGAAAACATCAATGGGAGAGTCAATGGATGAGGCCAGAGAGATGGGCTGGGTTGTATAATGATTATTTGTGGCATGTGTATAGTCAGTAGATGGGGAGCCATTTCTTGGGTTTCTTTCTAAGGGGACCCTAACTGTTTGTTTTGGCAACTGTAGTTTGACCCAGGGTGTAGCAGTGCGTCAGAGAGAATAAGAATCGGATACACATGAGCAAAAGAAATAAAGGGATAAAACATTCCTGATGGCGAGGGAAAGGAAGACGGCTGTTATTTCCGTTGGAGATGAGAGGCAGAGTGGTTTATCTGCTGTCTGTTCCTGCGCAGTGAGGTCGGCATCCGGCCTTGTGCAGCCCTGGCTACACCTCGTCGTGACCAGTATCCCTGCAGGAAGCCACATACGTGGGATGTCCTGCCCATCTCTCTGGGCTGCTGGCTACCTGTCATCGTCCCACATTTTAAAAACCCATTCTTGATGCCCACAGCTCCTCTTCCACATTGGAGCCTCTTACCACACACTCTTGGTTGCGTGTTTCCTGACCTAGAGAAATGATGCTCCCCGGACCTCTTTGCTGTCTTTCTGAATTCTTAGTCCTCCCGAGCTGTCTCTCTCTTTCCACAGGGCTCTGCGTTACCGTTCTGTGTTTCTGCCCCCACTATTGACCAAAAAAAAAGAAAAAAAAAAGCAATGAAAAGGGTCCTTCTTCCTCTTTCGCTGCCCTCTACTACCAAATAAACATTAAGACACCTTCGTTTTTCCTGATATTTGTGTTTTCTTCCTTCCTCGCAGCTAAAAATAAACACGAGTCAACGGCCCACTCGGATTCCTGGGCTGTCAGAGCTATAAGAGATCGTCAACCTCCTCATTTTAAATATGAGCAAACGGAAATCTAGAGAAGGTCGAGGATCCCGTTGGTGGGGTCGGATGGGACCCCTGGTCAGGTTCTGGGGGACATGGGAGTTAGAAGTCCTTCTCTTTGCCTAAATTTCTCCCTGCAGCTTCTACTTATATATAACAAAATTAAACTGTAAAGTTATTTTAATACTTTCCTGTGATTTCTCCTTGTAGTCTTCTATTTCAAACACTAATTTTTAAAATAGCTCCTATTTCATGGCTTCTCTGCTGGTTCCCTTCTCTGACGTGTGCTTTGGCATAGAAAAATGAAGGCATGTGTGTGTTTCTCTCTTCCCATCTAATGATTGCATACAAATGGAGCGGTTGCCCATAGGATACCTGAGGAAAAGTGAAACTTGTGTCTGCGATTCCTGTAGGTCTTACCTCGTGCGCTCCGATGATGAAAATCGCCTTAGGGCAATCAGTGCAATCGGAGGATATCTGTAAATATTTCTTTCCATGCTCATCTTATCTAACACATTATGAGCTCTTTGAAGGGCCAGATTGTGTCATATTCCCCTTTCTCTTGCCAGCCTGTGGCACAATGTCTTGCACGTAGCACATGGTCAATAAATGATTGCAGGATTAATGACTGAGTAGAATTATAAGAAGAATTATAAGACTGGCCATTCATTCAGGGCTTATACTCCCCTAATAAGGAAGACTCCTTAGAGGAAATGGCCTTTGAGCTGAGCTTTAATGGAAAGACAGCACATGACAGCAGGAGGAAGAAGGCTGTTTTTATGCACATGGAATCACCCAAAGAGAGGCTTGGAGCTGGAGACTAAAATTACTAGGTCACCCATCAGGAAATTAAACAGCCTATCTATCCATTCATTAGAGAAAGAACAAACGACAGGCCTTGTGCATTACCAGACTGTTAATAAGCAAGTGCCTGACTTGCTCAGAGGGAAAGCCAGACTGTGAACCCAACCCTCTCAAGTCACCCATTCTTAAAGTCTTGCTATTCAAAACCGTGACGATTGTGCAGGGTCCTGGTGCGGGAATGGAGGGTTACAATCCCTCTTTTATCACTGTCTCTGTCCTCCTACTTCTCGGGCTATTGAGATGGTTTATTTTTGCTCAAATGATCTCATGCAGAGATCTGCAGGGCCATGTCAACCCTCAGCCCAAAGTGTAGTTTGTTGTGTACACTTTGTTGTGTACAGTCAATCAGAGACACAGCCCGTCATTTTATACTACAACAGTACAATAAAGGTGACCTTAGTGCTAGGATCCACTAATGCCATTTTCATTGATTCATTTATTTAAAAAATATTTATCGAGCATCTAGAGTGTGTCAGGTACTTTGTTAATAGTGTTAGAATTGATCACATTTATTCCCTCATAGACACCTCATAAAGTATTAGTCTCCCCATTTTACAGATGAGAAAACTGAGGCTCACAGAGGTTGAGAAAACGGCCCAAAGTCACTTAGCTAGTGACTTTGGGGACAGAATTTGTCCCCAAATTTGGCTGACTCCAGAGCTAAGGGTCGGGGGGTTGGATTGGAGAGTCAAAAACAAGCAGAAACAAGCAGAATGAAGCTGGCTGGATGGGGACAGTGTGAGGATGGGGAGTATGAGGACGGTGGTGGAATGAGGTCCAGCTCAAACCCTGGAGTCAAATGTCTGGTTTGAATCTTGCCTCTGC
Source organism: Rhinolophus sinicus (assembly GCF_036562045.2). Lineage (NCBI taxonomy): Eukaryota > Metazoa > Chordata > Mammalia > Chiroptera > Rhinolophidae > Rhinolophus > Rhinolophus sinicus. The sequence continues at coordinate 12,264,247 of NC_133766.1, read as the reverse complement.
TGTCTCATGGGGAAAATGTACAGATTTAGTAAGTTATACATGCAAAAATGCTTACAACAGTGCGTGCCCCATAGTGAACTCTCATGCGGAGTGTTAATTATCACTGTGGTCTCTTCTGCACACACCGAGGTTAGGGACGATCAGTAAATCCCTAAAAGGGTAGAAAAGCCTCTCAGATTTGCGGTTGAAACAATGGTTATCTCTGGGGAGTGGGATTGAGAGAGGGGAGAATAAAGAAAGAGGAAGGATGTTTTCACTCTCTCTTTTGTGTTGGAATTTTTTACAATCAGACGTTACTTTATAAAATAAAACACAACTGATAACGTTTCCACCACTAAAAGGACACTTGTACTTGGGGAAAGAACAAAACCAAACCTAGGACGTCTATGTTTATTTTAATTCTCAGGAAACTCAAAAAGTCAGTTTTCTGCATGCAACCCACAGGCCAGAGTCTATACAGTAAGGGGCACAGAGCCAATTCTGCAGATTCACTTACCTTGCTCCTTCAGCCTGTTTTCCATTATGGGCAAATTTGCTGTAATTTGATCTTGATAGATGACCTGGCAGGAGTTTCTAGACCTCGGTCCTGCAGGGGGCACCTCTCAGCATCCTCCCTGCCCGGTGCTCCCTAAATGGGTGATATTTACAGGAGGCTATAAGCAGGGCCTTCCTCTAGGAGACTAGAGGTGGGTGGGGAGACTTGTGGGTGTGGGAGTCTGAGAGTTTCAATTATGGTCAGGACCTAGGGCTCAGGAGAGGAAGGGAGAGGAAGAGGCGAGCAGACAGCATCCTTCTAGATGTGAAAAGACAAGCTGTCTCCACCATCTCACCCTGGGGAGTGAAGCTTAGCTGTGCATCTTCCGTCTCACCCAGCCTCAAATTTTCTGTGTCAGCTCTACAAGGCTGTTTTTCCTTGGCTGAGATTTAGCTTACTCATCTATGAAATGGTCTTTATATTTCCTCTGTTCCAAGGATTTGGGGAGCTCTAGCTAGCTTTGGCCGGAAAAGTTTCATATAGGCTTCTGGGAGCAAAGTATGAAATAAAGACAAGGTACAGTTGAGGACTCAGTAGGTTTAGAGGAACCCAAAGTGTGTGAAGACACTTCCATTCACATTTAGACTTAACGTTTCACCAGGAAAGAGTCCAAAGTCAGCAAAATTTGAGTATTTTACAGTTAACTTTATATAAGGACAAAGGTAGGCTCAGGCATGGCTGCTAGGATGTGGTAAGCAAAAACTCTTGTCATTATCTGGCCGGCCTCTCTACAGGAAGAATAACTAGAAAATTTGTATGTCCAGGCTAAAGTTCCAAGATCAAATGCTTTCCCTTGCTTCTTGCTTTTAAACCACACCTGTATCACACCTCAATTAGACGCTGTCTCACACATCTCTCCATGTCCTCCTCCACTGCTGAGCAAGATTTTGGCAAGGGGGCAGGAAGGAGGCAGCGTGGAGAGTCAGGTTCCCACCAGCCTTGAGCTAGCTTCATCTCACATCTCCCTTACAAATGACACAGATGCCCTCTGTCCTGTTTTTCCCTCTGCTTGGAAAACGATTTACCCAAGGTCAGAGCAGCCTCACATAAAGGAAGGGTTAAGTTCACATGGCTCAAGACATAAACCGATCCATAAAACTAAGGGACAAAGACAACTGGCATATATCTGCATTTCAGGGTTTTCCTTCCGTTCATTTCCCCCAGCACTCAGATATTACTAGATGGGGTGGGGTGTCATTCCAGCTACAGACAAATCTGGTCATTCACCTGCCACTATGTTTTCTTCTCTTTCCTATCTGTGGGGTAGGAGATGGGGAAAAGAGGGGATTTCTGTTTCCCGAGAGTTCTTCGTCTCCTATGGCAACACTATATGGGTTATGAAGATCTTATTTACCAGCACAATCTGTTGGTAAGTGTGGCATTGAGAAGGCACGAAAGAACCTGGGACATGCCCTACCTCCAATTCCAAAAGGAAGGGATACTTTTGTAAATGTGAGAGAATTATTAAAGTTAACATAATAAAATCAACTGTAGGATGAAATCAGTTTCATGTGTTCTGTAATTGGTATTAGGAGCCACACCTTTTCTTAAAAAAAAAATAAAAAATCAAGATAGAAAATTCTAGAAGTATATTTAAACAACCCAGCAAACAATGACACTTTAATTGTCCCATCTCTGTCCAGCTGTTTTCTGCCAGCCTACTCGCACAAACTTGGTTCTTATAAACTTGCGTAGTGTTATGACGCGCACACATCCCAAATCTGATTCAGTCATGTACTGACCTGCCCCTGTGATAATCAAGCACTTTGAGCTCCTCCCCTCCACCCCAACCCTTCAGTATTTCATTTATGCTACAGCAATAAATCTTGTTTTGATTATGTGATGCTTCCCTTCAGGAAGAACAAAGTGGAACCTTTTAAAGAGAAGCCAAATGATAAAATGGAAGGAGTCAGCAAACCTTATAATGGGAAAGGACCTCCGCGATCACTTCATCTAACCCCCTTCTTTTACAGTTGAGGAAACCGAAGACTAAGAGGTTCAGTCATTTGCCCAAGGTTGCATGGCGATAGTGGCGGAGACACCAGAGGCCACTTGTCCTGACTCCCCTTCCCCTACATCATCAGGATGCTGCTGCCTTTGGGTCTTTCATGCAGTTTAGCCCCAGAGAATTTGGAGTAGTTTGGCAGGGAGCACATACCAGCTTTATTTAGTGTGTGCCCAGCACCTTTCAATTTGCTGCCATCCAGAAAGGAGGAGAGGAATGTGAGAAGGCAGAAAAAGGCGAAAGCTGCACACTCTTGGCATGCTGGAAGATTCTAGAAATGTTTTATACCCATCATGTTTAGGAAAAACTAAAATTGTCAAACCAAGGGATGAAACAGAAAGTGATGAGGTAGGTCTCCCGACAGTTCTCTTTGGTAGCTGCTGCCGCCCTCCCTATTCTGGCTTGATCTCCAGTTCTTTGTTCTCAGACTGGACCCTCAGCTCAAGGTGTTACAGAATATGTCTGCAACTTTTTCACCTTTGCTTGAGCCTTCCCTCTTTCCTCCCCACCCTTCAAAGCCAAGCTCAGAAAATCATATTCTTCATGAGAGCTCCTCTGCAATATTCTGTTGGATTTGATGTCTCTCTCCCTAAACCACCCAAGCTCTTGGCCACGGCACCTGGGTTCCATGGCACCATGGCCGTAGGTTATTAGTGCACTTTTTCTGCTCCTCACCAATGTCCTCCATACTCTGCTCCCTTGTCCCCTCCATAATCATCCCATATAATCCATTATAAGCTTTTTGAGGGCAAGTGTGTGTCTCCTTCATTTTTATATTACCCATAGCATATGGCACAGACCCAGACCACTGCAGGCATGAAAATTGAATAGAATACTGGCTGTGAATTATAGCAGTAGACCTGATTCTGTTAGTGAAATGTTGCTTGGTTTTAGAGGCTTGTGTTCAGACACATCCAGATTTATCTAGAAAGCTCCACCTTCCACTGCCGTAAATAGTCCCTGGCAGCCTGAAGGAATTTTAGCACCCTCTAGAGGCGAGCATTTCTCACCTCCTTGCTTGTTTATATACCGTGAACTTACAGAGTTCACAACCAGTTGGCTCAGGTCCATGGTTTATCCAGTTGGTTCTTGTTTCCCACATGATGTTAGTGGAGCCCATGGTCTAATGAGATTCAGGTCTGAGTGCAAGTTTAAACAAAAGATTTGAGATTCAGGACAAATGTGCATGATGACAGTGCTACATTTTGGCACTTTGTAACTTAGCAGGTACATGCTCAACTACACACCTGGCTGGGTGGTTTCCTGGCAGCCCGGGGCCCTTCCTAGCATTGATGATTGGAAAGCCTCCAGCCAAGGAGCTACTTAGATGCACCCAACAGGCTGGCTGCTCACCGGAAGTGGCTCTAAGAGTCGATGGCTTGCTCTGACTGATGAGGAACAGTATAGCATCGTGGTTAGGAACGAGGAGTGTTTGGACAGAACTATCTTCAAGTCCTGGCTCCACCCCTGCTGAAAGAATGATGCAAGAGGCTTACTCTCTTCAAGGCTCATTTAGAAACATTTATAAAATGGAGTAATTGCCCACTTCCTGGCATTGTCTCGAGAGTTATGTGGCATTGTGCATCTCTCAATGGTGTCAGGCACACAGTAAAAGCTCAGTACACGCCAGCTGCTGTGAGTCGACGACTCCTGTGTGCTGAGTAACAGACACTCGGCCTCCTGGGCAGCAGTTCTGTATTGGTTCTGGCTTTTAAACAGGAAGTGCTGCTCTCAGGAGACCAAGCCGAGCCCGCTGTACCCTCAGTGGAACGCTCAGATTTCCAAAAGAAGGATTTAAAAAGCAGAGAGAATAACGGTAGGACTCTGGTTGTCAAAGCCTTTCCTCAAGTGCCTGGGGCCGGGAGACGGGCAGCAGACAGGCTGAGTCTGCGGCAGGGGCTCCGTGGGTTAGAACAACAGCATAGCCAGCACAGGCCCAGAAACATGCTGTGAGCAGACTCTGGGCTGGGACCCAGTTGAGACTTAGCCATTCGAGTCTGAGGAACAGATCAAGCTCCAGGACCCCAGGCCAAGGGCTGAATTTCTCATCTCCCAACCAACTCATGTGACACACACCTATTCATTCAGTCGCTCGACAAAATGTTATTAAGCGCCTGCTCTGTGACCGGCACGGAGCTCATGGAGTTTTCATTCAAGTGGGGAAGACAGATGTCAATCAGTTTTGTCACAGGAATAACCATATAGCACCAGTTCTCAAACCTTAGTGTGTAATGGAACCGCCCCCCCCCCAGGGTTTTTGAAAACATAGATTGGGGGCCCACACTCCATTTCTGATTTGATAGGTCTGGAGTGGGGCCCAACCATGTGCGTTCCTAATGAGTTTCCAGGTGCGGCCGGTGCTGCTGGCCTAGGAACCACACTTGGGGAACCACTGACATATAATAACAAAATGATAGGTTCTCTGGGGGAAAATTTAGGGAGTTCTGGCAGAGGATAACAGAGGGTCCCAACTCAGATTGGAAGAGTCTTAGAAATCCTCTCTGAGGAAATCACATTTAAACTGAAATCTGAAGCTGAACAGGCAGGAAAGAGTGGGGGAAATCACAGGGGGGCTGTGACGAGGAAGGGAACATGGTGAGTTGCAGAAAGGAGGCCAGTGTGGCTGCAGCATGGGGTGTGGAGGGAGAGCCATTCAGGCCAAGTCGAAGGTACAGGGGCCACACAAACCATGAGGACCTTGTCCCAGAAGGGTTGTGGGTTACATGCTAAGTACAGTGGGAGGCCTTTGTTGAGCAGGAAAATGACATTTCTGATTTACAGTTTTAAAATTAAGTTCTTGCCACTGGGTCATGCGGGGTGTCATGCGGGGACTCAACTCCCGCTTCCCGCACAAGAACGCAGGACATGGTGAGGTCAAAAAGGAACACCCACGGAGCCATAGATAGGGGAGTCCTACCACTATATTCTCGCTGGCGGCTGGGTTGGAGACACAGGAAGCAGGAGCCACCCCATTCGCAACCTGCCGTCCTCTTCTCTGCCTACCAACCCCACTTGCTAACTGCAACCCGCCGTGCTAACTGCAATCCCTGCTTGCTAGCTTAGCCACGGCAGTTATATCAGTGGCTAATGGCTAATTGGTAAAGCTGATGGTCAACTAGTCACAGCTGATGGCCATCGACTACCCGAGCCAGCACCTTTCCATGTGAGGCCCAGAGCCTGGAAATTGCTCTCTGGGACTCTGTCCCCACTCATTGTGTGAAGGATGGAGTGGACAGAAGCAAAAATGGTAGTGGGGGAGTGGCTTGGAAGATTATACAAAAGTCCAGGCAAAAATAGTGGCTTGGACATGTATGGTGCCTTTAGTGATTGAGAGTAGTAGGTAAATCTGGCATATTGTTTGGAGGTAAAATTGATACAATCTGGTGATGGACTGGATATGAGAGAGAGAGAGGAGTTAAGTGTGGTTACAGGTAAGTAGGATAGATCTGATGGTCTTCCGGAGAAAGTGATGAAAATTTTGTGTCCACATCCACTGACAGTCTTTATTGAACCTAACCCCTCATCCTTCTTTCCCTTTCCCCTCTCATCTCTTTGTCATCAAGCCAGTCTACACCCATCTTTGGCCTAGTTAAGCTATTTGCTGGGACAATAATAGGCTACCTGAAGATGAGGCCCAACCTCTGGCAGTTCTGATCAAGGCTTGTGGGCGTGGGTTTCCAATGTGATACACATGATGGGGAGAAAGGATCATCCATTTATACAGACACTGTATCCCTTTCAGACTTTATCTATTACACTGTTAAAACATTCATCAGAGAAAGCTTAATATTGCCATCCTTATTTCACTGCAGCAACACTGAACCATGGAGAAAAATGCCTTCCTTTCTACCGAAGAGGGAATGAAGCCACTTACAGACTGATGGTTTGGGGCTTCTGGGCTTCGGTGTATCTCACTGGGGCCTCTCTCTTGCTCAAACAAGTAGAAGTAGGTCATGAGCTGCAATTAGGGACAAGCACAGGATGTTCCCAGCTGGAGGTTTGAATACCAGTGAGTCAAAGTGGAGGTTCCCGTGGCAATGGTAAGGCCACCTCTTTTTTGAGACCAGAAACCTAGCAATATGGGAGTGAGTCAGCTGCTGCTTTGAAAACGTGTTGTATTTCTTCACTTTCATGTATTAGATTGGAAAGACCTGTGATGACTTGGTTCCTGGGCATTTGATAGAGATTCAGATGGTTTCCCACGTGGTGTTGTGGTCTTAGGACAGAAACCTGGTGGCATCGCCCTGTCATGTGTCTGTCCCCTTTTCCACTGCACCAGCCCCAGCGAAAGATGGACTTCAGACTCCAGTGGAATGAGATTTTCTATTAGCTTCAAAGTCTTTCTCAGGACATTACAAATTTTCCAGTTTTTCTGATTTTGAAAAATATTCATAAGGGAAGGATGAATCAAAAAGATCCAATTGTGGGCAGCCGGGTGGCTCAGTTGGTTAGAGCACGTGTTCTGAACAAGGTTGTGTGAGTTCAATTCCCGCATGGGGTGGTGAGCTGTGCCCCCCACAACTAAGACTGAAGGACAATGACTTGACTTGGAGCTGATGGGTCCTGGAAAAACACACTGTTCCCCAATATTCCCCAATAAAAAGATTAGATTAAAAAAAAATCCGGCTGATTGTTTCTGAAAGATCTCTGAGATCTTCTTCTGTCTCTTTCGGAGGTCATGCCTTGGAGGTCATGCCCAGGAAAAGATGGCCAGGGCCTCCTCCCTAAGCCCCCTCTTCTTGTCCCGTGGCTCATCTGTGGCTCATCTGGTCAGATTGCATATCCAGGCCAGGCAGGCACCCTCTTGCTGCATCTGAGGATGAGTCAGAGAATTCCTGAATCACAGAATATCAGAGTTGGGAAGTGCTTCAGTCAGTCAGAGTGCTGGGCACAGCTGCCTGAGACGGAAAGAGTTCATCCAGGGGAGGTCGCTCATAGTGAATGCGAGATCTTGATGTGGTCACCGCGTTCCTGGGACCAACAAGTTTTCCAGGTCCCTGTTTCTTAGATTGGCTCACAATACTAGGTTTGCAACAAATCGACATATAAACTCAAATGTCCATCTATGCATTTTACGATGGGAGAGAGAGTCTATTTCAGTGACTGGACTTCTCACGTCTCTGATCCGGTGTCAGAGTATTTGGAGATAGACTTGGTCGTCAGAGGCTTACTTAGCAATCAGAGCTTCAGAGCAAAGGGAAGAGGATGACTTTGAATGACTTTTTATCTGTGACAGAAACCCCTGATGAGCTATCCCTGCTCAGCAACAGACACTTTGGGGTTACAGCAGAATGTCCATATGACCCTGCGCTAGCTGTTCTCTTCCCAGGAGAGTCCTGGGAAA